>NW_020271193.1:2148409-2200812 GCF_002803265.2 Melanaphis sacchari | reverse complement strand
AATTCTTTAAATAATTATCGCGAGTCCAATATCTTTGCTAATCCATAATAATACTTATTATTTACTACTTGTTTGTATTCTAGCCGCAAATTCCCTGGCTATTTCATTATATTTTGTTACTATTGCTATGAGATATTTGAATTACTCAACTTTGTTGAAGTTATATTTTCTAGTATTAAATGTAGTAAAAATATAAATAGTTCTAATTTATATAATATTAAAATCAATAAAAAATACTTAAAAACACATTCCATTATTTTGTTATAAAAAAAAAAAAACAAAAAACTATACTTTAATACATGTGTTAAAAATTAGTAGTAACACTGACAAAATATACATAGATGGTTCAAGTGATAGGAATAATTGTTAATACTTTGTATAGTGAAATAGGAGTAGTCGTATAAGAGCTATGCCAATAGGTTGTGCTGTTAGTAATTTATTTTGTCATAAAAATGTCTTATTTACTAAGACCAAATAGCTATCTCCTATCTGATATTAGTAATAACTTATTACTGTTAATTTGCAATGATGTTGTTATATTTTATTTGTTATCTGTGTAACTGTGTTTAGTATAATAATATTAAATTTTTAACATGCCCTATACTCGTGGTACTAAATATTCGTAAGTGAACTGTGGTAAAAGTTCTCGTTTTGACTTCGATCTTAAATTATACCGTTTTCCGAAACATGTAAGTTCATCAAAATATCAAAATAATGAATCATAAACGGCAGTGGACTCACCCAAGGCTATGCAAGAATGAACATCCTTTATCCTCTAGTTAACTTCAAATCAACCCTCCAAATGAAATCGTCCATCTTACTATACACCTCAATAATCCGATCATTAATCACTTATGCCTGCCCAACATGGGCGGCAGCTTCCCATACAAAAATCAAAAAAATCCAAATTCTTCAAAACAAATTTCTTTGAATATGTCTCAAAGCCCCATGGTTTATGAGAAACAAGCAAATTCATGACACAGGAATTCCTCCTCTCCAAGACTGGATAAAAATACAATTTAAAAACTTTCACGCAAATCTCAAGATATCCGATGGCGCACGCTTCTACAACCTGGGAATAAAAACTAAAAATCGGCGTTTAAAACCACGACTACCCCAAGATGTTCTCCTATCACAATCAAGCGAAGACGAAGACGAAGACCAAATTTAATTTAATTTACCACTAAAAATAAATATTAACTAACATTTGCATGTATACTCCATATCACTATATCACTAACAAATAATATTAGTATTTCGTAATTTGCCATTAAATATAAACTGTTAACAAACTTGTAATAGCATGCTCAATATGCTGAAACATTTTAATTTTAATAAATAAAAAAAAAAAACGGCAGTGGCAAGAAATAATAATACTAATAAAATTAATGAATATAATATTTATACATTTTTTTTTATTGCATATTTCATTTTCTAATATAATAGGTATTAAATAGATTTTAATTAAATTGCATAACATAGACGAGTACTGCGACCTATCTATGATACTTTTTTTTTTTTTTTTGAGTAGAATGATATGAATACTTAATGCGGTAATAATGTTATATAATAAACAGGATGATATCGGCTATAACTATTAACGTACACGAAGACTATTAACTCTAATGTAATTGAAAATATGTTTGCAGTATTTTGGCAAAAGAGAATATAATCGGTAACTATTAATTTAATATCTTATTGTAAAAGACGTTAGAATAAATAATATAATAGCTTATAAAAATATATTTATAATGTTGTTACAGTAACACAAACGCAAGAACGTTCAAAACAAATTTATGTATGCATGTTAAATCTAACTTGATGCAGCCAATTATTCTGTCAAATTGTAAATAAAATAATAACATCAATTTGTTTAGCAGAGATGATATCGGCTGAAAATTGTTTAGGTGAAAAATCCAATAATTTTAATTCCACAATTCGAGCATTTTCATCTATATCGACTATATCTACAATTGATATTTCAACGAGAGAAGATTATGAAGCCAAAATAACAGTTTTAAATTGTTCGAACAGTTATTTTGCAGGTTATTTAGGAAACAAATGCTTCAAAAAATTTAAATATGACAATTTTTCAAATGCCATGATAAAACCTAATGAAGAAAATCAATTTAATGAACAAGCATTTATTATTTTTTGTAGAAACTATAGCTCTAAGACATTTGATATATTTTTTTTTTAAAGATCAATACATAGCTTTACTCAATTTATTACTTTAACACAACAAATAATTAAAAAAACACTGTTGAAATAACGTTACATAAAAAATTCATACGTCAATTTCTTTTTAATAAATAAAAAGCGATTTGTCATATATCTGTAAGTTTAATGAATCGTGCAGTGGTCATTTTAATTATATGATTATTCATTTTATTAATTATAAGCTCCTTGGGGATTTTAATCAGAAATCTAAAAAAATTAAACCTACTAAAGTTGAAAAAAAAAACAAAAATAAATTAAGCATTTTGAGAAATAACTAAAAATGTATCGTTATAGTATGTATTTTATAAAATAAAAATATATTATAACAAATAAATTTATTCCTATTTACTATTTATTGTTTACTTATTTTTTTTTTCAACTATTGAACAGTATTAGTATTATTTATGATTTTAACAGCAAAGGTTTTTTTATTTAATTTTATTCCACAAAAAATTTTTTATTTAAGCTGTTGGTTTATTTCTTAATATCCATTTATACTTTATAAGTTGAACATATTTTAGATTCTGAGCAGAGCAATGAATGTAATGATTTTACCACATTTTTTTCTGGTTTCAAAGTGGATACAAATGGTACTTTTATTATGGTATTTAAGTACATAACCCAGTGTTAAAGTGGGGGGGGGGCATAGGCGGACAGTCCCCCTACCTATAATGGTGGTTAAAAAGCGTCCTATTTAACAAATTATTAATAAAATACACCGGCGGAACGCTCTAATTTATTATAACCTAACATTAGTCAATATAATTCAGAATTCCATTGAGATTAAATCTTGGTTATTATTTTTATTTCTATTTTTTTATCAAATCTATTTATTACAAATTATGAATATCTAATAAATTTTTAAAACTAATTAATTTTATTATTTATTATAAATGGTTATACAGTGATTAATAGGTATTCGATAACAGAATGATAGTATTACAATTGAGCTTTATACATTATATATATATATAGTATTGGTAAAGAGTGAATGTGTAATTTTTTAAACATGCTCATCTCACCATGTGTAGAATTTAACTTTTTATTGTACAATTTAAAATACTAAAAATACTAAATGTTTATGGTATTAATATTGTTTGTCCGGCTGATTTTTTTAGTTTCTTTAGAATACTTACAGCTCAATATTATCAAAAAAAAATATTTTCTTTTAAAATATTAAATTTGTATCAAATATCAGTTATTCTAAAAAAATTATTATTTATGATTTAAGTTTTTTATAAAATAATTTACGAATTTCAACATTACTCAGGGTTAAACGTGGGATAAGTATGTTACACAATCACTGTCTATACATTACATATACTATATATATTAGACATTATATATAAAATGGTGTATGGAACGCTTAGAACTATATAGAGACATAACTCCCCTTCTGGAATTTTTTCCCATTTTAAGCTCTATAATATGTAACTATTACAACTGTTGTATTATAAAATATCTTAGGCTGACAGCCCGTTTCCCACCAATTCCTTGTTATAAAATAAAAAAGGCTAACATACCAATTTCAGTCAGAATATAAAATAATATTAGAAATATTTAGATTCAGTAAATAATAATATTTAATATTAATTTGTATTCTTGGAATATGTATTTCTTATCACAGTTTGGCAGGCAATTAAGTCTTTTGCCAGCGTAACCCTCAACAACCGTATATTTTCATTGTCAACCTGATTTCGTTAATAATTATTTAGTGAGAGTTATTAAATAAATAAGCTAGAAATAAAATATATCTGTTGCAAACTAAAGCTATAGTATTTTTCAAGGATATAAACTTCATTACAACCTATTCAGCTAAATTGTTTTAACACTCGGCAACCGTTAAGATGAACTGGACGGATCATTCCATATTTTAGCATTTGGATAATTACTAATTTTCAATTGAATAAATAATTATGACTTAAATAATAAATATTGTCTATTAAATTGTATTTAGTGCCAACCTACCGTTAAATTCGATTAGGTTAGGATAAGCTAGGCACGAAATTAAATATTTAAAAAATGTATGTCCGAAAACTTTGAAAAAAAAATATTTATGTATGATTAGTATTTTGTATTTAATATTTCTAAAAATATTTATACCAAATGTAAATTTTACTTTCAAAAACATATTGTAAATAATACACTGACTTTTAAAAATTTTAGTTATCTTTATGTTCACTTACTATTCAATTTAAAAATACAATAAATAGTACTATAGTTTAAGATTGATCACAATTTAAAAAAAAAAAATGTGACCTGGTTCATATAATATAGAAAATTATGAATTTATCAGAATAAACACATAACCAATAACTTATTATTAAAATAAGTATTAGAATTTTTTTTAATATAAACATTTACATAAGTTAACGGATAAATAACAAAGTGTAAAAAAACTATACTATTTAATGGTTGAATGACTTAATAAAGTATGTACCTATAAGCTTTATAGTGATACGTATTAACAATTATTATGTGCATACGGGTATTTTTTATACTTCCTCATTAGGTAATATTTAAACTAATATTCAATTCCTTGGCTGTTTAAACTTACTTAAATATTTATTTTAAAACTAGGTGGCTTGCGAATGCTCACTCATTTACAGTTTTCAAAGTTATTAAAACACTTCTACTAAACGAAGATAAATTAGATACTTTATGCCTAATGCCTATAGATTCTAACAAAATTTTCTAATATAGATTTTGTTGACATCACCCGACAATTTAAAATTAAAAACAAATTACATAACGGGAAGCTTAGCTATAGAGTGTCAAATGTTTTAAAGAAAAACTCTTTGAAATAATTATATTAATTATTTAGACGTATTTGCGTTGAATTTCTATAGTTAACCGTGCAGTTATAAGAATTAAATTAATTTATGTCTTAAAAAGTTATAAATTTGCTACTTTATTATTTAAAGTAAAATATGCAATATAATGATTTTTAGTGCACAAGATATAAAAAAACTTGTAAAATTGTAGACTACTAAGATTTACATTTTTTAAACCAAAAAATATCACTAAACTTCTTTACGCATATTACGTGTAGGGTCTATCAAAAAAAATAAAACATAAAATACAAAATTTAAAATAATTAATCGTTGATACAAACTAAGTAGCTAATATTAATAAAATATATATATATATATATACTATTGAATTATAACATTTTAGATAGAATTAAGAAAATACATTACATTTATACTAAATAAATTTAGAATTTACTTTTACGAAGAGTGAAAAATCATACTTAAAATTAATATAGGTACATAAAATATGAAATTAAAAAGTATAACATTAAAGATATACCATTATATATATCTGATAGATTTGTAAATATGTATAATTTATCTCAATATTTCTTAAAAAAAAAAAAAGAAGAAGAAGACAAAAGAGAATTTTTAAACAATAACTGTAGGAAACAAAAAAATACATTTCAACTCTTTGTCAGTGATGAGATTCTTTTGTTGTAGATTTAAATTATGACAAAGGTTAACTATACGAAGAAAAATTTAAAAAAGAACAAATTTTCCAACCAAAAAATATATTATAGATAAATTAAATTAATTAATTTAATATAGATACAATTAAAAACGTATTCATTAACGTTTAAAAATTGATATGCTTGAATAAACAATTTGTTAATTAATACTTTCAGGATACTTTAATACATTCTTAAATATATTGAAAACTAATGATAATAATCATTTATCTGTATAATATATATAAGACAAATTTTCAAAACATCTCATCAAAAATAAACACTGAACACTAAATAATATAAACTACAAAGTTTTAAATGCATTCCCTATTAGTTTCATAAATTACAACTATTTTTTTTTTTGTGGAAAGTTTAAACCGTCTAGACTATTAATAATTAAGAATAAAGTAATATAATATTTATATATAAATTTTGGTACTATCTTTACAACTTAAGTTTTTATAAATATAATATAGTGCATATATAATATATATTTAATTTTTAACACACATCACACATTCCTAATTTTTAATAAGTTTTTAATGTTTTTAAAATTGTAAATGTACATACAAATTTTTAATATTTATTAAAACTTCAATTATTGTAGGTAGTATACAAATAAATATAATAACCACAATAATTCAAACGTCTACATTTATTTTTGAACTATATTGCCATTTAACGATACTATATGAGAAATTTTTGGAAAAAATTTTTAGTAAACAAAGTATTTTTACAATTTAAAAACTAGAATTTTACCATAAATTAGTAAATAACACGTGTTTTTTTTTAATTTTGGAGTGTTTTTCTTTAATAAAAAATAAAATAAAATTTAAAAAAAAAAACATATAATAATTAAACCTATAGGTTTATATTTTTAATATTGGTATACCAATAAATTAATCGTTTTACTAAAAATACTATTTTA
Organism: Melanaphis sacchari; assembly: GCF_002803265.2. Taxonomy (NCBI): domain Eukaryota; kingdom Metazoa; phylum Arthropoda; class Insecta; order Hemiptera; family Aphididae; genus Melanaphis; species Melanaphis sacchari. The sequence goes on along the minus strand of NW_020271193.1, from coordinate 2,194,180 downwards.
TTTAAGAAAACAACCATAAAAATAGTTAGATAAATCTTAGGCGATGAAACAATATGTAAAATCCATGTAATTTGAAAAACTCACGTTTTGTTAGAATAAACAAACACAGATGAAAAAAAAAGGAAAAATGATTACTGTAGTTCTAAGAATATCCTAAAAATTGAAAAGGTGAAAAATGTTTGACATTAACTAGAGAAGAAATCAAATGAAACTGACTAAAAAACAGACAAAAAATACAATAACTAACAATACAGAACTAAAGAGCACTTGAAAGAAATATTATTGATGAAAAATGTAAACAAGCTACAACAAATCAAAGAAAAATGACAGATAATAAAAATAGATCAATTGATTAATTTGTCAAAAATATTTAGTAACCCATTAATAAATGTATACCCTTTGATAGTTTCTGTATTAAATTGTGTAACCCTTAAGTTATGACTTAATATTTTGTAAATACAAATTACAAGGATAATTTATTCGATATAAAATTCTCTTCACTCACAGCTATTGTATACTTAATTATAAATGTATATACTATTTTTGATACAAGTTAATAATAAAAAACAATATATAATTATAAAAAGAAGGTAAGTATTAAATCTTTAAAATTTTTATTAAGTTCGAAAATAAAGTAGTATTTATCAGTCGAAACTTGAAAGTTATAGCTATGTAATGAACATCAAAATAAAATAGTATATATTATTATAATTATTAAGTTGTATCTACTTACAAACTTTACTCAAGGAGGATCAACTCATCTGATTTTTCTCGTACTCATGTTGCGTTTTGTAGAAATACGGTGCCATTAAATGACGCAGTGTGTAATCTTATAGATAAAATGTCGAACTTTGAACTGACCACTTCGTATAATTAAGTGTTAAACTCAGTTATAAATCAGGTAAATCAACAAAAATAAATCAAATTTTCATCAAGTTGAAGGATCCCATTGAAATGCACCGGTCATAGAATACACAGTTTTATATTCATTACATTATGAGATTCGATATGTACAAATACAAGAAAAACTCTTTTGTTGGGCGTTTTGAAATTTATTTAATGTCATAATATTAATTCTCTTAAATATAGGGGTTTAAAATATAATGAGCGATAATCTTTTAATCGATAAAAGAACATATTAAATAATTATAAATTAATTTATTGTATTAATAAATTAACCATTGATTTGAAAATATAATAATGGTTAGTGATGATAGGGATCAAATAAATTATATGATATTATAAATATATTATAATTTATAATATGTATAATCAAACCCATAATAACATGTAATACGTTAAAATATTTAAAAATATAATAAAACAAAAATTAAATCATATCAATAAACTTAATAAAAGATATTTTATTATTTTAAATAATACCTACTACTGAATACTTATAATAATTACTAATAATAGCAATTTTTAAAAACAGTTAAATACGTATTTTTTTTTTTTTTTTGTTTGCCTAAAAGTAGAATTAAAATTAGTAGGTGACACTCAAATTAGTTACATTTAATAGTCAATTTTTCATTGAAGGCCATGTCAATAAATTCTATAATCTTATTTTTAAAAATATAATAAGACATAAACAAAGACGCAACTTCTTTTAATATATTAAATTTTCAAAAAAATGCATTATTTTTTAGCAATGTTCTTACCTATTATAATAAAAATAATAATTTAACAATAAGTTTTATTTTCATACACGTTTTATAATTACTCCATTGAATTATTCTACTAATATCTTTCTTCCGAATTTCTCCTTATAGTAGGGTTATACTTATAAGTTCTACACTTAGATTGAAACTGCCTGATAATTTTACTTATTTACGCAAAATAATCTTATTATAAAGTTATAAAGATGTGTCAAATATTTTTTTTTCATTTAATATTTCAATCAAGCCAATAAATCACTAAGCAAATCGGTAATAGTCAATAGCATATAATAGCATAAACTTCTGCACCTATATTACAATAATTTTTTTATAGACCTATTACGCGTTAAAAGTTATTGTACACCATCTATAAATTAGATGGGTGAAAAGTACCTTTTGTCGATCGCCGTGATCCATTCGGTAGCTGCCATTGGAATAATAACAACAACGACGACGACGACAACGATGACGCGTTTAATTATAGTATCGGTCAGTAAATTAAATAAATCGAGTTACGCGTAAGTTTATAATAATATAATAATTATTATCGACCGAAATGCACACCACGCAGGTAATATACACGTATAATAAAATATTATATATTTGTAGTGTCGAACGATATGATTGATAATACTGCACTCAAACAACAATCGCAAAATTAATATTATTGTTTCATCGCCGGTTCCGGTGGTGCCGACCGGTTACACGACGTGCACGACAACCGCAGTGTACACATCGCGGCGCGCGTACTACTACGACTGCCGTCGACGCCGCTACCGCGGTTTGTTGGCCTACAAGCCCTCGACGCGGAGGTATTCCGTGCACCCTGCGCGCCGCAGCGGCCGAGGGATTGCGCGGAAGTTTCTACTTGTTGAACGGCCAACGCCGCGCCACGTAACTCGTAACTGCACGTGCGACACGACCACGGCGGACGATATACCCCCCCCCCCCCCCCCCGAAAGTCTGCGCAACGAATAAAAGTGAAAACCCGATGAGTCGCCTTCCGAAAATTGTGAGTACTCTCATCCTTTTATCAACTCGCTCATTTATTTGGAGGAAATTCCGTGGTTACATAATATTCGAATAACTACTTCGAATTATACTTTGGCAGTTCTTTGAACAAAGACGACGACTTCCACGGCGACCTTTATTCAGAAACGATGGAAGTTGTATAAAATTAAGGAATTCGTAAATGGTGTCTCGAAAATCTCTATCATTCCCAAAAATAAAGAAAAAATAATCAAAAAAAAAATGAAACGAAAACTTTAGATAACAAAAAGACTTCCTGTTTCGATTAATAATAGACATAAATTATGTATAAAAAAGCAAAAAGCTCTTTTTGATTTTAATTTGTAAGGTATGTAAATTAAATACAGAAATGTACCAATTAAATTTATTAATAAAAAAAAAAAAAAAAAAAACACGTAACATGTAATATGACAATAATTAATTTCCTACTTTATTTAGTATTAAAATAGATTAAAAATATCAGGAAATCAATAAATAAAGCTACATAATATACTATCAAAAAATGGAATCTACAATTCATTGTATTTAAAGTTTCATTAAACTACTTTAACAAGAAAATAAACATTTTAAATGAATTTAATAGTTTGTTTTTACTAAGGTTGGCAAAAACATTTCAGTTGATATTTTTAAAATAATTTTGATAAATAAAGTGGAAATGTCATGAATAATAATTGCCACATAAATCACTCATTATTTTTTGACCCTATAAATCCATCTGAAATTTCTTATTTATTAAAAAAAATATTTGATAAATTCTCTTTTTAAAATAATAGCTTTTTTTATTTTGTTTTAAAACTAAAAACAGACTTTATCTATTTTTCACTTTCTATTATTTTTAATAGAGCAAAAATTACTAGAAAATATCTTTCTGGTAATAAAAAAACTATTTTTATACCGTCGTTCAAAACTAGAGATCACAAGCAATCTGTTAATTATAGATGTATTGTGTTACCTAACTTAAAATATATCAAATATCAATATTTCTCATTTAATCAATTTGGTTTCCATTCAAATATATCTATAGTTGATTCTTTGACTAAACTTCACATTTCATATTATTAATTTACATAAAAAATATTTAGTCTAAGATATTATTTTAGATCGACTCTGTAAACCATGATTTACTATTTAATAAATTTTATTTTTGCGATATTAAGAGAATTGCTCTTCATTGATTTAAATTATTTATTACTTTTTATTACTGATACACTTCAACAGGTAAGACTTAATGGTGCTCTGATTGATGATACAAAAAACTGTTATTCTGTATCTCTCTCGAGGTACAGTAATTGGCGCAGTTTTATTTATAATTTACATCAACAGACTTTTAAATTTAAACCTAAATGCAGATACTAAATATATTATGCTAATGATACTATTATTCTACTTAAAAGTTTAAATTATGATGATTTATACAAGGAAGCAAATTTTTGTTCAACGTTAGAAAAAAATTGGTGCGATAATAATAATTTACAGTTAAATTTAGCCAAATCTAAGCATATTGTTTTTAATATTACGAATACTTCATATCATAGTATAAGTCTTGACTTTTTATTATGTGTACACACTTTTAATTGTAATTACATCTAAATTATTTTTATGTGTATGTAGGTACCTTCGGAAAAAGTTGATTGCGTTAAGTATTTTAATATACATAATGACTACAAGCTAAAATCTATTGAACATATTTACTATGCAAATGATCGTATTAAAAAAGTATTTTTTAAGTACTGTTTACTCGAAAATTTCTAGATTCTAAAACTATTAGAAATATTTATTTCTTGCAGAATCAGTTTTTTTCTTAAGATCTCTCGATATGGGGCTCCACATACTTGTCCCACATTAATGTTTTGTCTAAAGCTATAAATTTCTTAATTAAAATTATTCCTGATAAACCTAGATTATATTCTTCTAACTTAATTTATTTTGAGTTTAAGATTTCTAATATTATCAATTACTCAAACTTATGAACCTTCAGACTTATTTTATAATATATGTATAAAGTTAATAGGAGGAAATTTCAGTCTACTCATTATATAATACAAAAACTAAAAATAATTGTAATTTAATTGCACCGTTTAATAAATCTTATTTCAAGACGCTCAGTTTTATAACTAAAGTAAATAAAAGGAAATGAAATAAAAGAATTTCTTTACTTATAGTAAAAATATAATATTAATTGAAATAATTTCGTTAATTTTAACAAATGCAAGTATTATACTTATATTAGCCTTTTTAATTCTTTTTAATTTATACTTATCTTATATTTAATTTTTTATATTGTATTTAATATTTTAGTATTTTATTATTTTGTTAGTTTTGTTTTTTTTCATAATTTATTTATCAAGAACTCAACTTAACCTATCACAAGCATTCTTTGCTTATTAGTTGAGCTTGCAATTTATCTATTTTTATGATACTACTTATTTAAATACGTGTATATTGTTGTAGTTGTTGTTGCAATAAATAAATAAATATTATTATTATCAAAATGTAGTGTGTACTTAAAAAAATTAACAAACAATATTTTTCACGGACCACATATTATTGAACGCGTTATGCGTCTTAATTGCAGACTAGTCACGTAACTACCACTAACTTCATTGCGTATCAAAACTTTACATTTAACGTACCTACCTTCCCTAGGGGTTTGTGTTAAACAGTTTGAAAACCTTTGGCATACATAAAATTATTAATTTGTTAAACCAAAATAAAACCTAAAAATAGTATTCACATGATCGCTAATTTAAAAATATTTTAACTATTTTTCTACTATTTTTATTGTATATTTGTACTAGAACTTTTCTAAAATTAAAAATTTCAAAAATAATGTATTATTATTCATTAACGTTCTAAAATTCATAATTTAAATCAAAACAATGGTTAAATGAATTAAAAACACTATCCTGTGTAAATATTATTCACAGTGATCAGTAATGTATTTGGGAAAGGGAGATTTCAATGGACAGCAATCACACGAGTTAACACTTTCTATAACCATAGATTTTGCATTTACCATTTTTGTAAACGATTATCGATTTAATATAAATTTATGAGTATGATTATAAATACTTATTAAAAAAACTGTTTTTTTATTTAAATGATTTTAAACGGTTTAATAATATGATTGTACGAAGGGTCATTAAAACAAGTCGTATGGTTGTATGCGTATGGATAACTACATCACGTCACGTAACTTTTTCACAAAATGTAAGAACTACTTTTCCACTTTTTTTATACATTTATTTTTATCCCAAATATATTTTTTAATTTTTTTAAGATATTAATTCGAATTTAGATGAGGATTAAAGTTAATATTTAAAAAAGCTAGAAAATTATTATCTCGACCAAACTTCGTAAATATTGACTAATAATTAAACTTTATTTTCAGAAAAATTATTTCTTTGTTAATTAGATTAGTATAAAATATAAATAAAACCAGATTAAAGGAGACAATTGGGAACTTGTCCCTGTAGGTTATTAGTTTTTTTAAAAGCACATACAATACTTTTACATTATATAGTTAACTTATATTACAGTATCCAAGTCAACAAATTTATATTTCACGAACTTTAATATAAATAAAAAAAATGTTAAACAAATATTTGGATTAAGTTTAAATTTTAATAATATCATTCAAATATTGTGAATATTATTGATTCACATGACGATTGTCTAGAAACTATTACCCTGCCACATAAATTGAGTTAACGCCATTCACGTATTTCTCTTACCAAAATAACATAACAGTGTATTTATATAATGTTAAGGGCGTTAAACTAATGAACGCTTCGTCGTATGTATACCTATTCGACCGGAAAACACGTTTGCAACTTATTACGAATAATTTTTGAACATATACAAATTGGATCAACGACTGCTGGTACCGTGTAACCCTATAACAACAGTACTCAACAAACCAGTGGTTTAAATCACTCGATAGTTAAACACAAATAAAACTTTGTAAACCCTGTATAACTTACAAGTGAAGCTCACAAACAGAATGCAGAGATGATAGGGAACTAAACTACTAAATGAGGCATTTAGAAATGAAGAGACTATAAAAAACTTCTTTGATTCATATTTAGAGAAGAGTTTATGGGTGGCAAAGTAAATTAAAAGGACGCCATACGTTTATCAAAATACAATAACATATAGTACATCAGAATTTTAGCAACTTGCATGACTAAATCTATTTAATCTACATTTTAACATACTAGATGAATTCATTATGTACATTACTTTATATTAAATAATATACAGAGTGATTCATTTATAAAACAACACTAAATTTATTTATTTTTTAAGTATAGACTTTTACAAAATCTTCGATCTACACCATTCTAAGACTATATACATTTTTAATATTTTCACCTTATTATATTTATTTAGACAAACCACTACAAATTTTGATTTTCAAACGGCATCCAATATAAAAAATTTCATAAATTAATAGTTTTTTTTTTTTTTTTAATAATTGTGTTTAAATTTTTATTTATCGTTAATCTATTTACGATAATTAGCTCTTCAAAATTGGTTGATTCCGAGAGGTATTGTGTATAAATGCGTTATATCTATTCCATAAATACCTCAGGAATTATGATTTTAAACACAGGGCAAAAATATGTCACACTTTTCAAATCAATTAATAAGTAGGTACAGTAAGCTTAAATTGTGCCTTTAAACGTATTTTAAAATGCACTTTTACCACCAGTGTCGAGCAGTTCGTCTCACTGAAGATTTTTACAGCATTAGTCATAAATTATAGTTCAAAAGTTGTAAGAATTGCATATTGTTCTGTATGCTCTCAGTTTATATCAGACCAAGCTAGAAATCTAAACTGTACAATGGAGAGTTAAAAAATTGAAAATATATATTTTGCATATTTTGTCAATTTTAACTGAAAAAAGTGCATATTTCATATTTTTTTTCAAATTATTTTTTTTTTCTTAACCTGTATATTTCAATTAATATTGAATACAAAACTCAAAATTTTCAACAAAGGTATTTATCGTAATTTCAAAACTACTGATTTTTTTTTTTTTTTTAATTATATTTTCAGCTCAATAAGGTTGTCAAAATTCCAACCAGTTATAAACAATTTTTATGTATATTATTATTTTATTAATTTACTAACAACATCTGATGGTTTTTTTTTTTTTTTTTGAAATTCAGAATAATTTTTTTACACATTTAACATCATTTTTAATGTATATTTTGTAATTGTTCGTGCATATTTTGCCTTTTTAACCCCTACAACTTCTGAGTCCTAATCATAATAATACTTATAAATTATAAAAACCAAAAGTTATAAGTAATAAATTTCATATAATTTGACTCAAAGGTATCATAGTGACATTCATTGTACCTACTTACTCGCTACAATAAACTATTGTCATAATGTTATAATCTTATAAGTAATTGCCAAGCGAGCCATTACTGAAACATGTCGCATACTCGCGTATAATCCACATGACCCTGATTAATACCTACTACCTACACACCCACGGAAAAAAAATGTGGTGATGCATGTTTGAGCTGATTTATAAATTTATGATCAGGTAAAATTAAGTACTATAATTTCGATTTGTATAATAAAATTGTATTGTCCTGACACAGAATACAGATATCTATATCATATTATAGATGTGTAGTGAATATAATATCTACATGTTTTGTGCACGGTTAAAGGTCATACTATCTTAAAATGTTCTGAGGTGATATCATGATTATATGATATGGAAGTATACTTAATAGCTAATACTAAGTTACTGGGAATCACATGACAATACATTGAGTTTATTATAAACGGTAAGATTATAATTAGTGTTAAATGATTAAAATAACAAATCAACAAAACAATTAAGTACAAAGTACATAACACAAATTGACTCGCGGTACGTCGTAGATGAAGTATTTATGTTTTAATATTTCTCAATTTTAAGTGTTTAACTTTTAATGATAAACATATTTTATAATATTACTTCTTTATATTCTATTATTGTCTTATTTACCACATGGCACATATTATATTCTATATATTTTATTTAATAATTTGATCAAATAAATAAGTACTTACCCAAAATGGTAATCGCACGTAAATTGGATATTTGGCAAGTGCATTTGTACAAGTTTTTGGCGATTTCAAAAACTAAAATAAATGGTACAATATGTCGTTTAGTTTTAAAAATCTAAATTTCAGGTTAATTATTTATACAATTAAACATATACAATTTTTATTTAAATGTATACCTACTAATTAAATAATGGATTACTGATACTGAATATTATTTATACTGATAATACATGGATTATTTTACAATCAAGTGGCACTGTAACACTATACAGAACTACTATAAACAGTACAAACCTATAAAATTTCCTATTCAATTGTTACAATTTTTTTATGCTTTATTACTTAAATTTACATATTAATTCCATATTAATTTACCTTTGAAGATACACAGTCTTCAAAATATTATGTAATAATAAATTAAATTAGGAATTTAAATATGTTATAGTAAAATTTACTATCACATACACGTTTTTTTTTTTTTTTTAGGTAATCTCAAGTTAAATTCAAAGATGTGGAAAAAATCTAATTGAACTAACTGCATATTGCCAATAATAAAGAAAATTGAAAATTGTGCTAATGTTAATTTATTGTAGTTTATACATTTTTTTTATAAAATTAAATAAAGTACAACATCACTCATTAGAACTTAAAAATAAATGTAAATGTGTTAATTATAATTTATAATACAAACAGACTGCAAATTAAAGTTAAAAAAAAAATATACATACATCAAGTAGGTATGTGATTAATAATTATTATACTTAAATTATTATTCAATTTCTGAGTTAACTATGAAGTATTAAAACATATAATATGATATACTTTAATATATTTGTATTTAAAATTATATTGTATTACATTGTATCAGGTTAAATAATAAATTATTTCTGTCATTGGTGTTGCCTATTTAATATTTACTGATAAATAATAATTAGTACTAAATTCAAGTAAAAATATCATTAAAACCATTTTTAAAATTTACTTTAACTATGAGTCTGGAAATATTAGAAAATTTGTTCTACTTTTTATGACTATACATATACTATATCTTTACTCATGTTTTGCATAACTACAAAATAAAAATTTTAATTAAACTGTATCATCAAATTTGAAATTGATTATTTATAATTCTGGGCATGTCAATTAAAGTAAAAGTTTATAGTGGTTCATACTTCATGACAATATAATTATACAATTTGAGAATTTCAAACCCTATTCATGACATTGACATATTTTTACATGAATTATAGTTAATTATGAATAATTAAGTATTAACTTATGATTATAATAGTACTGTTAAATTATCTTAAAATGTATGTAAATAGTCAAAAACACCTTGTGTAATCAAATATAAATATGTTAACATTTTATTTTAAATTTAAATCTTGAAAATTACAAAAAAAAATTGAGAACCTATACCTACCTAGGAACAGTAGGAACATATAAGTTCAGAACTCATTTATTTATTAAAATATAATATTGATTTGTTAAAAATATTATTTAAAATTATGTTGGTATAATATAATATACATGAATAATACAATTCTTTACTTACAAAAATGTATTTCTGGTAGGTACATCAAATTAAATATACTGGTCTTGGAAATTTATCATAAGCAAGTTGGTAAAAAAAACATGTTAAAATATCCAATCAAAGTTCCAGTTAATCATCAGCAAGCTAGTTAGTTATAACCACAAAATAATTCATATTATAAAAGAACTTGTCATATATCTAATAGATTAATCAAATAATAGTTTTAGTCGTTTTAGAACTTTGTGAAAATTTGAAATTAAATCAAGCAAACAGCTGAACGTACTGTTACTAGTTAGTAGTTTACTATACTATAGTGCAGCCAACGAAACTAGAAATGTGTGACCGTCACGCTCCTAGTGACCGTTTTTCGTTAAGGTTTCGAATAATGCTTTCCCGCGTAAAATAATTTTTATTTTTTTTAACGCGCTTATATGCGTTTCACAGACCCGTTTCACAAAATCACAGCAACTCGTTCAGCTGAACGACAGGCGCTCATTCATAAGTACATTCTCATGTGCGGCTATGAAACAGGCCTTTATCATTATTCATAAAGATATAAAATGTTATGTTTCTGTATTACACATTCGTTATTAATTTATTATCACATTATCCAACTTACATTAATAATAGTAACATTTAAAATATTTACAATATTTTCGAATTTTAATAATAATCATAAAAATCTACTCATCGTCACTCAAACTGCTGTCGTCTGGATAAATAGTTAAAATTAATGGTTCGAGGTTCAACAATTTCGTCCTTCAGTCCCATTCGCCACTTAAATTTCCACATTTAACCCAATCATCAGCAGTTACCGCGTCCATTTCTTTAGTTACAAGTACCTCAACATCAGCAATTTTAAACGTAGAATGTTTTTCAATCATTCTCCCTTTAACTTATACTAAATAAGTTCTATAAGATTATGCTGACAGCAATAAGGTGGAAAACCTTACAGCTTCATGAATTATTTGGTGTACTAGTCAATCTAATTTATATATTTTTCCACGCGACATTGCAAGTTTGACTTTCGCCTGTAACTCATTAAGAGTTTTTACGAAATAAAAGTATATTTTTGTCGTTTAGCCATTACTGAACGCATCCACTTCCTACTATTTGATTTCAGGTAGTTCTTAAGTGATAATGAATGAATGACGCGCGCTGTCCATTACAATAATACTGTGCTCTTCCAAATTCATTAACATTTGCAAATACCACTTTTCAAAAATTTCGTTTAGCATTCTTTTGTGAATTATAATCTGTGGTATTTCTAGAATTACAACGGAAAATTAATTTTTCATCTTTGGCAATGTCAAAGGAAGGAGACCTGACGTGACAAATAATAAGATGATTATTGATTACCTTTCCCTGTAGATACTTTTGAACTCTCTGTATTATCCTGATTTCGCTAAATACGTCCCCGAATATGGTTTGTTTAACTTTGGTTTCGTCTAAATAAACTACTGGCCTAGTAGTATTTGTTCGAAGTCCGTTCATTTTACATAAACATTTTACACGCGCAGCTACTAATATGTCTGACCATTCCACTAGAAATTTGCGACCGTCATTACATCTATTGTATTTAAAATTAAGTTTTTTAAAATTAATTTTTGCTGATGATTTTGACTCCCAGTAATCAATTTTTTATCCCAATACTGCTAATATTTTTGCACTTTTTGGAAATTCTTCCTTACCATAAAAGCTATAGACTTCCCTTATGGTGAGTCACAATACAAATTAATTCAAAGGGAATAATGTGATTAAAAAATAGATTAAAAATTATTTGTAATTGATTGTTTTAGCGGTACATCTTAAGTGGAAGTACAAAGGCTTACAAAACCAATTAAAAGTAGATGCTCCTAATTCTATATTTACTCATTGCCAAGCTCGTGTTCTAAATCTTGTCTTTCAAGATTCTGTAAAATGTTGCATTTGTGCTCAAAATGTATTCTCCGTAATAAACTACTTTATTTTCACCAAATAATATAAGCGTACCGATGTTTGGAAAGATACTATATTTTTTTAATGAAATTGGTACCCATAAATTAAGAAAATTAAAAACAGATTGGTGCCATAATATGGAACAGTGCGTATAATGCTTTACGAAGTGTATTTAATACATGATCGGATTAAAACGAAACTGAACTCTCTCGAAATAATTATTATTATGTATTAGATGTCTTACACACAATTACTTATGCTGATAATACTGATGCTCATACTGCATCAGAATTCAAGAGTGCTAATTTTAAATTGGATTTAATATGAAACTTTAATAACAGCGTTTCTTTTTCTCCAATTTTTCAATTCAAGTTTTAAAATATTTAAAAACTAAAGGATCAGATTATATTTCTGCATGTAATAAAATAAGCCATTTAACAAAAGTATTAAAAACTATGTATGAAATAAAAAATTATAAATTAAAACAACGAGTCTCTATTTTTATAAAAACTATGACTGAACGAACAGTCTCTTATAAATATTTTTATTTAAGACAAATTTCTTATCCAAAGAAAGAAGAATATAATATATGGAGAATGCGCTTTTGATTCTGTTGTAAATTTATCATCCGACCAAAAATATCGTATAAATATATTCTGAAGAATTTATGATATTACGGATATAGATACGAATGAACAATTTAAAAAAATAAAAATTTAATTAATGCTTTAGCTTATTTAGATCTCCAACGCTTTTATGAAATCAAATATAGTTTAATTATTTGAATAAAATTTAAATTATTTGAAGTTTTTAGCTGATTAAGTTATGATTAATTATGAAGATTTACATGAAAAACTTTGCATTTTGCACATTCTTATAAAACTATAATCAAATCCATTAAAGTACTTTTTGAAAATGTACACAGATGTTAGTCACAATGAACATCTGCAGTGTTCTGATAACTATAAAATAATCATTTTATTTGATAATTATTAATTAATAATAAAATGTTTATATATTTCTCAGTTGTATTTTTTACCTCCATAATTTTATATCAAATACAAAATTTAGCATTTATAATAATAGAGAAAAGATACTGTATCACGTTACAAAAATCATATATCTATAATTAATAGAATTTTTCAATTCTAAAATGTTATTATTCTACAGTAAACTAAATTAAATTAGAAAAAAAAAATCATAAAACTTGCAAAGTAATCTACAAACAAAAATTATTATTTAAAAGGTTGACAATGGGATTAAGTATATTGTAGGTTATACGTTGATACTGTGTAAATTTTATTTAGAGTTAGTCACTCTTATGGGTGTGTTAAATTTGAATTCAATTATTAAATGATACATTATTTTACATTGTTGTACAAGATAAACGGTTCTGAACGGAAACGGTCTGTTGGGCATGGACCAATTATGCTCTTTACTTTTACGGTCAATATACCAATATTTATTACGTTATTTATTTTTATACATTATACCTACACCAATTGCACTTGCATTCAAATGTTTTTACCTTTAGGTATAAAAATATTGTTGTTCAATCTAATTAATTCGATATTGAGTTGTAAATAAACAATCTATATACCTACTAAAACATTTAAAAATTGAAAACTTAGTTATTGATTAATTGATTTAAGTCAGGGGTCGGCAACCTTTTTAACCACACGGGCCATTTTTTTTTCAATTGTTCATCAAGGGCCACATTAAAAAAAAAAAAAAAAATGACATATTATGATATAATATTTATAATTGTATTGCTATTATGAAACGGTTAGATTAGATTTTATTTATAAAGGAAAAAGAATTATATAATATTGAAAATGATATGAAAAATGTTATTGAAAAAAAGTAAAACATAAAAATTAACCACCTTTGTGCGGGCCATCAAAAATTGCTCTGCGGGCCGCGGGTTGCCGACCACTGATTTAAGTGACTGGTTGTGTATTTCATAACAATATCGGGAATTTTATGAAACATTATTATTATTAGTTTTTACGCACATTTACGTACACAAATATGAATTTGAATAATAGACAAAAACAAGTTAATATGTTTTCCTTGTTCTATTTATTTAAATTAACAATAATCAATAGCTGCTATATTCAACTAATTGGCCTGATTTAAAAAAAGCACAATTTGATCTATCAACATAAAACATTTTAAGGGCTATTTTTTTTTTGTTTTGTTTTTTGGTAGATACATAAAAAAAAGTTAATTTTAGATTAAATTAATAAGCTCTCGGTTTATTAATAATATAGCTAATATAGCTATCAGTCATTAATTTATATTATAGTACTTATTACGGTAAATTTACATTTTTTTTTTTTTTTTTGAAAATATTGCATTATTATAATTTATTTATCAAAACAAATGTATTTATAGTTATTACCATATAATAAGAATTTATACAATTTAAAGACATGTAATAACATATTTTTATATATATAGTAAAACATTAAAAATAAATCCAGAGTATAAAATATAAATGTATAATATTTTAAAATAAATCAAAAACGACATAATGTTTAGCAACATTAATGATAATATAATATATGTAAAAGTCTTAAGTTTCACCATTTTTTTTTTTTTTTTTATCATTAGAAAATAATTAATATTGTTGTATATTCTTTAAATAAGTAATTTAGTCAAAATTTGAACTTAAAATGTCAATAAAAAAAATATGCTTTTATATATTTTTAAGTTTTATTATTTAAGTATATAAACTAACTACTTGTGAGAAATCTTTTATTACATTTTTAAGATTTATTATAATTTATAAGTACAAAGTGAAAAGTTTTTATGAATTTCTTACTAAAAAATAGTTGACAATAAATTGTTTGTATTTTCGTAAAAATTGTAATTTCAATTAAATATAAAAAAAATAGCAAGGCATATGTATTTTTTATGTTTATATACAGATATGAAAACAACTTAATATGCGGAATATTATATTGTATTCAAGAATTTTTACTCAATGAATAATTTTTTTATCGATATTTATAGAAAAAAAAATTCTTATGTCTTTAAATACCTATAGCTAAGAAACAAAATAATTTAAAAATTCCTCCATAAATAAAGAAATTATTATAAAATTAATAATTTGTGAGAATTTCAAGTTTCTGCGGTTATCCTTTTTTTTATTATAAAAAATAAAAATTTATTTATTTATTCGAAAACCGTAATTTTTTGTAAGATTTTGCCGATTATGAAAATAAATATTAGGAATTTTGACCTCTAAAATCCAAACTAGAATCAATTGTCTATCAAAAACCACTCTTTTTTTTCTATTTTCTATTTTTATTTAAAATAATTTACAATTAATACACAAATTAGTACAATAAGCAAATTTGATAACTTAAAAAAAAAAACCACTCTTAAAATTGAAAATTGAAACATTTTAACGATTACCTACTTATTGCGTACACAGACAAAACAAAAGACATCTTTGTAAAATCAATATATTCAAAGACTTTATTTGTAACCAGGTATACAAATATTCAAAAGGCAAAGTACAGAAGACGATTTTTTTTTGTTTAATATAATCATGATTAAATCTAAGGTTTTTATAGCTTGGTGACATCAGTTTAAAAGCCATCCACGAGAATTTAACAACAAGAATAAAAGTTTTAATCACTTTTACTGTTGCCTATAAATTGTTAAGTACATTTTTTTAAGCATTTAAGATTATGCTAAAGTTTAAAGTAAATTTATATTTACTGGTTTTTTACTCAAACTAAAAATTCAAAAACTATAAATTATTTATTGGAACGAAACTAAAAATCTACATAGAAGTTTTTGGTTGGGGATTAATTTACAAGCTTTGAAGTGAAAATATCTTACTTTCGTGGTGTAAATATTTACTTGATTTCATACCCCCCCCCCCCCCAAAAAAAAAAAAAAAAACACAAAAATAAATTTTATATTTTATACAAAAATCAAATTTTTGTCGTTACTGCCATAATATACAGAATTAATTAATTGATTTAAAAGTATACCTATATTTAAAATCGTGATAATATAAATCTACCAACAAGGATTTTCTGTATCTGTTACTAAACAATAAAGACTTAAATTAGGTAATTGATTTTCAAAAAAAAACATAATAGTGATTACTGAAAATCTATACAGATAAGTTTCTTTTATACAAAACATTTTTTCGAACTTTTTAAACATTTTCTAGTTTACACTTTACACGTATTTGATGCTTTGGGAATTTATATTTAAATGAAAAATATATCTGTTTTAATTATTAATTTATTTTTGTTACTAACTATCAGTGGAGGCTCGTGTGGTTCATTGAAGGTAAGGCACAAATATTTCCCTCATTTTCCAATATCATAACTTTGAACTTACCACTAATGATGATTAAACACCACAATATGCTCTAAATAGTAAAAAAAAAAAGTTTAAATCGTTTGATAAAATAAACAACGAACAGAAAGTGAACAAAAAATGACAGATTATTATTACATATTATTAAAATATAAAGACTGTGCCACGGAAGACGGTCGACAATAGCAATACGAAGACGATGAGACCGAAAAAATTTCGTAAATCGTAATAAAAATAGAATCCGGGTACAATACAATTGTGCCCATATAATATTCTATGTACTATGTACGTATTGTACACCCGTATTTGATAACAATTTTTTTTCGATAATATTTTTTAATAATATACCAACTATATAATAATGGAAGAAATACAACCTACTCAATTTTAAATCTTTCTTCTTTCTTTCAATTTTGAAGGTGGGATACGAGCCTCCACTGTTTAATAATAACTATGTATGAAAAAATAATGTCTTGTACTTATATTAAGTTAGGGTGAAAACCACGGTCTATGATATATCTAATTCCGTGATTATAATAAATCTAAATTTGATAATTATTGACTACTGGGGATCAAATGTCGTAAAATCAAGTTGGGCATGCTCAAAAGATAATAAAAATATTATTTGTCATTATTATTATGTAAACAATTGATAACATATAATATCCCGGCATGATTCGTGATAAACTGATAACTGAATAAATGCACTACCTTTTTCTAGCGATTAGAAACAACTAACAAGTTTGAAGTTATAAAACTACAAAAATACTTCGAGCTGTTTTATGTCTTTTATATTAACCGTTTAGTGATGTATTCGATATACATTCCTAATTTAGGAAAATTAATTTAAGTTAAATTTTATTATCTAATAAAACAATATTTTCAGTGCATAAATATGAGCTTAATGGATCAATTATTCCCAGCTAATCATAAAACCACATTTGTTGTGGACCATACTCCATACTTTGGATTGGCTAGTAATTCACATATCAAAATGGACTTCACCAAACGGCCATCCGGAGGAATATCACCCGCGCCTATATTCAAATCAATGTGGACTTGTAGCATTGAAGCTGTACTCGAATACTGCCGCATCGTATGGGATCTGTTTCCAGAAGGGAAACTCATACGTGTTATTAGTAGCGATATGCAATCTCGCAACTTAAATAATTGGTCATCTAGTCAACAAAATGTTAACTATATGCTGCATCATTTGTCGTGTTTAGGGCCTCCTGCTAAACTTGTACCAAACCCAACTCGAGACTACAGTGTTGTGTACGGATTTCGTACTGCAGCCGAAGCAATGATTGAATGTACTACAGCACAAATGGATCAAGGAGCTAAGAAAAATAATATTGAAGTTCAAAACAAGTAATTTGTTTTAGATATTTTAAATTTTTAAATTATAATTGTATATATGACTGCAGGTACACATTACATAAGACTTGGAAAATATATTTTATATAACATATTTAATTAATTTATTATTATTATTATTATTATTTACTTAATTGAATTCTAATGTTCATATCAACAAACTTTCAATGCTTAAAGGAAAGGAATGGTATTTTTTTTTTTTTTGTTATCAACTACCCATGTACTATAATAATTAACTTGAATTTTAAGTTTATAGTTCCTTAAATAAAAAGTACTTTTTCTAAATACCAGTGTAGTATTAAAAGTTAAGCTAGAAAGAATAGTTTGTTAATCATTATTTTTTCCACACTAATTATACCTAAATTTAAATGTTTAAATAAATATTCAAAACTAATGTAACTCTTTTACTAATATAAAAAGTACTTAACTTATTTATTAAAATAAATAAATAATGCATAGTATATTAGAAAATAAATGTCTAGTTTATTAATACCAAGGAATTAGTATTCAGAATAATCACGTATAACATTTCATAAAGATGCCATCTATCTTCAATTCTTTATAAATTTAATAATAATTAATTATTGATATATTATAATACTTAAAAATTGTTTGAACAGTAGTTAAGCAATGTGTTATGTTTAATATGATATTAATTATATTCAACTCTAGTAGTTTATAAATTAAATTATTGCTTGATAATGTTTTGATAAATTACTGAAAATGTGTATTTATTTTTTTGAACTGATAAAACGTGTTAGAGAATAATTACTGTAATAAGTAATAATATTCATGTTATACCTATCTTATTTTATCTTATTTCAGGTGCAGAACAATTATTATCACATCAGCCAGGGATAACCCGTCAATAGATAATCTCATGTCCATGTTTCATAATGAAATGATCAAAAGCAACAAATATGCATCTCAACCTAGTTCAATGCCTATTCATCATTGTCACTTAGTAATAATTAACACATATCCAGATTCTATTACATGTGAAGTCACTGATCGTCCATCTCATACCATATCACCAATATTAGATTTGGAAGTACATTCAATTCCTGCATCAAAAATCAGTATTAAAATATCAAATCTTTTATTGAAACACTACAATTTAGCTAGTACAACAGTTACTGGTATTCCCATGAAGGAAGAACAAAATGCCAGTTCATCAGCAAACTATGATGTAGAAATATATCATGCAGCTACCGCACATACAACTATTTTAAATGCAAATGTAGCTGATGCTAAAGCAGTGGTTGCAAAAAAAGAAGGAGCAGACTATGAAACAATTAAATTAAAATGGTGTACGCCTAGGGCTAATAACAACTTGCCAGATATTCATAGTTGTACGACATTACATAGAATCACTCCAGTTGATATTAACAGCAGACCGAGCGCATGTTTAATCACATTTTTACTAAATGGTCGGTCAGTTTTACTAGAGATGATTAAACAAGGTGGTGGTAAGAGCATGTCACATGTTCTAAAATCGTACAATGGTGAAATATATATACATACAGTATCATCTGGCCGTACAGTACTTGAAGATCCACCAGCTATTAGTGAAGGTCCAGGAGGGAAAGTAACTCAGTATAGAATAGCTGATTTTGGTAATTTCATGAAATTAAATTTACTGCAACCAGCAAAAAGAAAACAAACAGAAGATAAAAACTATATTGAAGATGCAAAAGAAAAATTGAAAAAACAAACTGCATACTGGCCACTTATAACATCGTCAACTATAATATTTAATTTGAAACAATACTCTGAACCAATGTTGTCATTAATGGTTAAGGATAACTTAAGTGATCAGGAAGTAATGAATTGCAAACAATGTATTTATGCTTTAATGGCAGCTGAGTCTAAGAATGAACACCTCATTACACCTAGTCTATCAAATCCACGAAAAATGATGAAAAAAGATGACCAATACAAGTCTATGTGGGCAGAGTTGGAAACATTCTTAAAATCAAATTTATACACTGAGAATCACTGCAAGGTATTGCAATGTTTATTTGAATGCCGTGGTAAACTTGATGAAGAAAAGATCATTGAGAAAACTTTAATACGTTTCAAAAAATCTTTGGCTGATAGGCCGAGTGTAATACGAGCTACTACTGATTCACCTATGTCCCCACCATTAACTCAACAGACAGGAATAAAACATAATATAGCACATAAAACAGTTGATGCTGATCCAAACAGTGTTATGTATTTGCAGATAGTTCAGGATCAAGACAATCGTAGACTTAACCCTTCATCGCGACCTCAATTTGCTGGTAGATTAAAATCTATCCAAAAGAGAAATGGTAATTTATTTGCAAAACTCTATCAACATTTAGATGATGAAACAGATGCCAAAAGTGTAAAATAATATTGAAACTATTTATTAATTGTTTAATTTTGCTTTCTCATTATATAATTAAGTATTTAATCTGTATTGCCATGCATATTGTCCGACTTATAAGAATAATATCTTACTTCCAACTAAAAATGATTATACAATATTTTGTACTGTAAAATATTTATTCTTTTATTATAGCTGATTGACAAATATTATCATAATAATCACTTTAATTTTACCCCAACATTGTAGTTAAATTGAATTGATTCAAAATAAAATGAAAACTTATTAATTAAAATTAATAAGTCACTTTGAATATGACACATAATTGTTTAAAATTTAGTGGTTCTTAAATCGTAATCTTTATTTCATAACAAAAACTTTTAACTTAAAACTAAATAAAAAGCTATATACTCAAAACAATTAATGGATTTTTGAAAAGAATAGTTAACAAATTTAATTCTATAAAAATTATTAGATTTACTTCATTAATAATGAATAATATAAATTAATTAATACTTTTAACAACACAACAGTTGAAAATCAAAGATTTAAATAATAAATATTTAATTTTAAAGGAAATTATTTTTGAGGAGAATTAATAATTCTTAAAATTCATAAAAATATATACTTAATTATAAAGAATTGTACTATAAATGATTAAAATGATTTAATTTTGGATAAGAAAAATAAATAAAATAAAATTGACTTCTATTAAATTGTTGAATTTTCTAACAAAAAATGTATGTTGTAATAGTATATAATAAAATAATTTATGAGTAAGTAATGTATCTCAAAGAAGAACAATCTTGTACTAGTTACATGAAAACTTTTTATTTATTTTTATTTTATTTGTAAATTTCTTCTTTTACTAAATTTATTAAATTCTCTATACCTAATGAATTTGTTATATATATATAATTTAAAAAACAACATAAAATTATATTCCAGATAACATTGATACTTTTAAATCATGAAAGGGTATTAATAATAATTGCAGGTATAGGTACAAATGTGAAATACTCAAACACCCATTATAGAAAAGACAAAGCTTTCAGAATATCATTTTTATAAGTACAAAATGATAAAAATGCTTATAGTAGATAGGTTTATTGGTTATTACATTTTAATTTAAAAAAATAAGTAATATTACTCAAAAAATTACTTTGACTTATTACTTAAAATTATATATACTTCTTTTTGCTTACCATTACAGTAGAGTAGGGCCATAAAGACGTGTGTTTGGAATATCTGGAAGTATCGAAGAGTTCACTATTCGTAGTACTTGAATTCCAAATACTTATAATTTATTGTTGAAAATGTATCCCATCCGGCATGTATCATTGTATCACATTGTTGATGATAAGTGTGTATCAAATGTTTTTAATAAACAAGTCCAATAAATAATAATCGCCAAACGGTAAACTATCATTTACAGTTACGGACGTTATGGCACTGAATTCAGTTTAGCGACCACATCTTTAAATGCTGTATTTCTCCTACCATTTATACAGCATACTTCAATAATGCATAATATGTATTATCTTTGAAATCGTTATTATTGTAGTAATAAGTCTAGAGATCAAAATGCCGGAAAGTTTTCGGGAAAATTCGGAAAAATTTCGGAAAAAACTGATTATTTTTTTCCCAAAGCCCCAGAAAATATGGAAAAATTGAAGAATATTCAAATAATACATTTTCGATAAAATCTGAAGTTTTCAGAAAATTAGAAGAAAAAATTTTTTTTTTTTGGAAAATAATCATTTTTATTTTTATTTAGATACGTTTAATCAATATATAAAAAAAATCCTGTTTCAACAGTATTCAAAGGCCCAGTGGTGTTATCAACGCGGCGTACGATCGGTTATCGGTTTCTTTATCTAATAATAGTTACCTATTAATTAATACGGTCAATACGGATATTTGTTCTAAAAATAATGTTACTTATTACGTATTACCTACTTATTCCGTATAAAATAGAAATTGACAAAATATGACAATATTGCCTATTGGTAGTAGTGTCGTGTAATTAAAATAATTAATAAATATTAATACAAGACTGATTATTGATTAAGACTTGATAAGAATCGTCATTACTTATTAGTTATTAGTAAAAAAATTTGAACTTGTCAGTTAATAGTTATGAGTTTATTGCCTATTTATTTTATAACCACTGTCCATTATATTTTGTCGAGTTTACTCTTGTAGGTATTTAAAAAAAAGAAGGTAAGCAATAATATAATATTATTAAATAGAATTAATAATAATGAATAACTGTTAAATTAGTTAGATAACAGTATATTACTATTTTCCGATGTTCTTTTACACTTATTTAATTGTTGGTAGCCGGTAGGTACCTTTTTCTAAAACGCCACTTCTCTACCATTCACTATATTATTTTTATTTACTTCGAAGAAATTTTATTTACAAATATGCAATATTTTTATGTTACTTAGATGATAGGTTTATACTTCGAAACCTAACATTAATATTATATATTAATATTTCCAAGCACTCAATTGTTTTTTATTTTATTTATTTAAAAAAAATATAGATAAAATAAAACAATATTTATTTTAAAACTTATATTATAGACTTATAGTAAATATAAAGTACCCACTTCACGAAAATTTATTTTGAATATTAAAAGTAGGTATTAATACTTTGTAAAAATGTTTAAATATAAGTAGGTACATATATATTGGATTTCCACAATACATTAAACCAGCGTTTCTCAACCAGGAGGTCGCGACACCTTAACTTGTGGTCGCGTAGGTCAAACATAACAAAACGCTAATTTACAAAATGTACCTTTTTATTTAAATATTTCAGACTTTTTATTGAAAAAAAAAAAATTAAAATAATAATAATAAAATTATCTCGATAAGGATATACATATAAAATTAATATACATAATAAAATAAATAATTAGTGTGATCTTTGAATTTGTTTTAAATTTAAAAGTTACTTAATTTGTGGTTCAACATCTGAAACACATAAAGATAAAAGTAAGTTATTGTATAGTGATAACAAACGATTTCTGTACTTAGTTTTTATTGCCACCATGGATGAGAATCCTTTTTCGCACAAATAAGAAGTAGCGAACGGAATCAACATTTTCAATGCCTCTGTTACCAAACTTCCATATTCATTTTTCTGGATAATCCAAAACTTTTTTAAATCTCGAGATGCAAATTGTAGCTGTAAAGTTTTATCAGCTAATAATTCTATCAGTTGGTTGTGAGTCTCAACTGGTAATTTGGCAACTGCAACAATATTTTCATCAAATTAATTAAAAACCCATCTATTTAAGAAGTCATTGTCGTTACATGAGAAATATTCGAATAATTGAATTTTCAATTATCTTAAATATGTTTTCATGGTATCCAAAACACGACCAAGAATAGGACTTTGTATGTTTACATTTTTTTCAATGTAATTTGATATTAAATCAAATGCATCAAAATTTCGTTTTTCGAGACGAATGATCCAAATACCAAGTTTTTTGATAAAAGCATTAACTTTATCTGACATTATTAGAATGTTCTTTTCACGGCTTTATAAGCTTATATTCAAGTCATTCAAATGTGAAAATATATTTACTCAAATAAGCCAAAAATAGTTATGTCTCATTATCTTGGAAAAAAATTAAAAATTGATTTTTAAAATGTTATATTTTGTTTATTAATGATAGGATATATTAACTGTTCAAATTTTTACCTAATATAAAGAGGGGGTCGCGAAGTGATTGGCCATATTTTATACTTATTTTGGGGGTCACGACACTAAAAAGGTTGAGAAACGATGAATTAAACAATCAAATGTGTCTATATCTACTTGGAACTATAAGTATATTAGGTTAGGTTAGTACTTATTATATTTAAGCGTTTAATTTTAAATGATATGTTTATTTTTTGTAATGTACTCGTATTAATGTAAACTCGCAATCGTCCGATGTTGGAGCCTGCTTAATGTAGTTAATACGCTATTGTTCATTTTTCAAATAAAATGAAAAAAATAAAAATGCTTACTAAAATATATATTTACTCAGCGTTCATTTATAATTGTAACTTGTATACGAAAAACTCCATACTCCGGATCAGCTATATAGTTAATATTTATTTTTTTATCCTAGTTCACCGTCTGCTTCAATAAAAATGTCAACGCGAATGGTGAGTGATAACGGACTCGTTCAATATGGAAGTATACTTTTTGCGAATGAAACGGTGAGTTTTGATATCCTGGTACAGAATTATTTTCAGATTTAAAAAAAATATGGCAATATATCTTTATAAGTCCATGCAGAGTTACCCAATGTTAAAATTGTTTTTCCCCCTCATTTAAAACAAAGCATTAATTATCGATGACTCTTATATGTCTGTTCCTATTAACCAAGAACAACGTTTACTCTTAAAACCGAGAAAACCGTTTTTTTATTGGCTATGTGTTGTATCCCCAAATGTATTTACTATAGGTGCTCGATGTTACTAGTAAAGACTGTGTGCCATATTTATGTATGTCTGAGTGTATGGATTCATCTTGTCCTGCTTCCAGCACTAGTACTGACTAATTTGGATTTTCAGATTATCAATTTGCGACCACACAGCTTTCTATAGAGTCCCAGACCTGCGCCAATGACAATAAAATCGTACTCACGCGAAATAAACCGACTATCTAAGAAATTGTTTTCCCCGAAGGGCATTGTTCCTTGTTCACACAGGCCCATAAATCAACTATGCGCGTATTCGATATGTAAACAAATATTGAAAGATCTGATATCATGACAAATTAAACATAAAAATCTGCATACATAAGTACTAGTCCATTAATAATAATTTTATCTGCAGTACCTTTCAAACCACAACTAAGCAATACTGTTTTATGTAGGTCAAACTTTCCACTGTTTATAATAAACTTGCGCTAGGTAAGTAGTTGTTTAAAATCATGAAAATTTATTCTGTTTCTCCTACTAAATAAATATAACCAAGAAATATCAACATTTTATACAATTTACCAGTTTACCAGTTAAGTATAAAATATCGTACGGTAAATTATAGAACTTTTTAATGTCGATAAATTATAAATAACACAATACAATAAAATGATACAAATCACAAACATTTTTACACAGTTACTTGTTTACTAGTTAAACATACCTACATTCCATAATAGTATTTAACATTTTATAAGGTCCGTTCACGGCTTGATTAAATAGTATATTTATGAATCAAAACTAACTTTTAAACGGTTATTTTGTTGATCTTTTGAATGGTAAAGTCAAATGGATCAGCTAGGTTATAACCTACAGAACAGTTGTACAAAGTGTTAGGTATAGTTATTACTTTCTACGCACCACTTGGTCAGGAGAACTGACTTGGAACTAATAAAATGGTACATGGTTAAATGACGAGTGGATAAGTAATACATTTTTATATTTATATAAGTAGGTAATCCATAAAATATAATGGCGCTTTGGGTTGTTGATAGTTTCTTTTGTCAAGTATGTAATAAATATTCAATAATTGTATAAACAGCACATACTTTTGTATCGACATATGTACTGTTATAAAAAAACAGCTCTTCTGTTAATATGAATGCGTATCTATTGACTATTTGTATATATTGAGTTATTGTTTTTTAGAGTTACGCGCTTTCCCGCGAGCGACAGGTTGTAACAAGAATGTATTAATGTAGAAAGCATTTGGTTCCTCCATTATTGGCCTTAAATCTTAATATAAGTTCACGATCTTTACCTGCTGGCGATCCTAAATATATTACATTATCTTCCTTTTGGATTGGTGAGTGGTCCTTGATCATACTTAAGTCATTCAACAAATAAATAAGGATCTGATATAATTTTTCGAGTCAGAACCGAGCTTAATTAACGGTCCAATATGCGACCTACATCATAAATGTAAAATACAAATTAATTTCATACATTTGTCATTCCACTTCTTATAGTGTTGTCAATAGCTATATTGTTTCAGTCAGTTGTGAAACGTCTTTTTCATATCAGCTAAAAAGTCATAAAAACAATTTTTATAAAAATTCTATAGTAATCGGAATTATAAATGTCTATTAATGGCTGATGGTTCTCACATTGTAATCGACTAAGGTTATACTTCCTTTTATCTTGAAAAAGGAATTCGTAAAAGTTAACAGTACAACCACTAACACTCATTTTTTCTCTTTTTGAAAAATAAATTTGTCTTTTGGTTCAATACCTGATAGCATTAATAATTGTGGTGAATTTATTGACCCATCAGATAAAATATCTTCTTTTTAAGAATAAATTGTTCCATTTTTTTTTTTTTAATAAACTCCTCCTCGATTGTTTTTAAGTTTTTAGATCAATGAGTATTTTTGTTACTTGACTGAATATTGCTATTGAAGGTTTGAAGATTTTTGTTAAATGCATAAATGCTTTGGTTGCACTTACCTATACAACAAAACAATTATTATATTTAAATTAGTTTCGTAAAAATCAATGCCCATATTTTACAATTAATTGCAACTACAATTTTATAATTTGTTACCTTAATTTAAACTTAAATATATGAAGATTAATTTTACATATATATAGAGTTAAGACCTTCTCCTTTTCAATATCTCATCAGATACAATCAATGCCAAATTTAGCAATCAAATCAATACTCACAAGTCTTAAATGCCTACTTAGTATTTAATGCTTACCCTGGTACGTCTACATAAATTTTAGACAAATATATCTTAAAAATGAAAATATACATACTAGCTATAGAGAAGATATAAAGTAAAAAAATGTCTATTTTAGTGTAAAAATTTAGGGAAAGTTTAAAGTACATAAGTACTACAATTTTTTTTTTTTTTTATACAACAAAATATCAAAATTTGTTTGAAGGTAAATAATTATTTTATGAGTAAATATCCAATGTCGTAAAAATTAAAACTTCAAATATTCAAAAAAAATTAATTTGGCTTTTCGATAGATTTTTTTACATAGGTTAAAAATTGTATACAGACCCTTGTTTTAAATTTTTAAATCTTAGGTATAGAAAAAAAAAAATTATATAAATTTCTAACTACAAAATTTTTATTTTAACCTTGTCGAAATTTCAAATTTTATGATATTATTACCTATTTAAAGCATGAAAGCAAGAATCTATATTTCTACGATAAGTCAATATTTACTCAAAAGTTAATTATTTAATATCATAAATAGAAAATAGAAAAAAACAGATATTATTATTATAAAATAAATAAAATTAATGTTTCTGGAAAAAAACCAAATCAACCTATCGTAACAGTAAAATAAATTACCTACTTTAATATCAAAAAAAAAAAAAAAATTAAGAAATTATTTGTATACATATTTACTTAGTAATATAAGTTAACAGATAATCTTCGTTCGGAGTTATTTTTCACTGATAATGATTAATTGAATTTAAATTTAACACATCCATCAAAGTGACCAACTATTAAATGATGTGGTACATTCAACTTCTACTATTAAGTAAAGTGGTTACTTACTTTTCTCATTTTATTTAAGATGATGTTGACATAAAATGCATAATTAAAAAATAAAATTATTTACATATTATTAACTTTATTTATTTATCATGAAAAAACTATTGTTACTTGTTAAATAAACATCAAGTTTGATAATTGAAAATCAAAAAATTGATAATTATATAAGCACGACTATAAAATTACTGATAGAATATAATATATACAAGAATAAATAAAGGATAACATTATAATAAATAAAATAAATAATCATAACTTAACTGTGAAAATAAATATTTTATTCAAATAAATTACTTTGACCAAAAGCTTCGAATCATATCTGCTCCCTTTTCACCAATCATTAAAGTTGGGGCATATGTATGTCCATGCGGAATATATGGAAGTACTGAACTGTCTACTACTCTTAATCCTTGAATACCAATGACTTGTAATTTATTGTTGACAACATCCCCCATCCTGCATGTACTACATTGATGATGCCAGGTATTTGTCAGGTGTTGTGATAGACAAACCCAATAATCGTCAGATTTAAATGGTATATGCGTACATTTTGGGTATGGTATTGGACTTAGTTTAGCTGCGATATCTTTAAATGCCTGTGTTTCTTCTACTAATTTAACTGCATATTTAAGTGCAAAAACATTGTCTTCTAAATCAGTAGTATTGTTTTCATAATAACCATAGGACATAATGGGCGGATCTAATGGGTTATTGTTTTTCAAAGTCACGTTTCCACGAGCGTCTGGTTGTAACAGGAGAGTTGCAATAAAAAACATATTTGGTTCATCTGATATGGGACCAAATATTAATTCGACCCCTTTGCCAGATGGTGCCCTTACATAACCTAAACCGTCTGCTCCTGCTGGTGCTGTTAATGGTCCTCGGCCATATTTGAACCATTCTTCAAATAAATGTTTGTCTGATATAGCAGCTTTCGTTATTACTGGTCCAGTTTGATTTACTTCAAATTTTAAAGCTATAGTATTAAAAAAAAAATTATTTATTATAAAATATTATTTAGTACATTTTTAAATTTATAATAATTCTAGTTAAGTGTCAACGTTATTTTAAAAATTTACAATTTTTAAATAATAGTCTCAGCAGTAAGAAAAGAAGTGATTTTAATGTATATTATATTGGGTTCACTATACACTTAACTCATTACAACAATAAATCAAAAATTAAAAAATATTTAATTAAATTTATTAGAATACTGAAGTAGTAACTGCTACCTAGTTATGTTCACAATGTTAATATTCACTGACAAACGATTTTCTTACATTTAAATTAGTTTTAGATTTTGAATGGAGTCATAAATATATTGATTTTACAATGAAGAGTGTTTTTTCCAGTCGATCATTAGCTTTAGAAGTAATAAATATGCTTCGATTTTAAAGTTTGAAGGAGGTTTCTGACAAAAAATTAAATTTAGTTTCACTTTTGAAATAAAAGTAAAAATCTTCTTGTATTTTTTAAAATACTCTGAAATAATAAAAACTAAACTAAGGAGAATCAGTAATTATTTGAACAAAATTAGTATTTGATAAAATAATTTCGAAAAAAGCCAGTTACGAATGAATATCTATAATATCCAACAAATTTAAACTTCATATAATTATAAAAAATACATGTGTCTATCTGGTTACTTTTATTTTGGTTTAGTAGAAAACTAATGGCAAACAAAAAAATTGTGTTCAATTTTAAAATCATAAAAATAAAAATAAAATACTTTCGATAACCAAAAATATTTCAAAATATGTTCACCAAATATTTATGTTTGAATTTCCTATGCTTAGTATAATTTTTTAAATATTTTGTATCTTTTCGAATTATTTGTAGATATTTGAATTTTTTTTTTTTTATAAATGACGATAGTAAATTATTGCCTAGGTAGGTCAAATTTTTGAAAATCGAGTACAAGATACCTCATAATAAGTTCTTATCTCCATAAAAAAATATAAAAATACATTAACACAATTTCTTTTTACATACATTTGAATTTCAAATTCTTACAAAATTTGTCAAAATTACAAAAAGTTATGAAATCTTTAATTTTTATAACTTAGATATGAAAATTTAATACAATACATTATTATATCATTCCAAAACTATTAAATTTTTATAAGTTGTATGATTTAAATTATTTGTGATTGATAGGTATTATATTTGAAGTTCAAACTTGAAAAAAATTACATGTTTTAAAAATGAATATTGATTATTTTGTTTAATTCCAAAACATTATACGCGGAGACTTAATATATTATAAATAGGTATATTAGATATTTCACTATATTCAATGACTTTTTAAAAATATTGAGATTAATCTTAAATGCTATTTATTCATACTTTGAACATGTTCATTGTTTTACAGTAAGGTAACATAAACTCAAAAATATAATGATAGTGATATTAAAATATGAAAATATATAATATTTAAATAATTCAACGCTAATAATAAGGAAATACTAAAAGTTATTCAACCTACAGAAATACTAATATTGAAATAAATTTCTTCGATAGTAGTATAAATTAATAAATCATAAAATATAGTTATTTAAATATCTTTTTTGTATATAGGTATAATATGGTATATCATTGAATTCAAATTTAATACAACGATTACAGTTATTCACTCGACACCTAATTAAAGTAAAACAAAATTGCAAGGATAGAATCTCATTAAGTTTCTAAATAGATATAAAAAAAAAAAATTAGTTTTTAAACTCTAAAAATTATATAATTATTATTGCTTGAAACTTGAAATTAACATACCAAATGTGCCATAGTGGTCAAGTAAAGTTTTTCCAACTGGTAAATCTTGGATTACTGGTATACCATGATTCTTTAAGTCATATTTTGGTCCAATACCCGATAACATCAATAATTTTGGGGAATTAATGGGCCCAGCAGATAGAATTACTTCTTTTTTAGAATATACTGTTCTAATTTTTCCATTTTTAATAAACTCCACCCCAATTGTTTTTTTAGTTTTTGGATCAATGATTATTCTTGTTGCTTGGCTAAGAATTGCCACATGAAGATTTTGACGATTTTTGACTGGTCGAATAAAGGCTTTAGACGCACTAACCTACGCAATAAAATATACAGAGTTATTCACTAATTTAAAATTAATAATAAAATAATATTTTTTGAAGTTCTTAAAAAAATGATTAATATACAATAATATAAATAAAAACTAAATTTCAATTTCACTTTTAAATATTGTTAATTATGTTTAAATATAAAATAGTTTGGTGTTTTGGGTATCAAAGCAATTTACTACAAGTACTACAAAAATTAAATTTTTATCAAACTAAGTTGAAAAAAATAGTTTTTAATAAATTGATGAAAAATAGTGCTAGGTTTATTTGGTGGGTTATATAAACAATTACAAAACATTTAATGAATAAATAATAAAAATTTTTTTTATCAAAACGTGATTTGGTTGTTCAGAATTGATTCTTTAAATTTTATTTATCTATTTTTCATAGAACCCAAAAACTGGTTTCTTATTAGACGTATATTAATTTAATTCATAAATAATAAATATATTTACTCGATGTCCATTTAGAGTTGCGACTTGGAAACGGGATACTCCATGTTCAGGATCAATTGTATAATCAATATTTTTTTTTAATCCTAATTCTCCACCAGCTTCTATAAATTTATCAACGCGCGTTGAATGATATCTTACTCGTTCAACGTGTAGATTTCCTTTTTGTGAATGGAATGGTGAGTTTTGATATTCTGGTATAGAATTGTTCTCAGATTTCAAAAAATAAGGTAATACATCATTGTAAGCCCAACCGTCATTTCCCAATGCTGCAATTGTATCGTAATCTTCTTTTTTTCCTCTTGTGTAAATCAGGGCATTTATTATTGATGAACCTCCCATACCTTTTCCTTTTGGCCATGGACAACGATTGTTTTTAAAACCAAAACAACCATTTTTTGCTGGTTCGGCAATATAACCCCAATTATAATCCGTTGTATCTAAAAATAGTAACGCCGCTGGTATATCTGTGTAAGTAGATTCATCTTGACCGGCTTCTAGTAATAGTACCGACCAATTTTGATTTTCGGATAAACGGTTTGCAACGACACAGCCTCCTGGACCGGCTCCAATTACAATGAAATCATACTCACGAAGTATCGGTCTATTATCTATAAAATTGTTTTCTCTGAATGGAATTTCTTGTTGTTGATATTGTCCATAATTTGACTGATACAATTGACTAAGAGTTAAAGATGAAGAAAAAATAAAAATTGTGAATATTATTAGAATATTTTTCATGATGACGTGACCACTTAGATGGCAATGGTCCTTGACTGTAGTCAACTGATGTCAGAACTGTGTGTCCGGGCCTCAAACAATGCTATTTATTTACTTCTTCTCCTACTATGTTGAATTAATATTAATAAGTTACTCTTGTTTCAAATTTCAATAATCAGGAAGTGTAAATTTGTGTTACTTGAAGTTAGTTATGCATTTTAGGTAATACTCAAAAACCAGTAAGTTAAGTTGGCTATATAAATAAATTTATCAAAATAGTTTTATTTTTTTTCAATATTTATCAGCTTCTAAAACAATTACCTTGCATTAAATTATCAAGGTTTTTGACGAGATAAAAACAAAACATATATCAATATAATAAAAAAAGAAAAAAATTATATAACCATTCTGCTGTATCTACTATCTGCAATAGGTCATATAGATGTCGAGAACACCACGTTATTAAGTAAGTCATTGTATGAAGTACCTAAGTGTTAATTTTGAATTTAATTATAAATCATTGCATACACAGAGTGGTTCTAATCAACGTTGATTTAAGTTAACCTTTATTACAAAGTATATTCTTTCATATGTACTGTATGATATTGGATTATTTTATGATTTATATTATGTTAAATTTTTTTTATATGATAAGGTTTTTGATAATACTTTTAAAGTTATTTATTTTACTATTATAGTAGGTTGGTTTAATTTATACTGAAAATATTGCACATTTTATATCATACATATATAATTAAGAATCATTATAATAATTCTATATTTATATTTTATGTAATTTATCATTATTGTTAACTTTCAAACTAATTTCGCCTTACTATAGGACGATGTGAAAAGGTTGTAAATCGAGGTATAAATATGCAATGAAACTTAAAATTAATTTATATGTTTTGAAAATGTGAATGTGATATGTGTAAATCTAATTTACTCATAACAATATCGAAAGTCTCTGTAAGTAGTATTTTTGAATTACGAACAAATAAAAAAATTTTTAATTTTTTTCAATCAAATTCAAGTTTTAAATATTTATAAAACAAATATTGTGCTTAAATGTTTTTTAAATTTTTTGGTTCCAGAATAAACATTTATATTAGTTATACTATAAAATAAAAAAAGCTAATACATACATTTATGTTTTGAAATTTTCAATTATTTGATATATCTACAGTTATACGTTTTTCAATTATATTATTACGTATAATAGAAATATCGATTCCGACAATCTAAAGTTTCGTGTAAAAATTTCAAATTTTTCCTTATATTAAATTTGAAAATCCAAACATTTTTATTTTTGGAAATTATAATGAGCAATAAATATCATACACAAACACGCTCAAAATACATCATTGTAAAATAAATACAATTATTGTTACATTCAGAATCTTAATAGTTAAACCTTTAAATGCTTATAGTATTATGTTAGTTACTTTTGAATTTTTATTGTAATTATTCTTTTAAGGAGATATCAAAAATAATCTCATCATACTAAATCTTCACAATATATTGTTAAATTAGAAAGGTAGAAACTAATTTTTTTTTTCATTTGTTGTAAATTATAGGTACATGCTTCAAATAAAAACTTAAAAGGGAGCATAAATTGTCTTTAAGAAAAAATTTTAAGCCATATTGTTTGTTTCTTTTTTTTTTTAGAGCATTGAAATTTGAAATTTGTATTTAATTAAACAGGATGGACGATTATTGTAATTAATTTATAATTGTCCTCACCAAATTCAATATATATCAATGTCACTTCTAAATATTTATAAATTTAAATTATAATATAAGAATAAATTGCATGAATTATAAGCGAACTAAAAAAAACTTTTTTTTAGATATGTTGGTACAAGTAGACCCAGATTAAGGATCGATTGAGGCCCAGGACACCATAAATTTAGTGGACCCCTTTTCAACTTTAACTTAAAAATCATTGTATCACTACATTTTAAAAACTGTATATTATCATTACTAAATATAATGTAATTAATGATGTTAAATTTTTCTTAGTTTGACTTGTTTTATGTTTATTTTTTATTCTTGTTAATTTAGGAAATGCTCTTTCAGCCGAACAATTCATTTTTATTTTTATTATAATTGGGCACCTCATGCGAATAGATTAAGAATACCTATTATTAATTATTACCATGGGCATAGCGAGGGTGGGGCAGGGGCGCACTTGCCCACCCCTGCGCCTCAAATTGAATTAAAACAATTTTTTTTTTTAATTTGTAATAATTAAGTTTTACATGAAAATTGAAAAATTAAATGCGATATAAGAACATTCAAGTCTAAAAATAGTTTAGTGGGACCAAGTGTAATCTACACGTATAATCATTTTATATTTTATCGATTGGTCTATGTGTAGATTATTTGAATTAAGAGTTTTAACGCTAATCGTTTTGTACTTTATACATTAATATCAACTTTTACTCAAACTGACAGCGATAATGTCGATATTATAGAATTTTATTACAATCACTTTTTCAAAACGCATACTGCTAATAATATAGTGCAACAGTGCATGCTATTCTGTGTTAGCGTAAACCCTAGGTTAGGTTAGGTTATAAACGAATAACGTTTAAATTTTATATTATATTGTACACGATGGACAAACGGAAGTTTTTTGGTGGTAAGTACAGTACATAATATTATCTTATATTACAACAATAAATAATACAAATATAATGCAATCTTTTACATATTATGTATAATCTTATTAACTGCAGTTTCTTATGCATCGACTAAAATTTATCTAGACTCTAATTTAAATTTTTTAGCTCCAAAAAAAAGAAAATGGTCTAAATGGTAAATTAAATTAACTTTTTTTCATATCAATGAAAATTGTATTAATTATATATAATGTAAATTATTTTAGGTCTCTTCATACTTAGCGTGCATAGAAAGCTGATATATGAAAAGAAGGAAGAGCTACAACAGACAATTCTAAGTAGATTTTGTGAAGATCCTAGACAATTGTCATTAATATAATTATACGTACAAAATTGTTTTTTTTTTATTTATTTTATTACCTTATCGGTTTTTTTTTTTATTTTACTTTAAATTATTAATATATTTATTATTGGCATTTTTATAATCTTGTTTTAATTTGTCCCCCCCTCCCCCTGATTGAAATCCTAGCTACGTCCATGATTATTACTACAATTGATTACTATCAATTATTAGAATAACAATTTAATATTTATTATCATTTAGTAATTTTTCGTAATATAAAATTAAGAACATTTTTATTTTATAAGCATTAATTATCTACTGTACTTACTACAATATTTTTTTTTTTAACTTTTTAGACACATTAAAAATATATGTTTATATGAAAATAAAGATGGGCTTCCAAAATCAATGGGCCTTTGGACCGTGCTCCCCCATTAATCCGGGCTTGGATACAAGCATTGATTATAGAATCGACAGATAGGCAATAGTATAGGGATTTCCAGTAATTAATATTTAATTTATAATAGCTGCCGATAGGAAACGTTGTATGAATGAATAGGTATTATGTTATTAGTATTGATAACAAATAAAACATATTCCTAGTTCAGAGACATTCAAAATTTTTCATCCCACGGCTCCTTTTTATCTTCACAATATTTTGACGGCTTTCAAATTAATTATGAAAAAAAAAACAATGGTTATAATATTATGGATGTAAATTATTATAATACATTAATATTTATTTATTTATCATATGATTGTATAAATCAATTTACAAATAAATAGGTAATATAAAAAACATGAAATGAAATATTTTATGGTAATAAATATGAATTAATATTTAATGAGACGGCTGAGGTTGTTATGTTTCATAATATTATGTTCAAATCTTGGTTTTAGTTTAGAAAAAACTATTCTTATTTCTTTTTTTACACAACGATATAGTTAGTCGACGAACACAAATCGCGATTAAAAGTTATTTTTTATTTTTTTATTTTTTTTTTTATATTTAACGAAGATACTTGACAATATATAAACTATATATATATATATGTATATATAGGTATTTATATTTATACACATATTGATACATGTTCAACTGGTCGTGCGTGTTTCATTATCGTTTCCAGAGTTGCTACATTATTAGGTACATTAATTTTATTTTCCGGTTTTTTGCCACAGCTCCCTTCACCAACTCATGTGACGTCCCTAAGAGTACAGCTTGAATACCTCTGCCTCAGACAGATTTGTGGCAGTAACTGAAACAGCGATAATCCTGTTCCTGTATATTCTTAGTACTATACTATCGGTGGTTTGTCACAATTAATAATACGTTACGCGGTAAGCAACCCGATAAGTACCAAAATAATAATTTTTTTTTTTTATTACAAAAAATTAACTTTTCAATGTAATGATTCAGTAAAAACTATTTTATGTGGCAGTATTTTACTTAATAATAGATTCAGTAAATTAACTAAATATTTACAATAAAAAAAATCTTTATTTATGCCGTAATGTTTAATTTTAATTTTATAAAAATACTCCTTGATTAAATGTAAAATAAAAATGATAAAAATGTAAAACAAAAAAATAAAACAAATTATATTGTATTAATCATGTTAAGAATAAAAACTCAACCAAGTATTTACGTAAAGTACTCAATCACTATTTTGATGACTAAATAAAATAATATAGTTGTGTTTCTACTATAATTATATTTTTTTGTTAAATGCATTTAACTGTGAACATAATTATGTAAGTTTTTATTCAGCTTACTCAACAGATGTATCAGTTTATTTTATAATCAATGGTACAAGTAAAATAATTTTAAAGTGTAGTATTTATTTAATAACTTAATTTGATTTGTTCATTTTCACTAAAATTATAAAATCTTAGTTTGATATGTTTCCCAATCAGGTTTATGAAAGTAGATACTACCTAACAGAAAAAAACTCTTTTTACCTACCTACTTTCATATTCATTAATATTTATAATTTATACGTACTTTGGGAAATATAACAAGTTTAAAAATAAATTTTCATTATCTTTGATATATTTTCTAAAAACTTTTCTTTTTTTTATGTCGGGAAGACAATTTTAGACCAGTATTTAAAATTAATTTATGACTTTTTGAGTAGTTATACTGAATACTCTAGATTGTAATTTAATAAAAGAAGTCAATCTCTAACTAATAGTCATATTTTTTATGGTTTATTAAAAATTATATACTTATTTAATATATTCTAGTTAAGTAGTGGTGTGGCCATAATTTTCTTGCCCAAAAATGAGATATTTTTAAAAGATTTTAAAAATTACCGGTACTTACAAGTCCCATTAGATACAATTATTAAATGTCTTTATATAATTTAATTAATAAAATAACATTTTATTACTTACATTTATAAAACTTACACAAATGTGATATGTATATGTATAAATATTATCATAATTATTTTATTGTATTTAATATTAATACTTTGAGTACCAAACTTAAGTATTTATTACAATTTAACATGTATATATATATAGGTAAGAAAAAGTAAAATAACTCGTTAGTCGTTAGGTACTACTGGTACTATAGTGACTATAGTACCTACCTATATACAACTGCAGAGGTCACCAACTTTTTCAAACAAGTGAGCTACATACAAAATTTTAAGTCTGGTGATCCACATTTAGAAAAGAGGAAAATTTATTTGATGAGAACAATAAAAGATCATTAGAATTTATTTTAAACGTGTATCTCTAGTTGTACAATAAGTTTATCAGAAAAATTAAAAAATATTTAATTACGGAACCTATACTTTTTTTTTTTTTTTTAAAGTTAATTTTAATAAATTAAATGTAAAAAATCTGTAAACATTATTTCAATTAATACATAATGTTTAGTTCATTACTGTCTTTTTAAGTTTCCACATTTGCAAATAGAAAAATTATCTTGGCCTAATAAACATATGCACTCGTTTTAAATATCTACAAAAAAAAAAAAAAAAAAAACTCTAACGGGACGAGAATTCCTGATTGAAATGATAAATTTTACACTTTTTATTTGTATAATTTTATTATTGTTAAAATTTTATATTTTAAATAAACTATCTGAACGTAAACACGAAAGTATACGGAACATATTATACAGCATATGACTGTTAAATTGACAACTGACAACAATATTTAATTTATACCGGCTATCGTGATCGATTGATAGGTAATGGTAAAATTAATTTTTATTACGACCTAATTATATATTTATTTTTTTTTAAATCGACTGGTAGG
The DNA here is from genome assembly GCF_002803265.2 of Melanaphis sacchari. NCBI lineage: Eukaryota > Metazoa > Arthropoda > Insecta > Hemiptera > Aphididae > Melanaphis > Melanaphis sacchari. Next base: position 2,155,852 of record NW_020271193.1, on the reverse strand, counting down.
GGATCCTTGTACTACAGAGTACAATCTCTGTATGTTTTTGTACTCGTGTAAAAATAAGGCGTGTGCGTTATATATGTGGATATATAACCTTTTTAATCATTTAAATTACGTACATACTCTAGTATACTACTTTCTTATGAATATATAATACATATGTATACGCATATACTAGTAAGTACACACATATATGATATATATGTATTTAATTTTCTATGTGTTGAATTAATTTTCCCTAATCCAACTCTAGATGCTTACCTACCATTTATTAGCTGACTGAATTTCTAACCAAGAAGGAAGAAATAGGTTTCATATTGAAAAATTATAATTTTATACTTATTAAAAAACACTTAACTTACTGAAAATACGTAAATGAATATTTTTATTAATTGATAATACAAAATATTTGCATATATTTATATTGTACCACTCGATGCACATGACCACAGACTGTGTCATACGTAGGAAGAATGCAGTTATATAGAGCTCCGGATTGTGGTCGATGGGTAGTCCGAGTGGATATAGAATGGTTTTTTTATGTAAGGACACACAAATATACCATTATAATTACAGATGTCTATATTATATAATATAGGTAAGCATTAGTGTAACTTTGTATACAATAAGACGTACATAGTAAAATTCTGATAATGACATTTTTTTATATGTTGACTTCAAAAAGTGACCTTCAATCATCATAACATTGTAATATAACTAATGAGTGTATTATTTTTTTTCTCCTGATTTTTGATCAAACCGCCAATGGTACTAAATAAATTTCTCCTCTCCATACATCTCTATCTTCTGCTGCTATTTTCTATGGAACCTCTGGTTTTTTCTCCGCATGCAGAGACTGCAATTTTCCCAGAGGTTTTTTTTTTACCGACCAGGTTCTCTTCTATTAGTACATATATTAAACACTCACAAATTGTGGTTATTATAATTTGTCTACAAGAAAGCAATGCATTTAAATTTTTTAACATTTTAAATGAAAATAACGTTATTTTACCTATCAAGGTTATCATATTTTGTTTTTTTAGAAAACGGCATGATGATAATTGAAAATTGACAATTACTGTACAAGCATAATACATATCTATAATTATTACTTACCTACTAATTACTAAATATTTTATATATCTACTTAGGCCACTTAGGGACAGTCTTGTAAACAATACTTTTATTTTGTAATCGGAATACATAATGGAATAAATGAGAATTAAAGTATTCAGAATATATATTCGAATATTTGAAAAAGTATTTGAATACTATAAGAATACTTTTTTTTCTGGCAATTTTTGTCAGTTTTGGAATGGTTAGAATTAACAATTGTTTATTGCATTATTTTTCGTTTATTGAATAAAACTAATATTCATAACTTATAATATGCCTATTAACAATAGAAAAATGTCTTGTAAGATATATAAATTAAAAACTATTTTTCAGGTTCAAAAAAAAGTAGGTATTTATTAATGGATAAAAAAATACAAATAAAAGTATTCAGAATACGTATTTAAATAATTTTTCAAAAATGTATTTAAAATAATATTCGAACACAAAAAAGTATTCAATTAGTTTTACTTGAAATTTGAAAGCATTCATTCGAATAGGTACTCTACAAGACTGCTTAGTGCTTAGGGTGATATCAGTGATATCACAGAATATAACAATTGGTGATATTGCCATTTGCCAAATAGTCTTATCTTCTACGCCATTTATCAGCATGTACAGTGGTACCATAAATTCAGATTTCAAAAATGTTTTATTTAATCTGTGGTATTATATTTCATATGCAGTACCACTGAATAGTTCGGCGTCAGCTTAAATGTTTGAATAAACATTTATAACATTCCAATTTAATATTGTTATCTACTTCTTACTACTTAGTACTTATTTTAAAATATCAATAACTATTCAGCGATATGCATATCTATGGCAATATGTGTTAAATAATAATTAATCTCTATTTTTTTATTACCGAAAACACAAACGACAATTTTGTACAATATATTTTTAATCTCTGAAAAATATGTGATTATTGTATTATTTATTTGATATTTTTTACATTCAGTTTAGTTGAGTCACTATTACGAATAATAATCATTCGTTTTTGTGTGAAATAATAGTAGCGAATACTAATCAAAGATCAAAAGTTGACTGTGAGATTAAATAAAATCACGTAATTCTTTTCTATACATATAAAATTATTATATTTATAATTGTAAGTAAAGAAACTTAAAACATTTATTAAATATACAAAAATGGGACAAATACATACTGTTGGACCTAACAAAGCTCTAATTGTTTCTGGTAAGTGATAACATTTGCATGTACTTGTATTTATATTGACATTAAGTATAATAATATTTGTAGTATAATTAGATAAATAAATAAATAGTTTATTGAATTCGTCTATGACTATGACCAATAATTGTGAATCATGTCTGCCGCTTTTTCCCCAATCATTAAAGTAGGAGCATAAAGATGTGCACTAGGAATATGTGGAAGTACTGAACTGTCTACTACTCTTAATCCTTGAATACCGAAGACTTGTAATTCGTTGTTGACAACATCACCCATTCTGCATGTACCACATTGGTGATGATAATTATGTGTCAAATGTTTTGATAAACACTCCCAATAATCATCTGATCTAAATACTGTGTGACTGCATTTTGAATATGGTTCTGGGTTTAGTTTGGCTGCAACATCTTTAAATGCTTGTGTTTCTTCTACTAATTTTACTGCATATTTAAGTGCATATACATTGTCTTCTAGATCAGTATTACTGTCATAATAACCATAAGACATAATAGGTGGATGCAATGAGTTATTATTTTTCAAAGTTACATTTCCACGAGCATCTGGTTGTAACAACAAAGTAGCCATGAGAAATGCATTTGGTTTTTCTGACAAAGGAGCAAATATTAGCTCAATATCTCTACCAGATGGTGATCTTATATAACCTAAACCGTCTGCTCCATTTGGTGCTGTAAGTGGTCCTTGGCCATATTTAAACCATTCTTCAAATAAATAAATATTTGATATAGTTTGCTTGTTGAGTGATGGATTTGTTTGATTTACTAAAAATTCCAATGCTAAAAACAAAAAAAAAAAAAATACAATATTTTAAATTTAAGTGTAGTTAATTCTCCAAGAAAAAAAAAACTCAATGAATTTCAAATTTTTTTAACATATTGGTATTTTACTATTTTTAAATTTTCATTATAAATAAGAAAAATTTGTTCACAATTATTTTGTGACTTCTTACAAAACATTAAATTACTCAGGTTTTTTTACTTTGGATACTTGTGTTTGTTGGATATTATCATACAAAATTAAGAACCTACAGGAAATAAAAAGTTTAAATTTTAACTTTTCAGTCATAACTAAAAGCTTTTATAGGTTTTAATGAAAAATTTTAGTACCAAAAATTAAATTAATACTTGAATTTTCACCTAATTATATATTTTAAACGTATACAGGCTCATAAATACTTTTATCATTTAACTTCTATACTATCCTATTAAGATAGATAATTAACTAATATTAAAAGTTATTAAAAAAATGTTATTTGTTAACCCGATTTAAGTGAGTACAAATAATTTTTTGAATTTGTTCAAGTGCATATGGCTTATATATTCATCATTTTTATAATAAGAATAATTGTTTAATTTTTACTACTGAAGGGCATAATTGAATGATTTTAATAATTGAGAGAATCAAAATATTCAAATATGAATATACATAATATACTCTATAATAAATAAATAATATAATTTTGTTTTTTCATTTGTTGGTGTAATATTATTAAATTTTAGTTTAGAAATGATAATAAATTAATAACTATCTATTAATATTTAATAGCGATGGACATAATTTTTAATGGATTGATGAATGTAGAAATGATTAAAAATAAACAGTTTAAGCTGAAGTAAACATTGTTATATCTATTAGGAACTGGATTTATATGCACTAAAAATTGAATTGAAAATAATGTAAAAAAATAAATAATAATTAATTATTAAAAGAAGTTTTAAAAGTATAAAAAAGTATTTCGTCATCTTCATCATTGAATATTCTTTATCTTCAATCTATAAAATATTAGCCCACATTAATAAAAAATTAAAACAAAAATTGATCTATATTATGTTGCATATGAGTATGTCATCTTATCTGTAACAATAACGACTGGTCTTATTTTATCGATATTATGTGGCTGTACACGTAAAAATACAAACAAATATATGTTATAAATAATAATAAGCATTATCAAACTACTAATATGCATTAAATATGCATTTAATAGGTAAAATAGTTGAAATATGCAAAATAAAATTAATGTTCTTTTAATAAGAATGATCTAAATCAGGACAATTTTCATCAGATTTCAAAAATCTTATTCTAATATGCATTTGCATATAAATCCGGTCCCTAGTTATAATGTACTATAACATTAGAAATTGTAATGTGTTATGTCTATATTGTATTGTATAGTTTATGTATAAATTTTTTTAGATTAAAATATTGTAATTCAATTATTATTCAGTAAATAAATTAGTAATATTTGCCTGACAGTCAATAATTGAAAGCATTCCAATTAGGTATTTCGAGATCTCGAGAACAATTCAATTATTTTATTCATAATCGAAATATCTCGATTATATATCTCAATTATGACCATCACTAATTTTTATATAAATAAATTCAAAAAATTATTTAAAAATTAAACTAGCATGTGAATAAAATAATAATGTGATTATACCAAGTGTGCCGTAGTGTTCTTGTAAATTTTGTCCTACTGGTAAATCTTGGATTACTGGTATATCAAGATTATTTAAGTGATCTTTTGGTCCAATTCCGGATAACATTAGTAGTTTTGGAGAGTTTATTGCACCTGCAGATAAAATAACTTCTTTTTTAGTATATACTGTTCTATGTTTTCCTTTTTTAATAAATTCTACTCCAATTGTCTTTTTAGTTTTTGGATCAATAAGTATTTTTGTTACTTGACTGAATATAGCCACATGGAGATTTTGACGATTTTTAGCTGGGCGAATATAGGCTTTAGATGCACTTACCTATAAAACAAAAATTAATTATTCAACAGAAAACAATATATGTAAAAACAAGTACATAGTTTATAATTTTTAAGAATTAAAATTGTATCTGTGTTTAGTTTATAGGATTTTAATTTATGAGTCTTAGAAATTGATATCTAGTAGATACTAGATACCTACATAATAGATATTAAGTTAACATTATAAACTATTTAATTAAATAAAAATATGCTTAAATTTTTAATTAAAGTTTAAATTAAAGGTTCTCATTTCATATTTCCTTCATTTCTGATGTATTTAGTGATTCTTTTAGGGTATAAATGCATACTTGTTTTTAAGTTCTCTAAAATATGTTACCCTCAAATTAGTAATTACCAAATAAAATAATTTATATTTTGCATATAATATATACTTTTATTATTAACAATGTTAATAATGTCTTCAAAATAAATATTATTTAATATATTTTTTCTACAACTATAAGTAGGAATGCCTCTATTATTTATATGCATAGCCTTCTACACTGTACACATTGTGTTACTCATTGGAAAAAATCCCGATATTCAGTCAGCATTGTCTGTCACGGAGCTACTAAACACTACTCCTATAGTAAAATAAAACAATCAAATTTTTTTTTTTTTTTTATTAATTGATAGTTTTGGTGGATCTATTACCTAAAATATTATTATTAATTTTCAGAAAAAGAACTTATGTATTGTCAATATAGGAGATAGATAATTTAAAATTTTACAGTATAAAAAAAATTTTGTTACTCTATTATATTTTGACGTTTTTAGTTGTTCTATTTTTAATCATCATTAGTATGTAATCAATCCATAATGAAAATAAGTGGTATACGAAAAAAAAGTTTGAGAACCTTTAATCTCAATGACTAATATTTTATTTATTTTTTTTGATTATTATTATTATTTTGAGTTATGTTGTTAAAAAATGTATAGTTTATTTAAATGAATTAACATCATTCTGATTTTTTATCACAAAATATTAATAATTAACTTTATGACATTATACATAAATTTTAAATTATAACAGATTTGTGAATAATTTATTATTAGTTTATCTAATATTTTAACATAAATTCTAATTTTTATTTTTGTTTTCCCAATCTAATAATTTTTTTTTTACTGTTAAATTTAATTTACAGATTAATGTTTATTAATTAAAATTACTATCTAGGTAAATCTTTATGTGAACATAAATATAAATACATAGAAAATAGTAAAATCTAATGCTGGTCAACATAACTATGTATAGAATTATATGATAAGTATGTATGCAACATAAGAATAATACATTTTACCAGAGCAAAAATTGTAGTTTAACAACTTAAAATCAAGATTTTAAACTAATAATTAGTTTAATTAGATTAATTATTAATCAAAACAAAAAAAAAAAAAATGTGTTGATTTACAGAAATAACTAGGTTACAAAATTTTAGGTTTCTTTACGACATTACTAAACATGTGTATGACATTTGATACTAGTAAAATATGTGCATGATTTGTTCAAAATATTGTTTTCAGAAAAATATTATTTTTTTTGTTTTTTATTGAGTGAGAATATTTTAGGTATTATTGATTATTCAGTTTCTTTAGCATATTTTGGAATGTTTTTTAAATTTTAAGAATAAAACATTTATATACTTTAAATATTGTTATTTTATTTTTAGGCCAACTTTTACATGTTATTTTTTTATTATTCACCTCAAAATAAATTAAAATAATATAGAATATATTTTTGGGATTATATTTTAATTAAGAGATGAGTTAAATGGTAAGAGTGATAGTTCTTAAAAACTTCTGCTCCTTCCTGAATAATTTTTGGTTCAGAACATATAAGCTTAATATATATTTATTTTGCTATTACTTTTTCTGATAAGGTTAACAAAAGACTATGTTTGTTATTTTTATAATTAGTTAATTCTGTTGTCAATAAATGTACTTACTCGATGTCCATTTAGAGTTGTGACTTGCAAACGAGATACTCCATATTCCGGATCAATTGTATAGTCAATATTTTTTTTTAATCCTAATTCTCCACCAGCTTCTATAAATTTATCTACGAGTGGTGAATGATATCTTACTCGTTCAACATGTACATTTCCTTTTTGTGAATGGAATGGTGAGTTTTGATATTCTGGTATAGAATTGTTCTCAGATTTCAAAAAATAAGGCAATACATCATTGTAAGCCCAACCATCATTTCCCAATGCTGCAATTGTATCGTAATCTTCTTTTTTTCCTCTTGTGTAAAACATGGCATTTATTATTGATGAACCTCCCATGCCTTTTCCTTTTGGCCATGGACAACGATTGTTTTTAAAACCAAAACAACCATTTTTTGCTGGTTCAGCAATATAACCCCA
>NW_020271193.1:2101632-2148399 GCF_002803265.2 Melanaphis sacchari | reverse complement strand
TTATAGTCTGTTGTTTCTAAAAATGGTGCTGCCGCTGGTATATCTGTGTATACAGATTCATCTTGACCGGCTTCTAGTAATAGTACTGACCAATTTTGATTTTCGGATAAACGGTTTGCAACGACACAGCCCCCTGGACCGGCTCCAATTACAATAAAATCATACTCACGTAATATTGGTTTATTACCTAAATAAGTATTTTCCCTAAAGGGTATTCCTTGCTGTAGATACTGCCCATATATCGACTGAAATAATTCCACAAGTATTGAAGATGAAGATGAAATAAAAAATAAAAATATGAGAATAATTTTCATCATGAACTAAGAGTCACTGTACTTGACCACGAACAACAAATGTCAGTGTCAAATCCTTGAAACTACTGTTATTTTAGGTCAATCTCCCCACTATATATACTTTTTACTAAATGTTTGCAAATATACTGTTACTCCTACTACACCTGTCCAACTAATATTTTATATCATTTCATATGATTTACTGGTTTAAGATGGACAATCATGAACTAGGTTATTGAACTTATATATAGGTTATTTGATATTAGCATATTTTTTTTTTTTTTTGTATAAACACATTAGATACCCAATTTGAACAAACAATTTACGGATATTTAAACTTATTTATTTTCTAAAGTAAATTATAAAGTTACTTAATTATTTGATCACTTATAATTTATAAACTATTTTATTATTGTCAAATAAAAATTAATTAATTTTCATTATAATATTCTATTTATATTTTTTTTAAATGTCAGTTATAGTTATGATTGAATAATAGTAAAATATAATATATACCTACTAATATTTTCACTGCTTATTTGCAATAGATACTAATCAAAATGTCAAATGTTTGAAAACGTGAAAAAGCTTTTTTATTGAATAATTTGTTTTTGTGTTTGATAATACCGTACACAAGTTAATTATGACTTGACTGACTTTTAAAATTATAAAATTAGAGAAAACAGTACTAACAATCTCACTTTTTTACAATTCCTTTCACCTTTAAAAAATAACCCAACCTATTCAAATTGAGGGTAATAGTATTTTTAAATAGTTTATTTTTAGGTATGATTGATGTTATTCCCCCCCCCCCCAACCGGGCATGGCAGAAACCTACGGGTGCCCAACTAAAAATTCTGCGAAATAAGCGTCCGAACTAGGTTTCCAGGCCTACTCCCGGACATAAGTGCCATACGCAAAAAAAAAAAGATGTAGTTTTCAAAGACATTTTCTTATTTTTGTTTTACTTAAAATATTATTGTTTACATATTTAATTTTTTTATGTTATTTATGTAAAACAATTCAAAATACGAGTATGTTCTATTTTATTTGTTTAAAAATTATTATGAATAAAATTAATATTTTGTGTATAGTCGTATAAAAAATTAAAAATATAATCTTAAACTAAAATCAAAGAATCTCATATTATTTTCATTATAGGTAGATTACTAAGTTCATTTTAATTGATAAACTATAGGGCTTAGAATTTTTAAAAATATATAAATTTAATACGCGGTTTAATAAGTTTATACCTACAACGGAAAAAATAAGTTGCGGTATCCATTTTTACTAGGTATCTATTGACTTTAAATCATGGTATTTTATCCCTTAATTATATTTATTCATTTCAATTTGCGTTAAAGTAAACTGATTCATAAATAAAAAAGGAAAGAGATAACATTTGAATTTCTATTATACGTTAATGGAAGTAGATGTTACCTATAATACTGGAATTTGATTCCGTATAGTGATTTTGGGATCTATTTAATTAGATTATAGTATATTAATAATATGTAATATATATCCCATATTAAATTTAAGATTATTATTAACAGAGGCAACTATTTGGCATTAAAATATTCTAATTAGATTGAAATTACTAGCCCGACCACATTTTAACGTCCGCTTTACATTAGCTCTTAATAAATTTATTTTTATTCAGTTAAACTAGTATGTGTATGGGTACCTAATGTCTTGCCTTTCATTTGGATTACTAGTCAGTCATGATAGAATCTCTTGTATTGAATTACCATAGAATAGAATGTAAGTATTGAAATTATAATCACATTATATTTAATTATTTAAAAATAAAAATATAACATTATATTTATTACATAAAGATTAATGTATATCATATTAAAGTTTTTTAGATACCTTATAATTATTGGATGCAACTCAATAATTATACTTATTATTAATCTTTAAAACTCTTTATTATTTTTTCGTAATATCCAATTGAAAATATTTTGTGTTAAATAACTTGTTTGGGGTTTTTTGTTTTAAAGAGAAGGGAAAGGTTAAATCTACTCTATGCATATTAAACATTTTACCTATTAACTATTAAAAATAATTTATTAGTTATTGAGTGTACAAAAATCAAATGATGCTATGTAGGTATATATATTTTTATTTATTTATTTCGTATGGTATATAAAATAAATACATTATACTGATACAGTATTACATTAAAATCTTAAATTGTAGTAAATCATAAAAGATGAATGATAATAAAATAATATAAAATAAAATCTTAATTTTAATTTTACAAGTCTAAGTTTAATTTGTTTAACCACTCTATTACCTACTTGGTATTTAATAGATTTTTACAATTTTTTGCTCAAATAATCTCTTTGTGAACGTTTCCACAGAAATTTAGAGTTCGTTCTGTTGCTCTGCAGTCAAATGTTGAATTATTCTTATAATTTTATTTGAATATGATCGATTCACTCTCTCCACATATCCTATCCTAGTGGAGTTAATTATTGTTGTCCATTTATGTTTTGGAAAAACATGCCTTTTAACCATGGACATTTTTATATACTAATTTATATATATTCATAACATGCTTAAAAATAATTATTTCGTAAAAACCGATAAGAGAACATAGATAATGTTTTTACCATAAATTTTGATAAAAGTTATTTTACTCTAATATTTAAGCTAAACCTACAAATTAGTTCTACTTTTTAATGAACTTTTACCATGTTATACATCTGTAAGTCGAAGAAAACACATGCAAGTGTGGCGTTCTTTTAATCTTTCAAATCAATGATAGTGGATATTATGATTCTATTGTATTACAGATCAAAGACCATCAACATTTTTTAGTAGAATAAAAGTACGAGTATACTTGCCGGCTGCCAGTTTTTAAAGGGTTTTTACAGTATATGTTATTTAATGCAGGAATAATAAATATATGTTTTAATTTTTAATCCGCTCAGAAGACTCACTTCATTAACTCAACCAGACTTTTTAAATTATCTAAAACAAATGTTCTATGATAATTCTATTTTAAAAATAAAAACACTCATCTATAAAATATAAATGTATTATATAATACAAAGTGTAACTTAAAACATATTTATAATATTAAGTTATAAATTATTACTGATACAATTATTTTGTTTTATTTTTATCACAGACAATGGCTTACCTATTTAATTTTTAAATATCTAAACTTAAACCATAATACCCCAATCTTCTTTAATTAGATCTGATCCTTTTTCGGCAATCATGATAGTTGGTGCATTCGTATGTGCAGATATAATTTCAGGCATAATTGAGGCATCAATAACTCTTAGTCCTTTAAGTCCGTGAACTCTTAATCTTGGATCAACCACAGCTGTAGGATCTCCTATTGGTCCCATTTTACATGTTCCAGATAAATGATATATGGTAAATGTCAGGTGTCTGGCTGCACACTTCCAATAATCGTCTGAGTCAAACTGAAAATGTTCACAACCCGGTATGGGCTCTTTCCATAATTTAGCATCAACACGTTTGAAGGCATTCATTTGTGATAATCGTTCACTTATTCTTACACCTCCTACTATTATATCGAGATCTCTTTCGTCAGAAAAATAATTTGGGTAAATTGCTGGGTATCGAAATGGGTTACGGTCTTTTAGTTCTATCCATCCTTTGCTTTTTGGTCTCATAATCATTGGAAATATCATGTATGTATTTTTTTGTTCTGTTTTTTTAAAAACACTATTATATACACTATCCTTAACGCCAAATGATTTTCTAAGCGTTTCATCTGAGCTCACCGCGCCATTAATAAATAATAATTCGAGATTAGGATGGCCATCAACATCATTAATATTATTTAAGTCAAAGAAAGCTAGTGCTTCGGTTCCTCCTGCTACTGATATAGGTCCCTTATGATATTTTAAAAAATTGTGTATGTTATTGGGATCTTCCAAAAGCCTTTGCCTTCTTATTGAACTTGTATCGTTTACAGTAAATGTTAAACCTCCCAATGCTACATGATCCATTAGATTACGGCCTACCTGTAAATCGCGTAAAACATTAATACCTTTTGATATTAAGTGATCTTTTGGTCCAATCCCTGATAACATGAGTAATTGTGGAGAATTAACTGCTCCAGCTGAAATAATAACTTCTTTGCGTGCAAAAACTCTATAATTTTTATTTCCTCTATAATATTCTACTCCAATTGCTCTATGGCCAGTTGTATCAAACAATATCCGAGTTACATGACTTTTTTTTTTTATAAATAAATTTTTCCGTTTGCGTATAGGATGAAGAAACGCTACATTAGTACTATATCGTAATCCGTTTTTCATAGTCAATTGGTGAAAATTAAAACCTATTTGATTTTTTCCATTTAAATCTCTTACAGGATATCCAAGCTCATATCCGGATTGAACAAATGACTTGGCTAACGTACTCTTGTATGGTGATTCTGATACTGAAAGGAATCCTCCCTCTTTATGGAAATTATAATCTCGAAGAGTAATATTATTTGCATCTTCTGATTTGAGAAAATACTTTTGCACTGCATCTGCATTCCAACCTAAAACATTTTTAGTAAAAATATGTTTTATTCATAAAATATTTTTTTGTATAATTTTTATTTTACTTACCAACATTTCCTGCATTGGCCCATCCATCATAATCTTTTTTGTGGCCTCTGGTATATATCATATAGTTCAGTACACTTGAACCTCCCATTACCTTACCTCTTGGAAAATTGCACTGCCTGTTTATATGACCTAAAACATTGAATTTTATTTTTAGGTGGGTGTTGTGGATCAACCAGAAAAACAACAGTTGTTGGTGGTTGGGCATGGGCTTGGTGGCTTATTACAGATGTTCAATATCTGTCTCTTGAGGTAATTATAATAATAGGTATAACAGTATATATTTTCATTATTTAAATTTTATATATTTTTATGTTTTAGGTTATGACTTTAAATCCCGTATGTGATACCGTTGAAACTGTTCATGGAGTTGCGTTAACTGTAACAGGAGTAGCTCAGTGTAAAATAATGAAAGCTGATGAACTCCTACAAACAGCATCTGAACAATTCCTTGGTCGAACAACTAATGAAATTAAGCAAACTGTGCTTCAAACTCTAGAAGGTCATTTAAGAGCTATATTGGGTACTTTGACAGTCGAAGAAGTGTATAAGGATAGAGATCAATTTGCATCTCTTGTTAGAGAAGTTGCTGCACCTGATGTTGGTCGTATGGGGATTGAGATATTATCATTTACAATTAAAGATGTTTTCGATGAAGTTCAATATCTAACTTCACTTGGAAAATCACAAACTGCAGCAGTTAAAAGAGATGCAGATATTGGAGTTGCACTTGCTAACCGTGATGCAGGTATTAGAGAGGCTGAATGTGAAAAGTTGGCAATGGATGTAAAATATGGAACAGATACAAAAATTGAAGATAACTCAAGAATGTTTAAGCTTCAAAAAGCTAAATATGATATGGAAGTCAATACTGCAAAAGCTGAGGCACAGTTAGCATATGAATTACAAGCAGCCAAAATAAGGCAAAAAATCAGAAATGAAGAAATTCAAATTGAAGTAGTTGAACGAAAAAAACAAATTGAAATTGAAGTACAGGAAGTTGAACGTAGAGAAAGAGAACTGAATTCTACTGTGAGGCTGCCTGCTGAAGCTGAAAGTTATCGTGTTCAGGCAATTGCTGAAGGAAAGAGGTAAAAATAAAATTATTTGTTAATTTAAAAAAAAAATACAATGCATAATGTTTATAAATTGTTTTAGAACTCAAACAGTTGAAGTTGCAACAGCTGAAGGTGAACGGATTAAGAAAATTGGGCTTGCTGAAGCTTCTGCTATAGAAGCCGTTGGTAGAGCTGAAGCTCAAGGAATGATGTTAAAGGCACATGTGTTTAAACAGTATGAAGAAGCAGCTGTTATGTCTTTAATTATGGACGCATTACCAAAAATTGCTGCTGAAATAGTCGCGCCATTGTCTAAAACTGAGGAAATTGTTTTATTAAGTGGAAACAGTAATGTAACAGCAGAAGTTAACAGATTAGTGGGGCAATTACCCCCAGCTGTTCAAGCTTTAACTGGTGTTGACTTAAATAAAGTCTTAACAAAAATTCCTGGTGTCAAATAGAATTTTTACATAGAATTGTGATTTACAATTTCTATTAAATTTTTTATATTTTAAGTTTAATGTAACATGATCAAAGACATTTATAAGCTTGTCAAACTTCGGTTTTAAATATCCGTTATTTATTTTGCCATTTTATGGATAATCATAATAAAGAATTATTTAGTCATTATATGTTACCCATTTTATTTATTTTTGTTTAATTTTGCTTAATTGGATACATTTAACATTTTACAATATTTATTATTATTCTCTAGCACTTCATTTTACTTTTTACTTTTTCAACTTTTAACAAATGTAATTAAATTAACTATAAATGTGTTTATTATATATTTTTAATATGTGTATGTATATTTGTATTAAAATTGAAGTTAGACATTATTGATAGACAATCCTATTGAATAATTCTAACTGTTGTGTTTTTTTTTGCTCAGCTAAGTGCCGTGTTGATTAAAATGTGTTGCACGGGGCTGTGGATTGTTATCAATTTCCTCTTATTTTATTTATTTATTATAGTATAAGTGAAGTAATTTACTATCAAAGTGTATCATTATGAAGCAATTTCACCCTTTCCATTACATTAACACAGCACTAGCTTAGTAAAATTTTAATTGTATTATCAAGTTAAATAAAACATATTTTTATAAGATTTTTCCAAATTTATACTATGGTAATAACAATATTGATAGCTATATCCTAAAAAGAAGTTATGAAATTTAAAAAAATATTTCATTGTAATAGTACATATTTTTTCAATAATTATTTTCATAAATTATATTTATTTTTTATTTTTTTTATTTAATTTACTATTAGATATTGTTATTAAAATTGTAGTTAAAAAACAATCAATTTTAAAATTAGTTCTAAAACAGCTACAAGTTCTAAAAAATTAACTTGTGTACATTTTGATTGATTTTATTAAATACTAATATTTATTTACCTGAAATAATACTTGGCCTTTTTTATTATTATAAAAAAAGTTAAATAAGAAGTGTTGAACATTATTTGGTATTATTTGTTTATAATAGAAAAACAAATATTTACATGTTTAATGTGTATGTAAAGCAAGTAGTTAATTAAAAGTGTAGTATCCAGTGAACATGCATTTTTAAACAAAGACAGTTTTTTTTTTAAAATTTTTGAACGAATTTCATGTGCTTATGAACATTAGTTATGTGTTTTGTATGAGAGATTTAATGAAAAATAAATATAATATAGTTTATTAAGAGGACATGCACCCCAGAAAAATAAATAAAACCTTTTTATACTTCCAGTACCTAATACGACTTACTGAAGGGTTTTTATGAGAAAAAAAAATAAAAATAAATTTAACAAAAACTTGGATTTTTGATGAGTTAATTAGATGCGATTTGTGAAGTCAATTATTATATATTATATAACCTAACCTAATCTAACCTAATCTTATTCTGTTAAAAATTATGAAAATTGAAAAAAAGCAATTTTTAATAAAAGGTAGTATTTAATTTATTGTTGTGTACATAATGTACTCTTAGATGTATTTTTAAAACATTATATTGGTTTAGTTACCAATATAGTAAAAAATTATAAAAAAATTACATTATTGAACTTCTATGTATAATTAAAAACATGAAAATTTTAGAAGATAAAAAAAATACAGTTCATAAGTATATAATTATATCTGTAGGTGTATTTATTTTAAATGAAGAAATAATACATTTGTATCCGCATATACAAATATACAATATGAAAGTTTTTTCTAGAAATTATTATTTACAATTTTTTTTTTTTTATTTATATTTGTCTAGCGTTTTATGTAAATTTACTACAAGGTGTATTATAGGTAAATAGGATAGATTAAAACATAACAGTTCAACGTAAGAGACAGAAACACTAATAATTTTACCTATATTAATTTAGTCGCGTTGATTTATTATGATTACCTATCTGTTGTATATTATTTTATTATGGAATAAATAAGTATCATATTTGAATTATATAAGTAATAAAGCAATAAATATGAATCGAGCTATGGTATTACATATTTTACGATCTATAATAATTTAGTATACATTTAAATGCCAGCTGACAGCAGTAACTTAAATTTTAAGTTAGAACGTGGGTACGCGGTGCGTGATTATCAAGAAAATAGTACGGTGACATAAACAACCGCGTTCAGAAGAACGTCCATTTTATATTATTATGGAATAATAATTAATTAGCAATATTTTTTTACATTCCCTGACAAGTAGCCGTCGACCGGTCGCCGACTGCCACTTGTGGGCGTGGTTTAACGTCGCGTGCTACGGATCGCAAAAACACTAAACTTGTCAGCGTATTTTCTCGATCTTGTATTCGTTTCGCTTTGAATGGCACGTGCTCTTAAGTGTTTCTGTGGATCACCTACGGAGTGGCATCGAACCCGGACCTTTTTTATGAAGCAAAATCTACATTTTTTGTCCCACCCACTTTTCACTAATCTAATATGATATAAAAATACAAATAATAATTGTTTGTTTTTTTTTTTTTTAATTTTTTATTTTTATTTTCTACACGATTACGCATGTATTATAAACCCACGGCCTACCCACCCGTTTAAGAAGTGAAGCGATCGCTTCACTTGACACGAGTTCAGTGCCACTGCGCACCTATGGATCGTAGGTATTATCTCAGCTAATGGTTTAATAATTTATAGATTGAGGCGATTTTTTTTTTTAAATTTATTGGTATCTATAGGTATTTTATGTTCATTTTATATCAAATGATTGGATATTTATAATATATTATTGTTGTTGATGAATAATGATTACGCGTTTACACCTACATGTAGATATAGGTACACTATACATATCATATAAGTTGATAATTTGATAAATTCGTAAGATGTGTGGTGTTCATGAACCCACTGAATAAAAGGTACTCTTTATATATATATATATACCTTTTTTATATATTACCTTTGCAATAATTGTCGGAGGGCATTGTTTTGTACTTCCAATTAGCTTCGGTGAACTGCAACATGTTTGCTAGCAGAGGGATGTCCATCACGAAGTGCTCTTCTTCACCGGCTTCGATCAACAATACATTCCATGCGCGCACCTGAAACAATAGTAGGCGTGCCGTTGTACCATCTGTTGATTCGTAATTCGTATTGTTATTTATTGGGATGCAAGACCTAACCGTCTCTTCTAAGGCGTCAAACATGGGTACACAATATTGTTAAACATGTCAAGTCGTTTAACGTAGATAGGTTACTCGTTGATCATTATAACCCAGCCTGGGATTGCGAAAAACCTTAATACGTAGTAACAACGACCGTGATTATGCTAGATATGGTAATTTATGTTTATTTATGAAATAATTGTTTATTGCATTTCAAAAACATGGTAGGTATAGGTATTTTCAAAGTTATCCGTCGTACTAGTTCTTTTTTTTGTCATGGTCGCTTCACCCACATTAAATATAACTATTATTATAAGTTATAACTATAGATACTACTATTAGTAAGTAGTAATATTTTTCTGACTGAACTTTTCTCAAGATAAAAAATAGCTAAGACATCATCGAAAATACTTCAAAGATTCCTACTTACTGAAGGTACTTAAAAAAGTAGGTACTCTAATTCAATGCTTAAAAAATGTTTGATTTTGAATTTAAATACTTTTTATTCGAATACTTTACAACACTGTTTAGGAAGGTCTATGAAATGTAAGAGATGATTGATACACATCATTACTATCATAATATTATATTCATGTAACAATATGTTCGCTTACTTCCGACAATCGATTGGCCACTACTGCTCCGGCGGAACCAGCGCCGACTATGATGAAATCATATTCCTTCAACTCGTTTAGTTCGTCTCGCGTCTGATGTCTAGTGTAATCTATGCCTTCCACTAAGAAATCAAACAAGTCTTCTAAAAGAGGCGGGAATTCTGTGACCATACTATCCAGTTGATTGATGTGCACTGCGAACAGCACAAATATGATGGCCGGCTTCCACATTGGATATCTAAATATCTTTTCGCAGAAGGTCATTTGCAAAAACCACAAATCAGTAAACTCTTAATCCGCACACACCTACAACATTATAAAACATTATATATGAGTCTAATGGTGCTTATTAAGTTTTGTTTAATAATGTATTCCTTATCTGATACATATACATTGTTTAAATCTGGGTTTTAATTTTGAATGGGTTAAAATTTCAATCTATCCAGTAACATGATCCAATTTCTGTAAGGCATTATCGATTATTATTATTCTAGACTCTCGGTAAATGGAATTTTAGAAGTTTCTAATTTTGAGATAGTATCAACTAATAATCCAAAATTAACAGAAATAGACGCTGAATTGTTTTGCAAGTTATTAAGTTCCATGAAATCGATAGTTTTTTTTATTGCAATATCAGCATCGGAATTTAAATTTAAAACAATATTTTTTAATTTTTTCAAAGTTATTCAAGTAATATAACTAATATAAGACAACTGATAGTCGCATACCCCATTGAGTTATATGAGTTATAATATGTTAGGGAGGCACGGTTAAATTTGGATACAAATCTTTAAATGTTTGTACACGATTGAGTGCTTTTAAATTTATTTTTTTACGTTGAAATAAAATTAATGAATCAACCTCAGAAAATCGAAATTTAGTTGTTTCTGTCATGCGATGGAAACCATGTACTAGACAAATTAAATGTACCGTCCATTCTTAGATGTATCTAACACTTTTTCTGTCTTGTATATATTAAATTTTGCGGCGTCCGTTAAAAGTAATAAAAAAATTTATATTATACCATTTAGTCACAAAACACCAATTACATTATTAAATAATTGATACATAATTTTGTGATGGCATTTATCTAATTATTCACAATATAAAAAAAATGGTTTAGATGGTTCAATGTTCAATTTTTTTTATTTTACTTAAATATTTAAAATAAAATAATCATCAGTTTATTCAAAATTTAAAAAAATATATTGAAAACATTCCGATGTTAACACTACATAAAAATATTTATTTAAATTAAAAATAAAACCCGTTTTCCAGTTATAAGCATAATTTGAATGACACTTATTTCTGGATTTAAAATTAAATTCAAGGATTTGCAAGATCATCGAACTCGCAATATTATATCATTCAATAACTTAGGTATAATAGCTGACAGGTGGTGACTATTCAGTCTATTCACATTTAGGTACATATGTATATTAAAATAAGTATAATAGCTATTATTATGAAAATAAGCAACACATTTTTGTTATATATGTATTACTAATGTAAATGTATTATATCGATATATTATACATTTCAAATTTTGATATTATTTGAAGGTCATCAAAAATCACCGATTTAAATTTTCTGACATATTATACTTAAACTATTTTTATTTTTTTATAAAATACATAATTATTTCTCTGATTAGATACTATATGTTATTAGTATTTTTATCTTTACATATTTTATAAAATTAATAATTTTCAAAAGTAATTAAAATATACATTTTGGAATTATTTAATAAACTTAACTTTAATAGTTTTTCAAGGTTATATCTATGAATTATTTATGTAAATTATAATTTATAACTCAAATATAGAAACTATTATTCAAATTGATGATTGAGCTTTTTTTATTTCGAAGCATTCAAGTACAAATTAATTACTAATTAGTTATTGTAGTAATATCGTGCAAGCTAGATACCTCTTTTCGATCACCATCAGGGAGCTTTATTTGAAGCAGTTAGTTTTTAAAACTACAAAATTATAATACAAATAATAATTATAATAATAATTTACTCTTAAATATTATAATGGTATTAGTTAAATTTTAAAATATTTTTATTGTAATAGTTTTAAGTGTTTAGTTTATATATATAATTTTGGATTTAGCTGCAGATAATCAAATAACAATTAAAAATAAAAGTAATAACTAATTTAAAAAATTTAAAAATACTATTCATTATTCATATTTTAATATTGATAATTTATATATTATTAAAATTATGTATGTACTCGTACATAGTATTAATTGAAATTTTTCTGTTATTTTGAATTTTGTTTTAATATTTTAACACATAATTTTTTTTGGAATCCATTTTAATTAAAACATGTAAACTGTTTATTTGATTGTGTTTATGAATCAACTACATTTAAGATTATATACAAACATAGATATTATTTACAATAGAGTAAGCCGTAATTGATAATTAAATAATCTCGCATTTCATAATATGTATACGATAAAACAAACATAACGAATGATAAAACTCAACTAAATAAACTAAAAATAAACGTTTATAAAAATTTTGTAGTGCAGATAATTGATGTGTGGATAATTGACACTTTACTGTATCTATAAATCATAGCCAGAAAATGTATTGATTACAGCATTATTAGGTGTAATCATGAGAAAATCATCAGATAGTGGTGGTGATTAAAAAAATATTTATTTTTTACATAATTTAAAATCATGAAAATGTAGTCAACTAAATGTTAGAAAGAAAAATGATGTTTTCATTAACTACTCCTATATTAATACGAGGTACCTCGAAAAACGTTGGTACACTACTCCAGTCATTTAAACATTTTTCTTACTTTATTTAAAATATACAATTTATATTCTATACAACTAATTTTTAATAATCATATTCAATATGATAATTATTTGAAACGAATGATATGATTAAAGGAATTACCCATTAGTCAGCAATACAATTTAAAATGTGACATCTACGTAGATATATAGTATACATATAATTTCTCATTAAAAATTCGTTTTTTATATACCAAAATAATTCTTAAAAAAATATTTTGATTTGAAACATGGTATGAATGTACACTATTATTTTTTATTCAAAAAATTAAAAAATTTCAGGTATTATATCGAT
This sequence comes from Melanaphis sacchari, assembly GCF_002803265.2. Classification (NCBI taxonomy): domain Eukaryota; kingdom Metazoa; phylum Arthropoda; class Insecta; order Hemiptera; family Aphididae; genus Melanaphis; species Melanaphis sacchari. The sequence goes on along the minus strand of NW_020271193.1, from coordinate 2,135,113 downwards.
AAAATATATATTATATTTCTTTAAACTTTAAAGTATTGTTTACTATAATCACTTTTGAAAAAAAAAATCTACAACAATTTTAATACTTTTTGATAATATAATTATAAGTGTTTTTTAAGTAAGATTCTGTATTTCCAATCATTTTGAATCTATGGTTTTTATTGATTATGCTAATTAAAATTTCTCTAAGTTATTTATTTGTTTTTTATTTACTTGCCTATATCTAACCATGAATACTAAAATTGACTCATTGTAAATTATAATGGTTGGTAATTCGAAACAAATATTCATGATTAACTTTTCTACCATTGACCACCTACGGAATCGAAATATGAGATGTAGTAAAGTTATCAATAAAATAGCAGCCTTGCAGTTATTCTGATTAACATCACTTTGAACAATAACCGAATATTTGCCCCATGGTTTGTAAGTAACCTCACACTACACAATGACCTTAACATACTCATTATTCAATATTTTTAACAAGCCTCAAACACTTTTTAATAACTAAAAACCATTCTGATCCGATTATGTTTATTAATTATATTCTAGTAAATTTTAAAAACCATCTAAGTGCTTCATACGAATTTTTTATATATATATATATATAATATATATATATTTATGTTTTTAGTATTAAAAAAAGCGTTTCGATAGTTTAGAAATAAAAATACATATAATTTTTTAGTTAAAACATTCTTCACTAAAATTATAATCTAAAATAGTTTGAATAAATAAGTAGTTAACTTATATTTAAACGGCTGAAGTTTTTTTTTTTGTTAAATCAATTAAAATTATATTGGATATAATCTAAAGAATACCATATTTTTAATACTTATAAAATTTTATCAAATAATATCAAATATTGATTTTAAAACTATACGTGAGATTTTTTTATCTGTTATATCACTTTTTGGAGCAATAAAATTGTTTAAAACTATAACTCTGAGTGTAATGTCTGGCAGAAACTTGAATCTTATTGGTACTTTTAGAAGCTCAAAAAAAAAAAAAAACTTTAATAAAAATGTTATAAAACTATTTGTTGATAAAAATTATTTTTTTTTTTTATGTATTCTAAATTCTAAAGTAATAAACGTAAAACATTTTTAGAAATAATATTTATTTATTATTTAGTTATTTTAGTATAATTTTAAAAATATTTTGTGATATTTATAGATATTTTTAATTTATGTATGATAGTTTGAAAGTATAATTCAATTTTCCTCAATTCTTAAGTTAAGTTAGGTTTAGTAACCTAGTTTTGTTTACTATAATTTAAAAAATAACGAAAATATTTAGTCTGTTTTTTTTTTTTTTAAAAAAACGTTTGAAGTTCTAATTTTGCGAACAATGATTTTTTCATTGGTTTCAGCTATTTTGTTGTGATTTAAAAACATAAATAATAGGGACTATAAATTTATTTATGATATTTTTTGTTATTACGCACCCATATTATTATTTTATATACCTATACAATTAAATTTTCAAAATAATTAAATTAACGAATTTAATGTTATTTATACCGTGATCCTATTCATTCTACGCTAAGGTACATTGATATTGTCTTAACATTTATGAGGTAATAATGATATTGTATTATAATTTAATCTCATAATAATTATTATATAATATTATATTGACTGTTTTTGTCAAAACTAATTCAAAATAGCACGTTAGTAATGGAAAAATAAATTATATTATTAACAATTAATATATCGTTCGCATTCATAATTATTTTTATAAATATCTAATAATTACTCATCATTGAATTCAAATTTTCCTTATAGGTATTACAGTCATCTATACTTAATCATAAGGTATACTAAAAACTTATTATACAGCAATGCAACATTATTAGATTTCTTTTTGTTTAAATTTTAAAATATTAAGGCAGAAAAATGAAATAATTTATATTTTTTTATGCTTAGATATTGTTTATATTGAGCAGAAAATTAGTTTATGAATTATGAATTAACAAGCATCGTCGTTTGTCTATACACAGATGCTAATAGTCTGTGTAAAGAATAAATTAATTTAATATTAAAATCGTAGTTTAACGGTAAATGAATCAACTCATTGCAAAAAAATGATTATAAATGCTGGAAATCTAGTTGATAAGTATAAATGTTAAATTTGAAAAATTTATATTTTAAATTTTATGTTATATGTAATTTTTAGTCACGATTTTTGTTTTGTATGTTTAAAACGTGTGTTTATTCTCAAATGCGATCGTGATTCGTGACGCAAGAGCGTACAAATGCATATAGTCCATTGTCACATAATTTTTTCTTTGCATATAGGTAACTTGTAGCCTACTTAGACATTCGATAAGTGTGCCATAATGATATTTTAACTAGTTACGCGAATAGCGTAAAAGCAGATTATACTATTACACAATATTAGAAGAGCGAAGGATACGAGTGTGGTATGTTGTCGGCTCGAAAGTATTTAGGATTTTAAAACTTGTATGTACGTCCAAATTAGAAATTATACAACGGACAGTTCAGTCATAATAGGTTAGAACTATAAGTTAGATCAGAGAAGTATTAAAATGACTTTGAATTGTTATTATTAACTTGAAAATTACATAAAGTATTAAAACAACTTTTAGGGTTTGGCCAATAATGAGTTTTGAACACACTAGACCTAACAAAATAAAATTAAAAAAAATATTAATAATTAATGCAGTCTTTACATTTTACAATGATACATATAATGTATTCAAAAATAATATTTTATTCGAAGATATTGGTTTATACTCAAAATGGTTTATTCAGATTTAGTTAATAGCTACGTTTCGGTACTTGTTTTAATTTTAAATACTTCCTAGTACAAAAAAGAACCTAAATAATGAGTTCTGAAATGTTAAGTGATGATACTGAACACTTTTTTCATATCTAAAATTTAACACAATTTGTATTTATCATATTGTTGCCATAGTATAGTTATTGCAAATGTATTTCTTTTCATAATAAAAAATAAATTATCTGTGAAATTGATCCATTCCGAATAAAGTCAAAGTATTGATGTGCACAACATGCTCAACGTGTAAGCGTGCAAAGTATATAGAATCAATCAATATAAACTTTCTTTTAAATGTGTCGATTGTGAAAAAAGTATAACTCACTCAGTATCGATCTGAAAAAAATTTAAAAGGCTTAATAGTTTTCTTGTGTTGCCAATCTGCATCCTAAAAATTGTGTATTTAAATAATATAAAACTGTATAGTTATAATTTATAAAATAATTCATATTGTTATAACCCATTATTTACTACGATTCTATAGGAATAAGACAATTTTGTAACATACACAATTTGTACAATATACAATATATACAGAATAAAAAACTAAGTACCTATATCGGTTATACAACACTTAAATAATATATATATATATATATAGATTAACGTAAAATCAAACTTATAGATGGAAAAACTGAGCCATAAATGGGTTGTCCTTATTAATAATTGTCGATGTTGTACAAAATAACCAGAACGATTTATTTTTCGTAATATTAATTCATTTTAATATAATATAATATGGAAAATTATAAATTTAACTGGTGTCCAAGCTACATAACTCTCAAAGTCTCAAGATAGTTGTAAAAATTTGATTTAAATATTTTAAATAGTAAATGTAGTGAAATGTATATTTTACTGATATCAATACCAACATTTAACGAGTGGTTAAAATGTTTTAATCATATAATAATATGTACTATTTCTATAACATGTCTATAGGCGCTAACGCAAACATATGTAAACTTGACCGTTTACATAAAGAGATCAATTACGTCTTCGTAAAAAAAAAAAAAAAATATACACGTATGCAATATATTTGTATACTTAATTTCTATTGTATATTATTATAATATAATGGGTGTTAGTTACAAAGTTGTTTTATAGTAAATAGTTAATGCTCCCAAGTTCCAATTAGAGCTTAATTGATACGTAATTAATGATTCTAATCATAGCTGTCATGTTCATAATAGTTAAATATCTACCATTTTCATATTAGTTGTTTTGGTACAATGGTATTCATTATATTATGTATTCAAAATGTTATCATATTTAATTTATTAGATTACTCTGCTTCATAAATTAATTGTAACTTGAAATTTGTTGATGATCTGGTCCAAATAGAAAATCGAAGTTTGGCATCAAAGTGAAATGTATAGTTCCATCAGAGATCGATTGTAATACCAATACGCTTATTATTAATTGCATTCCACTATAATTAATGATTATGACATGTTGCGTCTATTACCAAGATAATAACTCCTGTATTATAGATGGACTGACAAAGCGGCGTATATTCCCAAATCATCAGAGATCTATGGTTGGTTCTAGTTTGACCTATACTCCAAGTTTAAAATGAATAATTATTACTACTTATTTTTTATGTTTTTATTTATTAATGTTCACATCGTTTCTCTTTTGATTTTATTTAGTTTTGCATTTTGGTTGTATCAAATATTTTGTTGATTATTTTGAGTAATTTTTATATTATTATGAGAAATTTGGTTCCAAATGGTGGAGTGTTTCTGTTATGTAACTGAGACTTTGTTCTTTCATTTTATTTTTTTTTCTGAGTTATCTAGTATCTGTACAACAATAATTAATTATTGTTTACCGTGCTTTGTAGCTTCATAAATTTATTTTTATTTGACACTAAGGTACTATCTTTACAAGTCTTAACTTATTATAATATTTACTATTTTTCACGTATATTAAATTATCTTTTGTAATTTCATTTTTATAGCCAATACAAGTGTACGACATACTCTCACATTAAATTAATTTTACTTGTAGAAATACCTTAACCTTCATTGTAGGATCATAGTATATAATATAATAAAATTTAAACTCAGTCGTGTGTTCTTTAATATATAAGTAAATGTTCAACGTCTAATAAATTAAGAAATAATTATCGTTATGAAATAGATAAATGTTTTAAATAATATTTTTATTTACCAAGAAAAATTTAATAATTAGTCAAAGTTCCAACAGCCACTGTTGTATAAAATGTATAAATATTAACAATAATAATAATAAAAAAAACTTAAGTTTTTATTGGAATTTATTATGTCTTTGTTGAATTATTAGCTTACAAATTACTATTGATTAGTTGATACCTAACTAGTTTTGTTGTAGAAGTCAACACTATTTAAATATATCGCAAGATCTAGCTATTATTTTTAATCTAATGAGTATATTAGTTATTCGATTAGCAAGAAAAAAATGTTTGATATAATTATATTATAACGTATTACCGGTTCACATTAAATTAAGATGATACAATAAATGATTTACAGTTATACAATGTATACGTCTGGATTTTTATGCAAAAATTATTTTTGAATATGTAAATATTAATTAGGCACTCAAAAATTCAAAAATACACAAAACATTTTTTTATAGTTTGTTAAAAAAACTTATAGTCAACTTATATTTTCCAATGTGTTTTGAAGTTTCTAAATATTAAGTAACCTGTGATATTTTATAACATGACACGTATTGATACTACAACAATTAATACATAATAATAAGCTTCCATCTGTTCTAAAAATACCGGATGTTATATTAAGTAATAATATGCTTTATTTGCCTTATGAATTATTTTTAAAATTTGTTACTAAAAAAAGAAAACCGTACATACACTACACCGACAAATAATTGTCAGTAACTAATATAAAAATGCTTTGTTTAATCGTATGTCCAAAAATCAGATTATTATCTAATATCTATATCTATGAGACAGCGCTTCTTTATTATTTGACGTTACATGTCTGTCACCGGAATTCCTATAGTAAAATATTTTATTTTATTCGGTGGAATTAAATTTGTCAGAAATATCGGCATGTATGAATGTATCGAACTTTGATTAAAATGTAATGTATTTTATTTAGTATTTATAAACTATGCACATTTTATGAAATGATTCAGAAATAAGCACTTAGTTATTCATTTTGATACAAATATGCAAAAATATGCAAAAAAAAAAATTACTGCAGAATCTACATATTGTAAAACGTTAAGATATTTAAGATTTATTATTAGTTAAATGTAGAAGAGTATGCATTTGCATAAGAATTCGGGCCCTAGTTATAAATAATGACATGATAAAAAGTTGAACAATTATTTACCTGTAAGTAAATTATGTTTATTAATTAATAAAAGCTTTAATTGTTATTTTGAAATTTGAAACTGATACTACATTCGATATTTATCTTTACGTATACGATATACGGTATTACGGTATATGACAGGGATAAAAATCAAGTTTATATTTTTGTGGCATTTTTACAGTGAAAACTTATAACATAATTTAATTTAAATTACTTACTGTTATAATTAATAATTGCTCAAGGTAATCAAGCCGCCCTGTTTATAAAATTGATCTATAGATACCTAGTATCAAACTATCACTATTTTAATGTAATTAATAAGTTTAAATATTACAATTCGCAACACATAATTATGTAACATAAGTCATAGACTAAATGATAAATATGATCATAAATTCTTGAAGTACAACAATTTAGTAAGTTGACTGGTCAAAATTTCAATTATTCGCCTTTTACATTATACTTATACTTTTCAATTTCGTGCCAAAAATTGTTCGGAATTAATTAATTAATATATTTCAGGTAATTGTCTATGTCATTAATGTTCATAATAATTTTGGTATCAAATTTATGACATTCGACCTGAGTTTATTAAACCATTGAATGAATACATAATGTTCAAGGTATTTATAGCAAGATCAAAAACATTTATAGAGAAATCAACTTGCCATAAAAAAACTTCAAATATGCCCATTAAATATAAAGGAAGGATATTTTTCGATTATATATAATATATTTTTCAAGAAACAAAACGGTATAAATATATATAAATTACCGAATTATTTAAAAATATTTTTAACAATAAAACTACTTTACTTTAAAAGAAAATTTGACATAATTAAATTATTAAATTTCAATTTTTTGATGAAGATACAAACATAGTGAATTAAAGTATTATATTATTTATTAATTTACTTGTATATATTTTTTTTTATTTTTAATTAATAGTTACTATTAATCTGTTATACAATTTATAATTTATATGATACATTTATTATTGTGTCCTATAATTATGTTAAGGTGTTTTTATTATTTCATTTTAAAATTACAATTTTGAAATGGATAAAGTTAATCTATAAATATTTGTATTTATTAATAGTTGGTTTGAGCTAAAAAAAAAAAAAAAAATATAATAATAATATAGATTTTTTAAAAACATAATTATAGAATTAAATAGGAGATTGAATTATTGGCTAAATTCTGCCGGACAATGTCATACAATTATCATGTGTGTGACAATGCAAATAAAATATTATTAGGTAATAAAAATAGTTCACGTTCTGAGTCAAAGTTATATAACTGTATTTGATGTATTTTTTTTAATATGTTGCAAATATTACATAAATAAAACAAGTTTTATACGGAATTGGTTTTGATTTTAAAGTAAAAACAATTAATATTTAATAGTGTTTAAAATTTATAAAATATTTATCAACAACTTTAAAGATATTCACAAATGTATACATGTTACCTAAAGTTTCATACAAAGAATTGACTATTTGTGGGTAGTACAGCGCCATTAAAGTTCGTATTTTGAATGATACATTTTAAAACTACCAAAATTTAATTTTTTCTGAATTGTATGCATAAAAATACTGAAAAATTATATAAAGATTTAATAAAACTAGAGATTAGTTATATATAATAATATACTAATACCAAGTGCCAACATCAGATAATAATATGATTCTACATGTAGTTACTTAAACAGTCAAACGGATGTATTTATTGAGCAAGACTATGTAATCATTGTTAAATAAATTATATACGTTTTTTTTTTTCAAGGAATAATAATTATATTTAGGCTTGAATTGCTACTTCTTATGTCTTAATATACATTTTTAGTTGAGTTTCATTTGAATGTTATGTTTTAGAAATGTATATGTACTGAATGATTTATTAATTATTCATAAATATTACAATAGTGTATATTATTAAATTACATTAAATAAAAAAATATTTTTTTGATTTTAAGTTGTTTAATGTTTTTGTTATTATAATTATTAAAATAAGATTTTTTGTTAAGAGCTTTGGTTAATAGGCTATTATCTGTAATGATAACAGTAACAAATTTGTATAGGTTTACATAAAGAATATTGACGAATTGCTAAAAAAATTACTCAAAAAACTTTTAATAATGTATTTAAAAATAGAGTCATGTTCTTCTTTAATTTGTATTAAAATATTGTTCAATTCATTGAAAATTATTATTAAATATTGTGTTTTAATAGTTATGTTGACATTTTTATTATAGTTTGTATCTATGCTTTTTACAAAAATTATAATTGCATATTTAAAAACTATTAATTTAGTAACTAAAAAATAAGTTTTAAAATTAACTATAGATCACTATTATAGGTAACTTTTTCAGAAAATAACGTGTTTAAGTTCACAATCTTTAAAACTTTTGATTCAAATTGTATAGTTAAAAAAAAAAATCAATTCAAATCAGTTCAAATATTTTTTTTTTGTCCGTAAATTTACTGAAAAATAGAAACTGAATGATTTTCTGATAATTATTTTTGGTTTGTGTACGTAGTTCATGTAATTAAATTCTCAAAATATTAATTGGAGTGTGAATATGTGCTCGTGTTACCATCTAGGTCAAGATCTGCGATGAGTATTGGTCATAATATTGCTATACATTTTTAATTTTTAAAATATTAAAAATCTGATACGGTGCGGTGCTTAAATGGTTTTTCGATAAAATTATTATTTAATTCTAATTCAATAAAAAATTTTACTTCGATGTGTTCCTATTAATTTGTTAATGGCATTGTTGGCATTGTACACACTTGTTTGATTGCAAAAAACCAACGTAATAAAGAAAAATTGTGTGAATCCTAAATCAAAATAAGAAAAATCTTCTATTCAGAAATCGTATATACGAAACAATTTCAGTTCCTAATGTTAGTACTATAGCAATATATTAATTGTTCAATATAATATTCGAAATAAATTATATTTAAAAAAAAAACTCTTTCTGTCAACGAGTAGTAATAATAAATAATTATTTATATGTACAATATAGTAGTACTTGATAAAAGTATAAGTTTGTTACATCAAACATAATTTATTTTGTAAAATTAAATAATAGAATATTAGAATTGATCAATATAAAATATACTTCACTACAATGTTTTTCGTTGAAATATTATACTCACTTTCCGAAAAAAATATTAAGGTTTTGGAAATATTTTTTTGTTTAATTTAAAATTATTTGAAAGCAAAATTTTTAACAACATATGTATTAATATTTAAAAAAATAAGAATAGTATAATATATTTTATATTTCATATTTTAAAGAAAAATATATATATTGAAAATTTTCGATGTATAAAACTTTAATTTCGAATGAATATTAGACAGTTAGTTATAACTTATAATATTTTAAGTATTGAAGAGTGAAGGGTATGGCATTGGTCACAGTGGTACTTTGCAAGATATTAGTCCACTTCTTCGCTTATCTATATTTTGAAATATTTATAAATAGTATCTAGTTAACTATTTTGTACAAAATTAAATTTTTACATAAAATTAAATTTTCCAAAAAAATTTTCTATTTTAGTATATGCAATTAAAAATGTATGCCATCATTCAAAACAGTAAAAATGTAAAAACAGTATTAAGTGATAATGATAAAAATAGACTTCAAAGTATGTAAAAATAAAATATTTCTAAGAACGTCAATACTAAAAAAAAAAAAAAAACGTTTAATTGCTTTTTTAAGAACCGTCTCGTATTAAAATATATTTATCTTCTAATAATAAAATCATCAAATTAAAATTAGGTACTATCATTATTAATTATTCGTACAACTTAATATTGATTTGAAACTTAACATATTTATATTATATAAATTTAATGTTATAAAATAATTAAGAATGTGTTTAAAATAAATAATACCATTGAGTATGGTTATAAATAGTAAATATATAATACATATAATATATAGAAATATAGAAAAAAAATTGTATTTACTTGTATTGGATCACTGCACGCTTGCAAAACTGAAACACATATTATGTGTGTATACACAAACAAACTCACGGTATTATACTTTATCTAAAACTATACATTTTATTACTAGAAATGAATTCAAATTTACTTTGGTTTATAACGGAACTTCAAAAATGTTGTTTTTGAATACAAGGTACGGGTCTTCGACGCATACTATTCGCGAATGTTACGCACAATATGCAACGTGTCTCATGACATTGAGTTGTCTTCCACCACAATGTAGCTATTCCTTATGGAAACATTTTAGTAATCGGATTGTGGCACGTTATTAATTTGTATATGATTTAATTATATTATTATTTGCTATCTATTCTAGATAGCTAACGCTTTTCACTATACACTTGTTTCGAGTAGTTTACATAAACTATCGATCCAAATAATTAGATAGGTTGATTTATCATAATATATAATGTTTAAATGGGGTGTGTACACTTAATTATGGTGGAGTTTATTATTACATGATAGATTTTTATCCTACTTTAAAAATGCATTACCTGTATCCTCTATTGAAATATTTAGATGTAAAATTGAACAAAGTATTTATTACGCTCAGACAACTTTTACAAATTATAAAATTTTAATAGAATAATGCTATTAATTACTATAATTACACCAAATTATATCTCCAATATCTTAAAAACATATTTTTCCAAGTACAAAAAACTAAATAATTAAACAGTTGATCGTTTAAAATTTAATTTAGTTACATAAAAATGTTCAAAAAAGTCATTTTGTTAACGATTTACAGGAAAAAAATGTAATTTTAATTTGAACAAAAGAAGTTAATATCACCAGGATATTCCTTAAACAGGATAAGTATACTTAAATATTTAAAAAAAACTATAACTTAAATAAATTCAGCTATGAAATCTAAAATAAGGTTTGATGTGTTTACTGAATTATAGTTTAGTATTATATTTATATAGTGAAGTGGTAGAGCACTTCTTTACAAAATTAACGTAAATAAGTTTAATTATCATGAAAAAAATAAATTGTTTGTTTAATAAAAATGTTTAATTATTCTAACATTTATTAAATCCTTTGTTAGTTAATAGCTTTAAAATTGTTATTTCTAGGTCTACAAATATGTTCAATAGTTTTTGTTGTGTGATTAATTAATTTGTTTATATGACCCAACAAATAATATTTAATGAATATATACATACATTTTTTGATACAATATATGATATTGTATAATTTATTTATATTAAATATATGCAAAAAATAATGGTCAGTCTTTGGAACATTTGTTTTAATTTCGCAATTGTGTTTTACATTCATGTTAATTATAAACTTATTATACAAATATTTTGGAAAATTACGTAATTTTATAAAATAGTTTATTACAAAACGTAGATTTTACATTATTAAATTCAGATTAAAAATATGCACATTTTATAACACCTTAAATGAAATAAAACGAATTCATTGATAAATATTTTGGAGTAAAAACATTTTCTTAAACATTTTACCAATAACTACATCGTGTTAAATACTTAACGCTTTTATATTTTTCTATTCACAATATTTGCCTATATATCATTAAAAATAATCATTATTCTATGAGAAATATGTTTGATCTATCGTAAATCGTAATAGAAAACGCCATAATAAATAAGATAAAAATATATCAACGATTTTTGATATCGCAATAGAACCTAGTATTAATTCGATTATTCTAGTAATGGGTAATTTAACAATATTTGATACTCGAATTGCCAAAAAAAAAAAAAAAAATGTATAAAAGTCAACACAATACTCATGTCTCAAAAAAAATAATATTGAACACTATATTTCATTTTTTTATTCTAATAAATTATTTAATTATAATAATTGATAGTTCAGCAGATCGGTGCCCGGTCATATGATAATTATTTTTTTTTTAAAGTTATTAAAATGGGTATATCACTCACATAATCATAATACATACAATTTTATTAGTTTTTAATTAATTTACTATACCAGTAGCAGTGGAAATATTTATTTTCAAATAATAGTCGAAGGTTAGGTTAGGTATTTAAGTTTCATTGTGGTCTAAAAAATCTACAAAAAATATTAACACGATCATTAAAATGTCAAAACCAAATTATATAATTATTTATTATTTTTGAGGCTTTAAATATAAAATTTATTAAGCTAAAATTTTTTTTTTTATATGTTTTTGAAATTAAAACTTTTACACAATTCGTTAAAAACACAAAAATTTACCAGCTATAAGTATTTTTTATTTTTTTTAAAATAGATTTTAGGTTTTAACAGCAACGGTCATTAGCCTGTAGACGGGTTTTACTGCGGGAGAAGTATATTGTTTTGGAACACGTGTATAATATATGTCGCAAAGATTTTTTGCTAAAAACCCGACGATTGGTCATCCATTCAGCAGCTAGTGATTTTGGCCGATGCTTGACCTCAGACCTCAGAACACGTTAGTGACTAAGGCCAACCATCGTACCACGTCTGGCTACTTAGAGTAGGTTTTAGTAAGCATCCATCTTCATATTTATAATCAAAAAATAATTTTTTAGAATAAGTATTCTGTTTATTTAAAATTAACACATTTTTTCTATTTTTGTTCTAACTCTTTAAAACTATAATTAGCTTTAGGTGTACAGGTTTTAAATGGGTTTAAATTATTCACATTGAATAACAAATTATTATTATTACTTGAAATCATTGTTACTTTATTATATGAGCAGTTTAATTACAATTCAATGTAATGCAATAAATAAATATGCCATTTATCTAAGATATTTGCCACACACGTTAATATCTATTAACATTTTTTTTTTATTTCGACCTTCAAAAATGCCTATAGCTTAAGGGAAGATCCAAATAAAGTAAATATAATATTGTTTTGCCGATTATTGTTTGAAATAAAGTATTATGATTACAAATATATTGAAATTCATTATTAATTTATCACCTTGAAAATATTGCATTCACATTGTGATGAGATGGTGAGTCAAGTTAGATGTACACCTATAGAAATTAAAAATAATTTTTATACTTGAAACCTTGAGCTTCATAATATAATTTAAAAAGACAATTAATCAAGAATAAGATCGTGTGAATTAACAGTTATATATTATATGCATAGTGAAAATCGTATTAATATTTTATTTTTATAATACATTATTGTAAATTAAATTTAGGTATCGCAGTAAATTATGTATAAAACAATATGGGGTAAATTAAATTATCAATGTAAACAATAAATATCTTATTCATAGATTTTACTATTTTTATGAAACGGAGAAAAATTATAAATAAATCCGGTGTTCATGTTTGTATAAAAATGACAGCTGAATTATTAGAATTATTAGAATCAATGACCAGATGATGCATCATATTAAAATTACTTTTGTAATTAATTTGCTGTTTATATTTACATGATATAAGTGTGTATTGATGTTCATTTTTGTAGATATGAAAATTTTATATTTACAATCTTCTAAAAAATGTTAAACAACATTGAAAAGTTTAGTTTAGGTGTTACCAGGGCCGGCCCAATGTGATATTAAAATAGATAGTCGCCTAGGGCGGTACTAGTTTATGGACGACAAATTTCAAGTGAACTAAATTGATTTTATTATTATATTATCTAGTATACTGTAAACAAAAATATATGTTAATTTTTCAACAAATACAAAAAACAAAATATATTAAAAAGTATCATAATAATTAGAGATTTTTTTTGCAACTTCTGATTATTGATTTTGTCAGTAATGTCTAAAAATCACCAAATGGTGAGATAAATTGTGGTGTTTTTATTTTGCTATGTTTGCATATTTTAGAAAAAATGAATATTATTATTCCATAGTTCGACTATAAAAACATGAAAAATGCATATTTTATGGTATATTTCGTTACTAGATATTTTTTTGTGTGATAGTATGCATTGACATTGTTTAAAAATACCTATATAAGAACACATTAAGGTTTAACAGAAAATAGTCCAGTTTTAAAAAATTAAATAACCATGTAATTTTTTCGTGTAATATATTTGAAATAGCGTGAATAGTTAAGAATAATATTTTATTAATTTTAAAACGTATATATTTTTTTTTAAGTATAGATTTTATAGTTTTTAACGTTTATAATATTAATTGCATTTTTTCAATCATCCAAATGCATATTTTACAAATTTTTATTGCATATAAATTCTAGCCTTAATCATAATATTTAATTTACTGCGGATGCTTCGTAATCATAAAATGCAGCCCCTACGCAAATAGAATGGCAATAACGATAAATGGGATGGGTTATAAACGTATGTTTATTTATTTTTATATAACCCCCTCCTCTCCAAAAAATTAACTTTTGAATAGGGCTGCATAAATTAAAATTGCCTAAGGCAACAAAAAACTTAAGGACGATCATGGGTAATATAACTATTAAAATACACCGAAATAACGATATTATTTTAGTGAAATAATAACAACAACCTAAAATTTTTACTTTTTCAATATTCTAGCTAGGTTAGAAAGTATTAGAAGATATATTAATTTTAAATTTTAAGTATGGTAATTAATGCATTTATTTTACAATTATATGCCTTTTTGTGATATAATATAAAGTTGAAAAAATAATTTGATCTAAACTTTGAAGGAATTTTTTTAAACAATTAGGAAAAAAAAATAAGAAAAGTCTTACATTTTTGTGAAAAAATAGTTTTCAACAGAACAAAAAAACAAATAATCGTAAATGCATACTTGTAATTTTCACCTAATATTTATAATTAAATTTTTTATAGTTTATAAGATCCATTTAACTTTTTTTAAGCGTTAAGAACTTGCCATTTTTGATTTTTTTTTAGTTTCATTTCTATTTAATGTAAATTTAAAAAAAATTATTTTTACCATCTAAAAATAAATTAGAGATATATGAAAAAAAAATTATAAGCATTTTAAATTAAAATTTTGACAAAATTAATCAAAAACTTTAACATTTTTGAATTATTTTATTGTTAAAAATGTATTCTTCTACAATATATCCATCGTGAAAATTCAATAAATTATTCACTATGTACTTAGTTTCATATTGTTTCTTTAAATCTAACAAATAATCTAAATTTCTTAAAAAATTTTCGAGTAACTAATTAGTATTCATATCAAACATAAATTATACTGACAATCATTATATTTTTAAAATTAAAAGAATGTCCTAACTTCTATTAAGTAGTTGCGTGTACGATATAAAATATACCACCCTTTTTACGCTACCACAGTTTATATTAACTTTTTAGGGACTAAAAGAATCAAGTAATAATAAATTATTGTAAATTGATATTTTATCTAAAATGATAATTATTTTCTAAATCACAATGCTATAAATCTTTCAATTCTTGTTAATGCACATCATGTTCAAGGAGTTTCTTGAAATAAAGACTACCTATATGTGTTTGAAAATAGCATATCTCCCTAATTCATTTTTAAAATACAAACTATTAAAAAATAATAGCATTTTCCTGCTATATAACGCTTCCTGTTCAGTTGTAATCTTTAGTATATTTTTATGCATTTTAAAAACCATTGAAGAACTAATGGTTGCTAAGATAGTTTATTGACTAAGCTATTTTTCAAATATTTTTATTTTATCACTTATAATTGAAAATACTATAATAGAAAATTTCATATTAAAAAAACATTAAGGTACTTTTTTTAATAAGTAGGCCTATAAATGATAAACTTACGTGTACTATTCTATTTTAAGTTTTCATAATTAAATTGACTAAGTAAATGAAACGCAATTAGTTTTGTATTTACACATTTAAATAATAATTATAATAATTAAGTTTAAAATGTAATCACTGATATAATTATATTACACTATTTGTTTTAATCGTTTTTTTTATACAATTTATTCATGTTTACTGTTTTGATAAATAATTATATATAATATATATTTTCAAATACATTGAAATTAAAATCTAATAATAATAATTATTATTATTATTACATATTATCATAGTATTAAGGTCATTTTAATTATTTTAAAGTATATTTTAATTTATCGAACAAAACAAAACATATTATAATATTGATAATTATTAAAAATAAAGATTTTACATATAATGTTTATTCATATGTTTATAAACAATTATATGTAGTAAAAGAATTTTTATAAATCTTATTCAAAGAAATAATATTACAAATTTTTATTTTACATATCTTAGGTACAAGAACATATTTTTGCATATTTAATTTAATTTTATAATTACGAGTAATTTAATATAAAATACGAGAAAACAGAGGAAGTTAATTTATATATTTTTGTATCAATGAAACTATTGACCTACGAGCTAATATCCTGTGAATTTTCTTGTAGAATTTAATTATATCATGAAATGTTACCAAATAAACTATTACCGCCTCAACTTTTAATAACGCGATGGGGTGCTTGGTTAGAACTGGTAATATTTTATGCATATAATTTTAAAGATTTAAAAAAATATAATTTAAAATCTACAAGAAGATGATGTAAAAAGTATTAAAAACTGTAAACAATTTTTTCAATTATTTTGAAAGTATTAAAAAACTTGATACTTCAGGTTTGTTACTCAAACGATAGATGTTTTAAATACTTTTGAATGAGTTATAAATTTTATTAATTATCGTTCTGAAAATAAAAATAGTGTATTAGTTAAAAAAAAGTATTCTGAAATCAATAATAGAAATAAAGACTTGCTAAATTTAAAATAAATTTCTAAAATACACCAAGGTGAGAATGTTGACTTGAAGAGTAACTTAATTGTTCTATCAACCATTTTTCTTCGGAAATGTTGTCGAGTCTTAAATATGCTTCCATAACATAAGCGTTGATGAGACAGAGGAACGATATTTTTCAACATACAAACATATTATTACAAACCACCATTATGATTTAACTAAGGTAAACATGGAATTCCTTACTGTTACTAATTATTTTCCCAATAAGTAATAACGAATAAATCCTTTATTTTTTCATCATAATCATAAAATATATTATACGTAATATTGTAGTTTATTTATTTTTTTTTTTGTCATCATTAATATTTTAATTTTATAGCTTTACTAAAAATAAATAACAGTAATAAGAAAAAATTATTTTGCATATTTTGTCTTTTTAAATGCATATTTGAAGCTTTTTGAGTGCAACTTTTAACATTTTAAATACATATAAATCTGGTCTCTAAATTAATAATATTAATAAAATAATAAATTATTTATAAATAGAGCTAAGATTTATATGCGAAAAAAAATTGTAAAATATGCATTTGGTTTATTAAAAATATGCAAAACATAATGCAATTAATGTTATATATACTAAAAACTAGAAAAATAATGAAAATAATATGTTATAAAATTAATGACATATTATTCTTAACTATGAACGCTATTTAAATAAATTACACAAAACAATTACATGGTTATTAACGTTTTTAAAAATGAATAATCTTCATTTAGACTTTAATATGTTCTTTTATAGATATTTCTAAACAGGATCAATACAACACACGAAAAAAAAAGTCTATTAATGAAATATAATATCTTAAGATATGTATTTTTCGCGTTTTTATAGCCGAAATATGGAGTAATATTAATTTTATTCAAAATATTCTATAATATATATTTTTTTCAAAATATCCGAAAATATACAAAATAAAAACACCACAATTTACCTATCACAAGGTAAATTTTAGGCATAACTGACAAAAGAATAATCAGAAGTAGCAAAAAATCATTCTGTTGCATATAAATCCTAGCATTACTTATAAGTAGAGCATGAATTTTTATGCACTAAAGATTATCAAAATATGGCATATAATATGCAGTAAAAATCATAAAAATATACGACAAATACGCAAGAAAATTTTTTTATTCATATAAAATTTCCAAATTAAACAACTAACAATAATTAATTACTTAAATAAACAAAGTATATAAAATCTTTTCATTTTAATATAGAATATATTTCAAATTTTGTAAAAATATACAAAAATATACAAATAAAATTTCACCATTAGATTCAAATTATTATGATTCGTGTAGATAACTAAAAAAAATCTAAAAAAAAAATGAATAAGGAAATAATAAGCGATTGCATATAAATTGTTATTTAATGCCAACAAAATTATTTTTAATATTTCTACTTGACAAATTGTTATTACTTATTTTACACAATTTTCTTTAAAATATTTGCTTTAATATGCAATATATTTTGAATTTTATAAAAATATGCAAAATATGCAATAACCATTAAATAGTTATGCAGAAATATGCAAAAAAAAATTTACCATTAAATTCAAATTGTTATGATTCGTGAAGATAACTGACAAAAATCCAAAAAAGGAAAAAATGTTTAAGTACATAGAAATCCACACTCTAATTATAAGCTTAAATCAAAAATCTAAATAAATACATACATTATAAACTATAATATCTAAAATTTTAATATGATAATAAGAATAACAAAAATAAATAGGTAATAATTATTAATTAAAAAGATTGTATACATGACACGATCACAGGTATCATTTTAAATGCATTAATAGCATTAAAACTATCTAAAATTTGAAGGCAAAAATAAAATTAGCCTTTACATTTATTAATGTTTTAATAACAATTATTAATTATTCTTCAAAAATAAAAGTCTTATGAATTTTTAAAAACACACAATAAATTATTTTTAAATTAAAACTTTTTTTATACATTAAAAAAACCTTAAAACATTTATATCTAACAAAATCTAACAAAAAAATTCAAAATATTGCTTGCTGATTTTACTATTTTATAAAAATAAGATTTTTCATTCTCATTAATAATTATAGTTATTAATATAAGTTATGTAAATTCTATTAATTTGATAAAATTTATGATTTTTGGTCAAAAAAATTATCAACAATAAAAGATAAAATTTACAACTTTTGAATCATACAAAATTAAGTACCTCTAAAAAGTGAACGAACATTTTATTTTTCATGATATTTTAAAATTTCAACTAAAATAATTAATATTTTGAGTAATATTATATTAAAATATTATACTTTTTTTTAAATCCAGAAACTATTACTACAATAATTAATTGAGATTAATTAATATGTACCAGTGAATAAATAATTGAGTTGAGTGAAAAGAATGCATTTATTTTACAATGGTGTGGTAAATTTGAATTGATACTAGATTTTGATGTGGCTTTCTAGTAGAAAATGTAATTTAATTAGTCTCTCAAATAGTTAAAAATAAAATCAATTTTATTTTATTTCTAAGTAAATAAAAAATTAACAAGACATTGAGGGAAATAGAAATATTTACGGAACAATAATTTTTGACAAAATTAATTATGGTTTTTTATCATAATTCACAAAGAAATAATGTCTTTAAATTTTAATTTTTAAAAAATATATATATATACTATTGTTTTCGAGAAACGATATAATTTCTAAATTGATATTTTTAAAGAATAAATAAAAATTAAAATAAATATTTATTTTGACTCTATTTACACAGTTCAAATATTTGAGTTGTTTTAAATTGTTTTTATTATATTATTTGTTTATCGGTTATAAAGTAGATTTCTATTATTTATTTAGAAATAATTAATAATATTTTATTGACGCATTTAAAAACCAACAAGATTCACTTTTTATATTTAACATAGTATAGCTATCTAAAATGTTTAGATGAAAATAGAATTTTATAGGATGTCACTGTGATTTTGAAACTTTAAATCAGAAGCAAACGTGAAAGTTTTGGCAGGCCACGCGGATACATACAATGATACCAAGAAACAAAATGTTTGTAAATACATTTTTATAAAATTTGATAGATTTTTATTAATTATACCAAAAAAATAGGTAAATTTTTATTTTATAATAAAACGTGAGCTACAAAATGCCCACCGTTGCTCTATAGACTATGTGTATAATTATTATATCATAGTAAAATGTAAATTATAACGTAATAACATTTCATATACCTAGTTAATAGAGGTACTACGTTAATGTCATACATTATTTAAATAAAAAAATATAAATTTCTTAATATATGAAACAAATTAAATTTATAATTTAGTTGAAAACTACTAGAATTTTACTTTTTACTGAATACATGCCATGGACTATTTTTTGATAAGTTAATTATTCAATATTGTTATAAAATATTAGTATTTAAGTTTAAAATTAATCGAGATAATAAAAATGAATTAAAAGTAACGGGAATGCTAAAATATTGTTTACTTAAGAACCTTCAAAATATTATTTTTTTGTTTATTTTATTGTTTTATCCTTTGATCTATAGTTTGCAAATATTTTTTTCAAAAGATTATTGATATTTTATAAGAGGTTACAACTAGTAATTAAATAATAACAATTGATTACATTTTTACTTATGATTTTTTTTTTTTTAAGGTTGAACGTAAAAAATTTAAATAACACACTTAAATACATTAGGTATGCATTAAAGTAGGGGAAGGCGGGGCAAGTCCGTACGAGAGACATAACCGTATGATAAGGTTTTTTGAACAATGAGTCAAGATAAAAAAAAAAAAAATGATTAATGTTATTTATCCATGACCGTATGTTTATTATTATCGACAACTATTATTAACCTCATTTGTAATAAATTTTCGCTCAAATTCTTGTTATCAAAGTATATGTATAATCACTATTTATTTTTCATATATTGTTATTAAAAACTTTTGTACTTATAATTGTTTGATGTGGAAAAAAACTGCATCAAATTACAGAAAAATAAGTACAGATTATTTAATGATATAATTTGGAGAAATTTTTCTTATACTTTTTAGTTAATTGCTGTTAATTTGAAGCCACCTACTGTGGGGCAAAACTGTTGGGGCAATAGCGTACGTATGCTATACGGAATTGCCCCAGCGTTTTAAACGTGGCTATATTATTACGCGTTAGGTTAGGTTGTCTGTCAATGCTTCAATATTATTAAAGCTGATAATATTTTGTGATATATTTACGCAATCCAATTTCAAATTTTTCAAATTTTGTAAGTTCTACAATACCTAAAATTAATAGTACGGTTCTGCCCCGTCTGCCCCTACCAGTAGGTCAATTGCAAGCATATATTTTATATGTTATTTATTTTGTTACAATACGTTCAATGCTCTATTATGGTATATGAATACATATTATGTTCCTATTTCCTATACGTATTAGTCTTCACTTAACTATGGCTATAGATAAAGTTTTAAAGCTCACGATAAATATTCTTTAACTAGGGTCATCGAAATTCAGCTTTCTGTATTGTGTAAGAATGCATTAATATTACAGCCGCATTTTATATAGGTACTCATGTATACATTTAAATACAAATTGTACTTATTTAATTTTTAATTTGATAAGTTAACACAAATTTAGTTTTAAATTATTTTGTCAGGGTTATTAATAATTACTGATAGTAAGTAATATATTTACAATAATTATAATAATTTGCAATTACAGATTATTCATATTAATACCAATACCTCATAAATATAATAGTATAAAATATGAAATTTAGGTGATATTTATGAATATAATATAATTACGGGTGAATTATACATATAAGTAGAGTTAACTCTTATTTAAAATAACATATTAACATAATTAATAAAGAAAACAATTAAATGCAATTAAATCTTAACGTCTATTATCGTACCTACTAGCTGGCAATCGCTTTTTATCTATGTCCTACTAACACGGCTAGATATTAAAGAAAACAAAAATCATCTGTTGATTAAACTTTTGAAATTAATCTTAAACCTTAAATTGATTTGACACTGACATTTACCTTACAATTAAGATGAGTCTTTACAGACTTATACAAGAGAGACATAAATTATATTATGTATTTTAATACTTACTATGAACTCATAATATTTATTGTCTAACCGCTATCCGTTAATGCTTATTAGTTATTAGTAATTGTTTCACCTTGTTATTAATAACCAATGGCTAAAAACGTTGGTAAGTTGGTAAACGCTCTGCTACTCGTATATATTATAGGTACCAAGTGGGTCATTGTAATGGATGCGTTAAATTTATATTTGATGATATATTACTGTGTACAAAATAAAATTCTTAGCGAAGATAGTCAGTCAGCCTACAAAGTGTGTTTCATTACATTTTTTTATTTTTATATACCTACCAAAATTCAGTATTAGTATGATCATTTTAGGATTTTTCTAAATGAAACATGTCGCCTAATATTATTATTTGTATTTTTGTTTCCAATAAATAATGAATTACATATGGTGTACACAAAAACTCATGCCCTTATAATGTTTCACGTCTGTTGAGGTATAAGTACCTATATATGTAAAATCTATGTGTATTTATATCATGTTCAAGATACAAATACATTTTTTTCTTCAATAAAAACAATTGATCATTTAATAATATATTCACATCAATGACTTAAAATTTAAATTATGCACACTACGATACACTATGTGCAATATAAAATTAAAAAGTTTATAATACTATACCTAGTGACAGTAAGGACACCCTAATTAAAGTGTAACTAAATATTATCATTTTAATATATCTCAAACGCCTGTGCCATCCCTAAGCCTGTTACACAGTATAGGTATGCTGAAGAAGTTTCATTTAAAAAATTTCCTCACTTCGTTTCAAAGTTAAAATATCGAAAAACTAATTTTTTGAATTCCAATAAAACACAGATGATGTTGTTACATTTAAGTAAGATTATAATAAGTAAATTTATTATAATAATTACACCAACTAAACTAATCGTAAATTGCTGATCGTGATCTGTCTGTTTAAACAAACACCTATAAGACGAAAACAACAATGAACAATTGCAGGCGTGGTATAAAATATATTATTACCAATTGTTCTAAATAATAATTTATAGATTAGTAGGTAATAATATTAAATACTAATATAGTAATATGTAATTTTATCTGTATCTACATTTTTGATCAATTTTATTATGTAGTAAGCCCATATCTTGTGACAAGGGATTTTAATACAGTTATAAGAACAAATTGTATAGGATTATGTTTATATTTTTAAGGATTTTGACTCACTTAATAATTTTTATCGTAAATAACAGAAAAAAATGTAAATTAAAAAAGGGTTAATAGTTCAAAAAGAGTAAGAGTCAAAATATTTAGAAAATTATACTATGTGTATAAGATACTAACATAAAAATTTGGTGGTAAAAATTTTAAATATCTGCAGTTATTCAATTATGAGTTATAACAAAAAACTAAAATCGTTTGAAATAATTATTATACCGGTTAATATTCAATGTCATAAAAGTTTGAACTTGTAATGGTCATAATAAATTAACGTAACTTTCTAGTAAACTTTTTATTTTTGCTTTAAATAAAAAATCTAATGATAAATCTTGTATTAAGTTTTCTTATCTTGATTATAGAAAAAAACGTTTTTTTATTATATATACATTTTTGAGATTTTGATGAATTTTCTGAGTTTTAAATTTAAATACTTATAAAAAATATTGTAATAATAAATTTTTGATATTTTTTAATTAGTAAATTTAGGTATTATTAGGAAAATTGTATTCAATTTTCAAGCATTATTACTCATTAATAATATTTTTATTGTCATTCATAAAAGAAAACTAAAAAAAAAAAAAATTGCCTATAAATAGTTCAAAAGTAGTAAAAATATTTTGAAATTTATATCATGTATAAAAAATAATAATTTGATAAAAATTTTAAGTTTTTATGGTTATTTTTTATGTTAAGACAAAATATAGATAGTTTTAAGATAAATGAATCAATTTTGTAAACATTTTGATATCTTTAACCCTTCATACTCGTTTTTAAATTTTCCTATTATTAAGAAAATTACTTTTAAACTTTTATCTCTAACTTCTCAAAGTATCGACTTTATTCATTTCACTACAAGAAGTTACCTCAAAGTTTGTAAATCTAAGCATTTTTAATTTTTACTACCCCAAAAGCTGATGACAGACGTGAAAACACACTTCATTGTTAAATCAATACATTCTAAGCACTACTCGAAATATAAATATATATATATTACAACACATTTTTACATTTCATATTAATAAAAGCATTAATCATAGATCATGTATTTAAGGTTAATTTATATTTTAGACATATTTGTCAACCTATTCAATAGTCCTGATGAAAATAATGTTAAAAAAAAAAACGATGGTTATTTTCTATTTATCAGAAAAATTGAATGATTTGTAATATTATTTATAGTTAGATGTTTTTATAACTCTACGATCATTATGGTCAAGAGTTAAATGTCCCTTTAGGGTCTAAAAAATACGAATTCATGATGAAATAAGAATAAATAATTTGACTTCTTTAAAACATTTTTATAAATTCTAAGAATCATTTTTATAGATTTTTAACGTTGTATTTTCGTTTAAATACGTATAAGAAAAGTAAAATTAGTAAAAATTAAAAACTATCTTAAATGAAAATTTTTTTAAAAAATAAAATAATGTATTACCCACTCTAAAGTGTTTTATTCACAATATAATACACCTAGAACCTAAATACTATTTTACAATGTATAATACATAATTAAATTGCATATTCGTATAATGTTAGTTTTTTCAAACGTAAAAAAAATAATTTTTTGTTTTTAATAGTATATTACACACCTATTACTTTTTATTTGTTGATTATCAAAATTACAAGGTGAATTTAATTGAATTATTACTAAAAGCAGAACATATTTATATTTAACATAATTGGGTAATATTATAATATTGTAATATGTACTATTATGGACATTTTTCAAATGTTGTCGTCATATTTATGATTACTGTAGACTATGCAAGATGACGTAGTTTGAAAAGTTATCGACGACATTGTAATGAGTGCCGTGTAGTCTGTGAGAAAAAATAAAAAATAATTAATTATTTTGTAAAAATAACTTAAATTTTGTTATTTCTCAATAACAATTTAAAAAAAATATATATTTAATTCACTAATACCTATTATTAGTTATTGAATTAAATTACGTTTACTTATTTTAATTAGTATTTTACCTTGACCACTAAAATTGGGAGCTATATGCATTATAATTTACAATTTTGTCTGTAACATAATAATTATTTTACATTTTACTTAATTTTTTAGCAAAGAGAAAATATTACTATATTATATTAAAATTAAAATAACATATTCATTTTTTATTTCATTGGTTATTCATATATGTTATCGGTCGTATTAGATAGTTGTCATAAAATAATGATTTTTAATGACTCAGTTCACGCGTATTATGGTATTCGAATGTTACTCGCGGTTTGCAATTAGTTATGCGGTGTACCATGATAAGAAACCATGATATATTGATTTATATTATGTTTAATATATTATATAAGTAAAATTTATTAATTAACTATCTAATTAAAATGGTATAGAAATAACTAATAAAATATTATTCAGTTTTACTATTTCAATAACTATGTCCCTTATTTGTCTATAAATTTAATTCAAGTATTTTTATTGCTCATTAATAATAATTAATAATGTCCAGTTATTTAGGGTCTAAAAATAAAAACAATCCATTTCAAGTATTTTACATATAGTTCTAAAGAAACTAAAGAAACTCAATGTGCATATATCATATCCAATTGGCACAGTATAGCTGACTATACTCCTCAATGACATTTTGAATTGATGTACACATCTGAATTTCAATGAGACATTTATTAAGCTAAATAGTCTCTATTATATTATTGTAACTCTAATATTGTTCGAGGTCTCTTAAATTTACCTATAGGTATATATTAAATTATTATGTCTTATTTGAAACTAAATTAGGATTCGGTAATAAATAGCATCATAGTAATGTACCTACTACCTAATATTATTGTACATTTTAGATATAGCTTGTACTTATAACCTATATGTATTTATTGCTTTAAAATATACATTAAAATGATAATTTTAAGATTAATTAATTTCTTTGATTTTTACATTTATTTTTAATATTATTTTGTTGTATTTATTTTAGTTACTTATCTATATTTTTTCTATAGATTTTCTAAATTTAGTGTATCAAAATTCTGCTTTAAAAATTTATTATTTTTTGAATTTTAAATGTTTACTACGCGATATAGGCACATATTTATTATTAGATATATTATATTTCTATAAGATATCAAAGTTTTTCTAAATAAAAAATGAATATTTTACATAATAAATAATATATTGTTAAAAGGCAATTACATAATATTAAGGAGTATTATTGCATAAAAATTAATTTTGATTTTTTCTACTGATCATTTTTTTTTTTTATTGTATTTATTAGAATTAATGTTATTATTTATTTTAAATTTATAATTTCCAAGAATTTTTTTAACGTTAGACAATCACTTCATTGATCACCTACTTATTGCGTATTCTTTTATAATACTTTAAGAATGGGGTTCACATTAAGGGTGCCGTTATAATTGTTGATTTTGCCTCTCTTGTAGCGATTAATCCTATATTCTCCAGCACTATAGCTTATTTTACTCATTGTATTATTCTTTAAAGATTGTAAATATATCAATATATAATGTGTGTCAATAGTGAAATAAATAATTTGATATAATAATAATTAATATTATAGTGATAGTATTATACTTAATCGCTAGTTCTATAAAATAAAGAAACTTTTTGATGATGTATTCTATTCACTTACGTGTCCTAGATACATAGTTTTGATGGTAGTCGCCTACGCATATAAATAGTGATTGTGTAATTTATGAAACAATTCGTACAGGTTGTACATTTTTTTAAATTTTACGGTAAACAATGGACACACGTATACAAGACAGGATTAAGTGGTATTAATGGATTAAAACAAATGGTGAAATACGACTAACATGATACATGTTAAATAAATACATTTTATTAAAGTTAATATTGGTATGTGATAACATGTTATTTCAAGTGGTTAATGTATTACTTACTTATACATACTTATTATAATGTTTATAAATTATAAACAGTAACTTATACCTTATAATAATAGTAAGTATATGGCCAGCGTGGATAGTATAATTATCACAAATTTCTTTTCAATCATTTATAATAATGAATTCATAATATTGTATAAATTGAATAAATGAGGGTCTTTAATTTTATCCTGATGAAATAAAATATAAAAATAAGTATAACATATATTTTCATTATAAAGTGTTATGTATAGTTCAAAAATAGTTTCTAGAAATCATTTAAAATATAATGTGCTATGTTTTATATGTTGAAAAATGAACAGACGTATCATTATAATTTATTTAAATTTTAAACTATTTCGATTATAAGCACTATAAATAATTATTACAAAAATTGAAGAGTTATATATTATTATATAGATCCTTTTTATTTTTACATTTAACTAATAAAATTTTAAATTATTACTTAGCTATTTACTTTTTTATACGACTTCGTATTATTTTTTAAATCTTTTAAATTTTAATTGAAACGTATATTCATGTATTTATGAGTTTTAAAACAAACGTATATTTTGCATTTTTTAATTAAGTGGTATACAAAAAAATTTTGTGCAATTATTTTTTTTCTTGTGATCAATAAAAGTTATAATTTAAGTACATAATCTTTAATGAGTTCAGAACACCGATAGATTATAAAACTGTAAGTAACCACATTATACTATAACCTTGATAATTTCTTCTAAAAATGAATATACATTTTCTTGTACCCCGTAGTTGTTTAAACTTTTTAATTTGCGGTTGCTGTTTGATAATCAAAGCAATAATTATCCGTAAATAATAAGGTGAGTGGACAGCACGAAAATTTACCAACAGAATATTATGTAGTAATCTTTTGACGAAGTATTCTATTCACTAATAAGCATCGTCATGTTCTGTATTATATATTATGTTAATATGTTATACACATTTTTGATTTTAGCCACCAACATAGTCGTCGCAAACTCGTATACATAAATTACATTATTCAGTTGCGTCCTGAAAATAGATCATAACGATTGTGTAATAAATGTATGTAATTATTTAACTAATATAGATCAATTTTTTTGATGATTGTAGTATAGTTAATACTAAATCGGAAACAGATTTCAAAATATAATATTGTTGCGACGTTAAATTCGCTTATGATGTAAGCCTGGAGATGAACTAGGGAATATTTTATAATATTTTTCACTTCAAATTTATTGAATCGCGTGGTATGCTGTATATTAATATGCTTAAGTTAATTAGAATATTTAATGTGAATTTCTATAATAAGCAGAGTGATGGTTTTTGAAATTCGTAGAGAGTACATAATATTATGTTCAATGCATACCGTACACCAATTGTAACTGGGCCACAAATACACCTGAGTTTTGAAATAGGTATATGTCTAATTACAACTATTGCTGTTGTTGAATTTTACACACCGAAATTCCACTTAAGTGTGTCATACAAAATCTAACATTGATTACTTGTTAAAATTAACCTGACATTAAAAATACTAATAATGATTATGCGTTTTTATGTTTGATTACTATTTTTTTTTTATATTTTCATCTAGTAGTTCGTGTAAGAATATCACAACTCAAAATAATGCATTTGCGGTATAAGCAATTCGTGTAATGATCATAGTCTTGCTAGTTATGTTTTGTTTGTTAATCAAGTATTCATGTGGTATAAACTACACATTAAGTCGTATTTATCAGTTTGCTTGTATAATACATATTTAATAAATGGTAAGTAAATGCCTCACCTTGCTAATAATTGATGCTCCTAAGTCGTGGTACGTTAAATTTTGTAAAATTTTACTCCATTAAATATATCATAAGAGTCAAAATCTTCGCTCATTTAATCGTTGCATGCTCAAAATAGTAAATTATTATTATGATCATTATTGTTATTATATATTTGCAAACAATAATAAAGCTACATTCCAAAAAAACACCAATGATATTTTTTATACCGCTGCATAGTTCGGTCACTTTTTTTTTATACCTATGAACTAGTTTTATTATACTGACAATAATTATAATAATAATAATAAGTAAAACTTAAATTAGAGTAAATTAATCTTTCCTTCCTTTTTGTTATTTTTATATACGTTATCGATATAAATGGGGTAATAAAAGTTATAATATTACATTTTTAAGTTGTATTTTTCGATATAATTATTATCAAGTAGACTTAATTTTATTGAGATTTGTCAATTATTAAAAGTTAATTTTATAGTATATTATACTATTGCACTAAAAAATGAATTTTTAAACATTTTTTTAAGTCTTCATCCTCTTCATATGTTTTTAAGATTTTGTTAATTCTATTATAGAGTTCCATGTAACATTTTTTCCGTTTTTTCCTTCCAAATTTATTGAAATTACTAAACACATTTTTTACTTGGAAATTTTACTTTATTATTATTATTATTATTATTATTATGCCAGTAGTTCATAGGTATAAAAAAAAAGTGACCGCAAGTCCCACCAAAAAGGTATTGACCGCAACGTACAGACCGCACCTGTGCCGTAATAATTTTTTTATGCACGTGGTTAACACAACGCTAACTTACATTTAGCTTTTGTCAATAATTTTCTTACTTTAGGAAAATATTACTTTAAGCTAGTATAAATTTTTAATTGATGTACATAGTATCTGATATCATAACTGTATAACAATTTTCATCGTTTTTACTATTAGAAAAAATGTTGACAGCAAAATAACTTAAAAAATATTATAAAAAACAATGCACTTAAAATTATCATTTAAAAAAAAAAAAAAATGATTTTATTTTAATAACGTTTTGTTAGTTATAAAGTTAAAATTTAGCACAAAGTTGAATGTAAATATATTTTATTTTATAACCTTGGCCCTATAAGAATACTGTGTTAACTAGTCTACGAGTGTAGATGCACGTTCCATTTTTTGTTTCTTCGTCGACCTTGCACATATTTTTATTATGGTCGTCAAAAGAAATACCGATGACTGTAGTTTAAACTAGCCAAATAAAAATGGTCAGGTGACTAAGTTTAAATCTTTGTTAAAAATGACTAATATTTTTAGTAAAAGTGATTTAATATTGGTGATTATATGGTCATTGATCTTACAGTGTATTTTTTGGTCAATATTTATTTGACACACAGTTTCTTACCTTACTCATATAATTGTTCTTTTCAAAATAATGGACTGAAAGCAGTTTTTTTTATTCTGAACACATCCATATTTTAGAAATATTTTGATATAAACCATAAAATTATATTTTTTAGTAAAATTAAACTATAAATTTCTGCCACAAATCAAAAATCAATATTTTAACTGAATCCTAAATCCTAATTTTTAATATCATTTGACGTTAAACATGAAAAATAATTACCTATTTATTTTACTGTTTAAACTTTAAAATAAAGTTATAATTAAGTTTATTAGATATATTTGTCATATAACTATTATTTTTGTATAAAAATACAAATTATAATTTTATTATTTTGATTTTAGAATCTTAGCAGAATAAAAATTAAATTAATTTGAAGCACCCAATTCAATTATATTAAATAAAGAATTCTTTTTAAAATCTATGAAAAACACTGTTTTTGCACATAATTATTATTAAATATTGAACTAGTTTATATTATCTATCTATTAATGGAGTATCTATGAGGGGGGCCCCTCCAAAAAAAAAAAAAAATACATTTTTTAACATACCAATATTCAATTATATAATTATTTATTTATTTTGAAAAAAATAACAAAAAAAAAAATTAAATAAATATTTTAAAGTTAATTACTGCAAAGGATAGCTTAAAATAAAAATAACACGACGGTATTCGGAATAATGCTACATAAAACAACTAATCTTCTGATTCAACTAGAGCGACCGGATGTTAATGATTCATAAAAATTTTAATATTTAATCTTATGAAGTTATTGATGAATTGGTAAATAAAAAAAGAAAACTAAAATTTGTAGTATAATTTACGATACGTTTAATTTGAATTCTTAAATAATTAGTTAATATAAAAACAGATTAAAGTTGAGTTTAAGCATTTTATAATTTTATACAAATTATTTCACTAATATGAAACCTCCTCCCTCCAAAAAAAAAAAAAAAATAATAATTATAATAAAATAAAAATGAGTTTATATATTGGGTACTATTACCTATTAAATACCAAATTAAACATAGAAATTATCACGAACATGTTTTCAGTATTTATATCTGTAGGTTAAAGAAAATATGGTAAATGTGGGTGTAATACTGTCAATAGTTGCTGACTTTAACGCAATTTAATATAAAGTCTATAGGTACTTATATAATTATATATACATTATTACACTTTTTATATTTCAGTATACATTGTTACAAAAATAGTAAGTCTTATTTTTTGTTGACTTATCTATAACTATAACGATATACTATTTTACCGTTTTAATATTAGAAAGTGTGATTCTCAAACAGTAAATAACTTTTTAATTTATTTGCATTAGAAAATCACTTTATGTTAAGCCTCTTTACCTACCATACTTTAAACATAAAAAAATTATAGTGTATAAATTATAATATAAATAATCTTAAAAAAATTATTATTAAAAAAAAATTTAATAATTAAGAATATGAATAAGGCTTTAACAGCTAGATTATTAGTCTTCATTTATATTTACATAGGCAATAAGTAATAATTAATAGTTTAACTAAATATATAAGTTTATAATGTGAAGTTTACATAAAAGCATTATTTTTTTTAAAGTTATTTACATGGCATTTTTTTGTTTTTAAACTTTGGTATTAGTGCCGAAGGTTTTAAAAAAAATAAAAAACTATGAATTAAAAGAGCATCTTGTTTACCGAGTGTTATTTTTATTGTAGTAGAATGGTTAAGAATGATTTTTGCAGTGTCCAATAAAAGATAATAAAGAAATAAGAACTATATATTTTATTGTGAAGTGTTTAATACATCGGCTTCAGCATGGTTGTTATTTGTACTTTATTATATTTATTATATTATGTGTGACAATGGTGTGTCTTGTTTAGGATCGGAGGATTATTATTTCAATTTTAATATTAATTTTTTAGATGTTATTTTTATTCTTTTTTTAGTTATATGGGATTTATTAGTTATATGATGTATTACAGAAACAGTATGTTATTAATTAAAATTTTAAAAAAAATAAAACACAATTTTAAAAAAAATAATGGATATTTGTTGTAACTTATACGTTTTTTTACTGTGTATATTTTTAGATTTTTAATGCATATAAAAAAAAAAAAAATGAAATTATGATACATTATAATCTGTTAGTTATTTTATAATTTTATGTCCTTAAATTGATCTAAAAAATAATTTGGTAGTTGTGTACAAGTTTAGGATATGATTTAAATTAATTAAAATTATGTATTATTTTCAACAGCTCCTTGAATTCTCAATAATTTAACGACTAAAAAACTAGTTATAAAATAGGACATTTTAGTTTAAATCAATTATACACCTGCACATTATTTTTAATTAAAAATAATGCAAGATAATATTATAAGTACTTAATTATAATTGATTTTATTTCATTCTCTTTCAACATAGCTAAAATAAGTGTTACATAAATAATAAATAACAAAATTTACTATAATAAAATAAATCTAATTGTTTGTTACGTCGTTGAAAACTTTATTTTTGATATATTCCTAGGAATGGAACAATGGATATAATATAATATACTCCGTCAAAAACAAATAAACTAGATAGTTACTTAACGATCCTTTTTAATAAGTAATATAATTATATATATTATGTTATTTATAATGATCGACATAGTATGAAAAAGTTACTCTAAACATTTTTGTTATGGTTGTGACGTATAAAGCATATATATATAGTGTGTAATCGGTTGTTGGAAACACTCTATAACTTAACAAATATTTAATATATTTGAATTCTGTTTGTTTGTGGTACTTAATAAAGTTTTTTATAACTTATTAAAGCATTCAAACAATTTTTATGTCATATAATTTCGCGCATGCGCATAACATCTTTTTTTTTTAAATGGCAATCCCACTATTTTTTGGCTAACTGTTTTTACTCTTATTTTTTTATGAATTTTAATGGTGAAACCAACTTCCTATGTTAAAAAATAGCCGAGTTATGGATACTTGAATGATTGATATTATTTTTTTGACATTTTTGAAATATTCATCAATTTCATGGCTTAAATTTTTAACACCTCATGATATCTTCTAGTGATATTTTTAGTACCTACTTTTGGGAAGGATCCTCTTCCCCTATAGCAACTAATTTTTTTTTAAATTTGTTTCCTTAGGCGATTTAAAAAAAAAAAAAAAAACATTGTTAATTAATTTTATTTTTATTAGTTGAAAATTAGGTACATTCAATTACTTTCATT
>NW_020271193.1:1866264-2101622 GCF_002803265.2 Melanaphis sacchari | reverse complement strand
AATGAAAGTAATTGAATGTACCTAATTTTCAACTAATAAAAATAAAATTAATTAATAATGTTTTTTTTTTTTTTTTTAAATCGCCTAAGGAGACAAATTTAAAAAAAAATTAGTTGCTATAGGGGAAGAGGATCCTTCCCAAAAGTAGGTACTAAAAATATCACTAGAAGATATCATGAGGTGTTAAAAATTTAAGCCATGAAATTGATGAATATTTCAAAAATGTCAAAAAAATAATATCAATCATTCAAGTATCCATAACTCGGCTATTTTTTAACATAGGAAGTTGGTTTCACCATTAAAATTTATAAAAAAATAAGAGTAAAAATAGTTAGCCAAAAAATAGTGGGATTGCCATTTAAAAAAAAAAAAGATGTTATGCGCATGCGCGAAATTATATGACATAAAAATTGTTTGAATGCTTTAATAAGTTATAAAAAACTTTGTTAAGCACCACAAACAAACAGAATTCAAATATATTAAATATTTGTTAAGTTATAGAGTGTTTCCAACAACCGATTACACAGTATATACAATATTACATGAATTAGAATTATATAAATATTATTTTTTTAAATAAACTTTAATTTTACAGCGACCCAATTATTCATATTATGATATTATGTTTATATTTCTAATAATATATTCCAAGTTTAAACAGTAAAACCTTTAATTATTAATATTAATTGTTTTTTAATAATAATAAACAATTATTATAAGTACATTACATCTGTCTAAATGTTTGAAAGTCCAAAAAATTAGCTATGACGTATTACATACTAGTTAAATGTCATTGTACATGATGCTCATAATGTGTAGGACAAGGGTATAAATTTGTCTAAAGGATTATACTATACATTGATTAATATTTTATTTAATTGACATGTTTTAGTTTCACAAAAATAAAATGTTAAGTTACCTATAAACATTTTCTGTACTATAAACTATTTCTTATAAATGCATCATTTAATTTGCTCATTTTTTTTTTTTTATTTATTTTAAAGATTTTATTTACTTTTTATTTCAAAAAAATTTTTTCTATGTATTAATAAATTATTTTTTTCTTAAAAATAGCAAAATGGATTTAATTGGTTTTCCTGATGTATAATCAATATGATACATATTATTTTAAAATTACTTGGAAAAATAAACTATATAAAAAATAGGTACTGAGAAAAACTGAGAAAAACTATTAATAAAAATATTAGCTTAAAAAGTAATTAAAAATGAATCGAATATTGTTAGTTTATATTTTATCGTATCAATTTAAATAAACTATATATGATTATTAAAATAATGATATACATTGATACTGTCTTAAGAAAAAAAATCAAAAAAAACCAAAAGCATCTGTATTATTTGTTTATAAATAACATAAAATATTATACATTAATACCATGAAATGTATTCAAATTTATTCAGTATGTATTATACTTAATGAGAAATATTTTTGATCAATACAATTATACAACTAAGATATTTGTAAAAAGATTAAAACAATAGAAATAAATATGCAGAGTAGCTAATAATAGGTACAACATACATAATGTTATAATATAGAATATAAATTTGATATTACAATAATATTTATAGGAGATCATGGTATAGATAATTAAAATTAAATTTACAATTAATTAATATTCAGTCATAATAGTTATTACCTACTTATTATTATTTTTTATTTTTTTCTAAATAATAATTGGTAAATATAACTTTGTTTTAATAATGAAATAATAAAACATAAATAGCTTGTGTAAAATTTACCAAATTAATGTTTATACATTCGTAAAAATAGCTTTCACTAAATCGTAATTAATTTTAAATTGAAATAATGCCGCAATTTTAGGTATTAGTATTATTGTGCAAGCAGTAAATGACAGTTATAAAAGATATATTATGTACTTAGTTGATTAGTTTTTAATAGATTTGATTTATAATTACTAAATTTTTAATAATAAATTGAATTCACTATTATTTTGCTTGTTGTATGACCATCAAAAAAAAAAAAAAACACATTGAGTGTACCTACATAACTATTTTATGCTTGTTTTTTGGGCTTAGATTTTTTTTTATATTTAAAATAGAATATAACTGGATATTTTTTCAATGGGTAGTTTAAAAAATATTAGAAAATCAACCACACAAAAACAAACACAAATAGAGAATTATTATAAAATACAGATGGTGATGACTTGGATAAGTTATATGGTTTTTATTATCTATTGTTAATTTACTAAATGAGATTTTATTTAATAATGCAATATTTACTCGTTTATACTTTGGGCAGTATATCTAAATTTTAATTTTAAAGTGAATTATTTTAGTATCCATTAATTATTATTTAAGAACATTTTATGAAAATGTTGATATAGGTACTATTTTGTCATATTATTATAGCATAAAAATCTAGCTGTTGACGAGTATTAATGATATAGTTCAACACAAAAAATTAACATTTTAATATTTATGTACAGTAAAAATGGTAACACAATTTGATACAGTATAATATTATAGCAATATTTGTATATGGTAAGCACATAATAAATGCGAAATGGCACAACTAAAATATTGTGTAGTGGCATATTGTCGAAGTCGAATATTTGGTCCTTATCAACTACGGCTCTTCAACCGTGGTAATGGATATTATTTGAAAGCCAGTCCTGTTTGATCATGTCTGATGCTTTTTCAGCGATCATTATTGTCGGCGCGTTCGTATTACCGCTGACGATGGTAGGCATTATCGACGCATCCACCACTCGTAAACCTTGCACGCCATACACACGGAGCCTTTGGTCCACTACGGCGGTCGGGTCACTAGGTGGTCCCATCTTACACGTGCCCACTGGATGGTAAATGGTCATGCTGAAGTGACGGATGGAACATTCCCAGTATTGATCGGAGCCGAACTCGAACCGCGCACATCCTGGTATAGGTACTCGATGGAGTCGTGAACGGTACTGTCTGAAAGCTTTTCCTTGGCCAATCTGTGTGTAAAATAAATCATTAAATCGAAAATTAATTATCGGTCAATCAGTAACGATCCGATGAAACATATTGTTGTGTTATTTTTGACATCGATCCAATACTCACTTTTACTGCCAACTTGACACCCTCCACCAGAGTTGCTATGTCTAGAGGGTCGTCAAAGTAATTGGCGTCTATATAAGGATAAACCATTGGATCTTTAGATCTAAGTCTAATACTTCCTCGAGATCTTGGCCTAAGTAAAAGTGGCATGATGGTCCATGCGTCTTTTTTGGCTATTGGACGAAAAACTTTATCGTATATGGAATCTTGAACGCCCAAGATTCTTCGTACTTTAATGCCATCGTCTGAAGCAATACTAGCTGGTGCCATATGAAATTGAATGTCTGGGTATTCTGTGTTGTTGGCATAAATGGTAGGAATGAATCCAAGTCCTTCAACACCACCGAGCGTAGTCATCGGCCCATTTTCTCGAGTTAAATATTCCATAGTTACAGGAACTGGCTAAACATTTTATTTAGTGTTAATTTGTTGTTTAAGTACCAACACTTAAAATATAATATACCTATTATATATTTAAAAAAAATAATAGAAAATAATATGAAACAATAATTGAATAGAACTATTTTATTGATTTATATATTTTTCTATTATTATTATTTTTTTTTTTTTATGTTATTTATAGTATAAGATACATTTTATTTTGTAAATATTTATATTTAACTAATTTACTAGCATTGATAATAAATACTTTATAGCATTATTTATAGGATATGATAAATATAATACACTAAAGAATTTTATCAATAAAAAATTATAAATTATTATATAGTATAAATAATAAAAATAAGATATTTTGGGTCAAATTTCAACTTATTAAA
Source organism: Melanaphis sacchari (assembly GCF_002803265.2). NCBI lineage: Eukaryota > Metazoa > Arthropoda > Insecta > Hemiptera > Aphididae > Melanaphis > Melanaphis sacchari. The sequence goes on along the minus strand of NW_020271193.1, from coordinate 2,097,756 downwards.
AATGTTTGTGTTCAAATATGTTATTTAAATAGTAAGTAATAATAATATTGATAAACTGTAAGATTTTTTTTCAAAAATAGTTGTCGAAAAAATGATTAGTACCATACGTTCATACGATATATTTAGGTTTACTTTTTAAATAAAAATAAAAATAGTAGGATTATTACAAGATTGCTTTTTATTTTGCATAATTCATGAGGATTTTAGTCACTATATGAACATTATGAACACATAACATCAATTATTATAATAACCATATTATATAACATTTTCTTAAATCGATAATAAATGTATAAAAAATAATAATTTAGAATGAGACGAAATCGAATACATAAATGTTGAATAACTATTAAAATTATGAAAAAAATCTTTTCTCTTAGCAATTAACATCGATATCAATCCGAACAAAACATTCATATTACCGTTGAGAGTATAATAATTATTATTCTAGTACAAATGTTGTATATACATCCAAGTAATTCATGATTATAGGTATTGTAGATTTGGTCTGATTATAGGTTACATTTAGGCACGAATCATGAATGCCTAAACTTTTACTAGGAAATAAATGATATAATAACAATAATTCATAGAAAACGCGCATTCGCCGTATAAATACACAAATTTCCTACGTACCCTCAGTCGATTTTGTATTATGGCCACGGGCTTGTCTACGATGAACGTCAATCCGAACATTCCTACGTGATCCTGTAAGTTGTCGCCAACGCGCAGGTCCTTCAGCACGGGAATCCCTAGTCGTTGCAAGTGTTCGCTGGGTCCGATCCCGGAAAGCATCATTAATTGTGCACTTCCGATGCTGCCCGCCGACAGGATAACTTCCCGTTTCGCACGCACCAAATGCACCCTGCCATCCCGCAACAGTTGTACGCCTGTCACGCGATTTGTGGCTGGGTTGATGATAATCTTGGTCACGTGAGCTTGCATGGCCACATGCAAATTAGGCCTGAGCCTAGCTGGCCTGAGAAAAGCCTTGGCGGTACTGCACCGCGTACCTCTCCGGATCGTTCCCTGTACAGAATAGAAAATCGAAAATAATGATATGTACGTAAATATAAAAACTAGTTTTTAGTATGATTATTTATTTGTTTAGGGTTTTAAAATGTCAACGTATGTTAGATTAGAAAAAAAAAATATATTTACGATCGATTTTTTAACATTTTTATTTAGTGTTTATAAATTTGTAAATGTGTATTGGTCATTGAATAATCAAATAATCGATATTTTAAAATTTCAATATTTATGACTATAATATTAACAACTTAGTAAGCATCGTACGTAAGTATTTAAAAGTCATGTTATTTATTAATTACCTGTGCGACCATAAACCCGGTTTGATATTTGCCATTGATATCTCTGTTCGGGTAACCCGTCACTTCCTGGCCGGCTTCAACAAACGATAACACTAATGGACTTTTCCACGGAGCCTCTTGCACAGTCAGTAAACCACCCGCTCGGTGATACGGCGATCCGGGCCTGGCCAAGTATGGATTACGGTTATCCTCCGATTTAGTGAAGTATTGTAATACATCGCTGTAGCCCCATCCTTCGTTGCCCAAGTCGCGCCACCCATCGTAATCATACCGGTTGCCTCTGACATATAACATATAATTCAGCACGCTAGACCCACCCAATACCTTACCGCGGGGCCAGTTGCATCGGCCATTTTTTAAGCCCAAACATGCTTTCCCTAAAAACAGATTTACAATTTAATTATAACAAAATATTCTTGTATTATATTGGTATTAGATCTTAGTTCCGTTAAAGAATACTAGACAAAACCATTACATGTAAATTAGTGTTATAAATTTGCATTTTACAAATGTTCTTATCGATACCAAATTTGTTGGTTTTTGTCGCTGTAAAATAAATTCTTCAACCATTGCCTAATCGTAACATAAATTGTACACCTACTTAAGTGTATATAATTATATATATATATATATATATTTAAATATTTCTTATCAAATTGAATTTTAAGAGATTATTTATTAAACAGAAATATTGTAATATTATATTTATACATATATACATAGATACGAGTATAGATCATTGGTCTTACCCGTTGGTTCGGTTTTATACTGCCAGTCTAGACGAGATAATTGAAGATAGGCCGCCAAAGAAGGAACATCGGACAGTTCGTTTTCATCCGGACCAGCTTCTAATAGCAATACACTCCAGTGTCCGATCTAATGATTGATGTGAAATTAATTACAAATAAAAATTAATGTTTGAAATAATACCGAATTTCTAGTGACATTATATTGCATACCTCCGATAGCCTACTAGCGACGACAGCTCCTGCTGATCCACCACCAATCACAATAAAGTCGTATTCCAACCTGAGTGTTTTCTGGTTGAACGGTCGTGACTCGGGATCATAAATGTCATACCGGTAGTAAGCCATAGCGGCTATCAAGACCGGTATCATCCATACGCTGGTCCCAACAATAGTCAGGCCAGTCTTTAAAGCTGATCCGGCCGCAATTAAAGCGAATATCATATCCGCTGCGTGTGGTCACAGTACTGCCATTACTTGCAGATATGGTTTCTAAAACCAATTATTATAATGTTATGCCAAATGTAATCGATGAATAGTTTTTCGGTGAACATACATTTTTATGTAATAAATTATACATTTTACCACCGCTATTAAGTCTATGCTCTTTAAATTTTGTTATTTTTTTTTTCAAAGTATTTGAAAAAAATAATATTATACCTACAGTATAGTTCATTATGACTTAATTATTTAATCTTATCATAGGTTAGGTTAGGTGTCATAAATCTAGTTTCCCGTATTAGGCTAAATTATTAAAATAGTAAAAAAATGCCTCATGATAAAATTATCGAACGAGTAAAAAATAATAATAATTATTATCATATAATATCATAACAAATCAAATAGTCTGTTGTATTTTTGGAGTGCATCTAATAAATAAAATTTGCCAGTTACTTATCCGGCCGTATTTTTGTAATATTTACACCATTTAACAAATTATTACAGACGCGTAAAAGTGCAATACCTGAATTTTGGATTGTTGTAGGTGTAAAAGTAGCAGTTAACGAATCCCTGGCGTGTCCGTCGATACACATTGTCCACTCTGACCTAATGCACGTGTGTTTCTGCAGCGATTTGTCTTTACATAATGTCCAAACCTCCCTTCGGCACCTGCACAAATCACACGGATATTATACATACATTGTTTCGATTGTTTTCGTAATACGCTACATTATTCGGTTATTAGTCGTAGTCGTCGCCGACCGTTTACTACCTATATAATGTGCTTAATACGATTTTCTGAAATTGCGTCACATACGAATGACAATTGGAACGATAACGTTGTAATTTGATTCTATCGAGGTCACCTGGTTTTACGATTATATGTAGATATAGACATAGATATATTTAATGTACGTGCAAGTTTTTCAAGGGGGGAAACAAAATATATAATATAATAATGATGTAATCCAAGGATACACTTTCACCTGACCGGCAATCCGATTGACCCCTACAGGCGATATACTCGCGTATAGGTAACCAGTCTCATCGTCTGCCCACCGGCGGCCACCGTTTGCTGTGTGTCCAATTATTACATAACTATTTATAACTATTATTATTATTATTATTATTGACTATTCTCTTGAATCGTATGTTTACAATCGATAATAAGTTTCCTGTTTTACGAAAGTCACACGTCATCGCTATCTTCGTTGTCGGTGCAGTGTTAAAGTTCACGACCATCACGGAATACCGTGTGCGCGATTTATATAACGATATTATTAATAATAATAATAGTAATATTTTGTTTCAAATGAATTATGAGTGAGGTTCATCGGTTGTGAATAACGCACGCACAAGCCACAAATACAAAATACGTCTTACGGTAGCTGTAAATATATAAATATACTAACGATATAACACTATTATGCACTGTTAAATTTATAATTGAACTGGACAGTGCAGTTTAATGCGTAAACTGCTACGTGTTGAGGCTTTGAGACAATATCGCATAAGATTTGCATAAATTATAATATTATATCAGTGAAAACATTGAGTTTACTTATTATATGATTTGTCCCTCCCACGAGTAACATTTCGATAGTATGTTCAGGTATCGAGTTGTAAGCATGTAAATTAAAAAAAAATAAAATTTAAAAAAAACAATAGCCATAAGAATAATGCGGAAAATTAATTATTACGAAATCATTTACTACATGAAAAAGAAAAAAATACAATAGATAATAAGCAAAACGGTAACTATCTTCCAATAGTACCTATCTTTATTGTTATTGAATATAAATGCATAATCAACGGCTTAAACAAATTCTAAATAATTTGTAACCAAAAATCTTCTTTTCACTTATAATTCTTCAGATATTAGTTGGATATAACTCGAAGTTTGGCCATAATGTATTATTTATGACAAAATCAAAGAAGTAACTGAAAGAAAACTTTCTAGATTTTTTAAAATTATGATGTAATTAAAAACAACAGAAAAAGTTTTAAAACTAAAAAGCTCAAAAACTATATTTTAGTCTTTATTCATTAAGAATCTTTTGTAGAATGCTCTAACGAACGAATTGTCTTAAAACTTAGTTCTATTTAAAGTATACTCTGCTCAAATTATTGTGTGAAAAAATGTACATGCGTATCAAAAGAAAAACGTGTATTACATATTGATATACAGTGTTAAATATTCAAATTATTAAAATAATAAAATTATAGTTACATTTTACTTGAATAGTCGTTTTTAAAAATAAATTAAATTTAAAATTAGATGACACTTTTTTTCTTAGATCAATTAAACTAAAAATGAAGATAACAATAGCCTACATTCATAGGTAGGTATACAATTTTTTTTTCTGACAATATACGATATGTTTGGTGGGGGGGAAAAGTTTATTCTACACCTTCAAGGTTTTCCAGACATTTTGATTTATGTTGCAGTTCTGTATACCGAAAATTCAACATGAATTTAAATTTTTAAAAATATTTTAGAATCAAAAAAAAAATTTTAAAAAATATTTTAAAATACCATACCTATACACATGTAATTTTTATCTATTTTTTATTAATTCAATATTTATTTATAATATTTTTTTTTCAAGTATAATAATGTATCATAGTTTTTGAATTTAAAGAACCCAGAATTTCTGACAGAAATTAATTTTTTAATTTTTATTATTTTGTATTAAAACATGTATAATAAATTTTAATTACAATTATAATAGAAAAAGACAGAAGTGGATATTAAAACAGTAAAATCGTTTAAATCAGTCATGTACTAATTAAAAAAGTTAAATTTACTAATTTAAATTTAATAAAAAATTCATAAAACGTTTTATTTTATACTTTACAATGTCATCGTGAAATAAGATTAGAAAAAATTAAAATTTGTATTTTTAATGCACAAGTAGGTTTGTAAATTAAGGTATTATAGAATTAAGAGTACTCACTTAATATAGTTATTCTAAACGTAAGACGCATTATGACATTTTTTATTTATTACATTGTTATACGCATTACAGTGCCAAACCATTTCTTAGGAAATAATTTTTAAAAATTTACATGAAATAACATAGGAAATAAAAGTAAATTTATTATTATTTTTTGTACTATTACAAACATAAAATGTAATACTATAACAGTTTTTATTTTTATTTTTATTCGGGGTGATGAAAGTTTTCATATGTACACGTAGAATTTACAGTAATTAAATAAATTACACGCATGTATTTTATTTTACTCATTAGATATTTTATGTTTTGCTAACTAGTTATAATTTACATGCATATATTTTGTATAAATTAACTATCATTTTATCGTTAAATACTATTTAAGTTGTGCTATAGTTTAAAAACAAATAAAAGTCAATATTAAAGTATAAAACTTTTAAATAAAAATAAAAGGATTCAATAAATTTTAAAAAAAGTAACGAATTCGTACTACGTCATTAAAAAAATAAGATGGTAGTAAATTTTTCTGAAAGATATTGCATAATGTCGTATTATTTTAATATTGTTTAACGGCTAAGTGAATAGAATTCTTTAATTAAAAATTTTGATTTTACAAAACGAAAGAGTAACAAATTAATTTGTAGAAAAAAAAATAAGAAATTAGAATAATAGAATTAAAATAGTTGTTGGTATAACGTGTGAAATGGAAATAAAAAATATAAATAAACTAGTCTACATAATTCTTTTATGGTTTATGAGAAAATATTGTACGTAATACAATTGTTTAATTGTGCATAAACATGTTACTATTGTAACATACACATATGGCCATATGTAGGTACCTATATACGGTTATAGATTGTAAGAGCTATACTTATAATAATAATAATGATTTAATAATAGTAATCTTTGATTTCCATACCGAATGAAATTCAAGCTCACGCAATTGTTTCAAATTATGGAGACAGTAAGATTTACGGCTAACCAAAAAAAAAAAATCATTTCACAGATAAATAAAAGTAGAGATAAGTAGTGTTTATTCTTAATTCTAAGTGCAGTAAATTCTGCAGTATTTTTTATTGAGCAAACAGGCGAGTGTAACGTTGGAATTGAGCATTTGCATTTTCTGAAACTAAACAGAAAAAATGTCTTGACTCATCAAGTGTACAATATACATTTAATATGGAAGAGTGTATGTACTTTTGTATGTTATGACAGTGTAAGATATATGGGTGGATACCATCAGAATGATTTTTACCTCAGTGATTTAAATAACAGTTCCGCACCACAGTTCCTCGAGTGTGATAGCCGCTACGTTTAACGATATAATATAGTGCTAAAATAAGTAATTTTTCATAGCCCTGTTGGAGATTTTCCTACTCTCTTAGTTTTTTTATACTAATTTGTTCATTTAACTGAACAAATTAATTTGAAACATATTATTAATAATTACAATATTATAAAACCATTAAGTAGTATTAATATTAATTAATATTAATGTCACCACAAATATTTAAAATCTAGACCGGAATTAAAATTAAAAAATGTTATTCCCGCATGCCCATCTTAAATCCATTCCCCCTACGTGAACTCACAACCGACGGATGGCCCCTATGGTAGTAAATTGATCAGAAAATATAATTTGGACAATTTTATCGTCGTCCGACTTTACGGAAAATACTACAAAAGGTGCATACGAAAGTCGTCAAATCGCTAAATAAATCATAATAATATTTACTCACTGAGCGAGAACAGCGATATTGTATGGAATGTGTCTTCTCGTCGCCCGCCGACTACTGCGGGAGGACGGTGACGCGGAACTGGAAAACACTATGTGAACCGAATCGCGGAAACACTGTACACGCGTTGAGACTTGACGAACACTCGAACTATACGCGATATATAAATATAGGTATACCAAAAAATAAAAAATAATAAATACGGAACTCTGAACGCACGGCGAGACGAGGCGGACGGTGTAAAAGTTTGGCGCGGTAAAAAACGGTCGGGTAACCGCGGCGGCGCGCACGACGACGACGACGCTACTACGATACTGCGCGGACGTCGGCGGCTGTTGTACGGAAACGTGTGGCGCGGACGTTGACGTGCGTCTCGAAGCGCGGCGGACAAACGTACTTAAGTGCATCGCTAAACGACCATAGCCGCGCGGCATAGGACAGACCGCAAACGCTTTCCCTTTCTCCGGCGCTGCATCAGGTGTCCGCCAGCAACACAGCCGCCGCCAGACGAGGTCTGTTGCGCAGAATCCACGTGCGGTGCCGATCGTATATTATTATAACCGCATTACGATATGCTAGCGGTTCCCAACCCGAGGGAGGGGGGGGGGGGTACGCGAGACGATCTCGGGGGGTACGTGAAAAAAAAAAAATTGACCGATGGCGGAAAATATCGAATTCGTTTATTTAAAACGATTGGTTTCGAAGATATCCAATATAATGTCGTGTTATTAAAAATGAAAATTTGTGCACACAAATTAAAACTTGACCGTCGGCTTATCAAATATAGATATGGAGCATAGAATATAACGTACAGCTTTTTGTTATTTTTTATTTAAATGTTTTAAAAGTAGTTACCTGTTTGAAAGAGTTTAAAAATCATAACGAGGGGTACAATCCAGCAAAATACTAAACTTAGGGTGTACAGAACGAAAAAAAAGGTTGGGCACCGCTGCGGCGTTTGTGAGCGGTGGTGGCCGAATCGAAATTTTAGGGGGGGGGTTGCCGAGTCGATCGTAAGGGGATGAGGAGAATGTTTAGAACCTACGGCCGTCAGTGATGTACTATATATTTTAGTTTTATAGAACAGACGCCATAAGAGACGACGAGACACATATTTGGTCATCACAGATTTGATTGATACGAATTGGTATTGTACACATTATTGTACATTGATTTATCGTTTAACGTCATATTTAAAAGTGATATCGGCAATGTTTTCGTGGAGTATTTAATTTGAAATGGCAGATGATTATACGATATTAAATCAAAATGCAAATTAAGCTTAGGACATGCCATAAAACGAATAATAACTCTGCAATATTGTCTGTCATGCACGTCTCATTGTTGTATCGATCGATAGGTTTTATTTTTTTTTTTTTTTTACAATCGGTTAGATGCAATATCTGTGCGTATATTAATCATGTACCTATATAATATTATGTTTTATACAGTAATCAATTTTTTTAGCGAGAGCAGTCAGTTTCGACCGAGCCCCGCACAGAATAATAATTATTGAGCGGGCAATTAAAACACCGTCGTATCACACTCGCGTCTCTCGTTTAATGCTCGCGATTAACGCATACAACTCGGAGCAATACGCGCAATATTTTAACACGCGTAATTTTTTACACGGGGAAAGCATTTTGATCGGAACGAAAAACGTGAACCTTTTACTAGAATCGACTGCAGTGTAGCAGGGGCCGTAAACATGACCAAAAGACTTCTGAACGTGAAATCCACGACCCACGTCGCCGACACAGTGTTACGCCGACACTTGCTGCAGGTTGTGATATAATACGACATAATAATGTGCAGTGTGTTTATTTTTTAATAAACGCGTACAATTCTGAGCACGTGGCCGTCGAGAAATTAAAAAAAAATAAATCTGTTTAAACGCATTACACGCTGTTACGCGTACACAGCTTCCGTTTGTTACACACAAATACCATAACTCGTTGTTGTTGTTGTTGTTGTTGTTGATGTTGTTTTCGTCGCAGTCGCAGTCTCCCGGTTAGCCTATGCACATAATATTATTATTATCGCACAAGTTCGCGTTTGCCAGATCACATCCCCTGCGGGCCCGTCATCGTCAGGGCGCCGGCCGGACGTATATACTTTACGGTCGTCGCGTGTCAAACCCGACTGCGAACCCCGCGGCGCACGTGACGATAATATAATGATAGTACCTACCTACCTCGTATACGTACGCACTACGCATGTCATATTATTATTATTATACGAGTACGTATGATGATGATAATAATAATAATAATAATAATCATAATCATAATATACATAACCGTTTGAATCTTTCGCGTTTTATTTTCAGTAATTTCATTCCAACGTCCCCGTCGCCGTGACGTTATAATATAATAAGTATAATAAAACAGTCGTGATAAAGTGATTTCACTGATATATCCGACTACGTGGAATTCATCAACCCAAAGAGCATATATTTTTATTTATTTTTTTTTATGTGCTACGCTTTATGTAGGTGCGCCACAATGCAATTATGTGCTGGTATATGGTAAAAAAAAAAAATTATAAAACGTGTATAGGAACTTATTGTAAAGATCTTGGCCATCCGTGATCGTTAATTTTTTCAAATCATATTTTTAGTGACTTTAAAATAAATATGGTTATGGTGATAATTTTACGAAATCATTATATTAAATTGTTAAACATTTAAAAAGAATTTATAATAATAAAAAAATAGAACGTATAATTTAGAAAAAAATGTTTGGAAATTATGGTTAGTGAAAAAAAAAACATTTACATGGTTAAATAAACGTAACGTTGAATAATGAAGAATAGTGAATACATTATATTATGTTATAATTACCATTAAATTGTATTAAATCTTTTAAGTTATATAAATTAAATAGTTTAAAAATTTTAGATATCAATCTTTGATATAATATTATTTCTATTGAATAGTTTAATTAAAAAAAAAGTGTTTAAATACAATATGTATAAATACTTGGATTTTATACTGTCTTAAGAATATATACCAAATAAAAATAAAATATGAAATGAAATTTTATTTAGTGTTTAAAAAAGCAAGTGCTTATGATTTGATTAAATTTTATATCAAATATTTTTTTAATTATTTAACACTTCAGTTGGATATTATTTGTTTAAATAAAAGTAATACATTTCTATATTATGTAAAATGCACTTATTCTATGCACATACCTCTTTGGTAATTCTAAATTATACTGTGGCACACATTTTTTAAGAGGAGGGTGGTATAGTAAAATAATTTTTTTTTTTAAATTACATACATCTTAAATACCTATAGGCCTAATTTTTATAATAACGGTATTTATATAGTATATAATACAAACTATATTATATTTATACATCACCCGTGTGAATTTCGAGCACACAAAATACGCATAAACAGTTATTATACGTTATAATATTATTACGGTTTTTTTTTTAAAAAAATAAGATTTTCTTTTTTTTACACTAAGCTGTAATAATATTCACATAAAGTTTTTACAATATATATTATATTGTGTATTATACTGTATAGTGTATACTATACCTACGCGTCGGTACACATAAGTTATACGAGTAGTGTATAATTAATAAACTCTCTTTCTCTCTTTTAGAATATTTCGAAATCGTGGTTTAATACTAATGTTTAGGACATTACAATATTTATTTATTTAGTTTTTGAGCATCAACTACATAACAGGTGACTACTACTTAACAACTTATATAAAATTATTTACATATTTTAATTATTTATATTAGATAAATTTATACATTTAAAATAAGTGGTTTTTTTTTGTTTTTTTTTTTTTTTTTTTTAATAAAAATTAAATTATTTATAATTCACAAAATGTCTCATTATTACTTTACATAGAATATCAGGTAGGTATGTGGATTTTTTTCTGTCCTCAGTCAAATTTGGATAGCGGACGATAATGTGCTTGAGCTTGACTGTCGACTGTGCGTTAAATTATAGGTATATTGGAGATTCTGTCTTATTTATCAGGTAAACGTGTGTGACCAATATCCTATGCCTACCTGTGATAGCATATTACATACGCTGCAAACCTGTAATTTATATTATGTTTAAATGATGTATAGTTTTAAACGCAACCGTTTTCAGCATACCACCACTTCAGTACAAGCTGCACAATCGGTGTGAGAACGTATGTGCGCTTAATTTTGTAATTAGTTACAGGTTTCAAAAAAAAAAAAAAAAATTAATTGATTGATTAATTGATTTTATTTTACTGGACTATTACACTCGTCTATTCATGTATTATACGATGGTATTGGATTGAACGAAGAAACAATCATCATAATATTGCGATGTTCCGATGAAATAATTATTCTCGATTAGGTATTCTAACAATGTTAGTATTTCCGTAAATCGTTTAGAAGGTACCAACCGCGGTTTGTAAAAATCAATTACTTTTAATGCTATGTATCGCAATTTATATTGTTAGATACGTTTGAATACCGAATCTTTAAGTATTTTAGATATTTTTTTTCTCTCTGTCGATTCATCAAAACATCTAAACACCTCTTAAACTGTCTTCATAATAATAGGTTGTCAAACAACTATTTGTAGAAATAAAAAATTCAATATATATGCTATAACGCCTATAACTGTATTATATAATAATTTTTAATTTGACTCATAATATTCATATAATATAGCTATAGTTTTTACTATTACTTTTAGCATACATATTTATTTTTATTTTTTTTTTTTTTTAATATTTTAAATTTAATGTATATGAAATGTCTAAATCTGTATAAAATACTAAAAATTTAGTTATATTCAATTAAATCTTTTAATAGTATAAGAGAAAATTAGACGGTAAAAAAGATTTTATTCAGACGATGTTTACGTTATATATCATGACGTACATTATTATCTAAATCATAACCATAGTTCATGTTATACATAGGTATATCTGCTTATATCATAAAACTATTAGAGCGTCGAAATATGAACGCATCATGTGCTGTAAAATTGTTCAATCTTCATTATGTTATTTATAGGATAACGAATGTTTTAAAATATATAAGTCATAACAGCATAAATAATATGTTTCATTGTGAATGCAAATAGTAAATTATTAAATAATTTACGTTTATTAATTTTAGATAATAAAATATAAACATAGTGTATTGTTTTTTTTATTATTTATTATTACATATATTCTTAGTTTAAATTTTAAAATAATAAATTATTATACTTGAGATGTTCAATATATAGTAATTATATATTTTAGATTTGATGCCATAACTACTAAGCTGCGGTAGGCGGTGAAGACCTAACAGTATAAGTTACTTCCCGTCTATCGTATGCTTTGAGCCGCTAAGATTTTAAAACATCCAGAGATTTAAAGTTTACAGTATAAAAACTATCATTAATGATTTCGGTCAAATACAAAAGTCAATGAGTTTATTGATTTGTAAGGCTCAGAATTAAATTAACTTAAAAAGTACTGAATATGAATGCACTTATGCGCTTACAATAGTACAAAAAAAGATTTATAAATATGCATTTATTATTTTTACTATTTTTTCTATTGACAATATTCATAAATACAAATATTCTATTAAAAAATATTTTTATATTTTAAAATATTTTAATAAATATTTATATTTAATAAAAATGAAAAATTGTGTCAATTAGGGATTTGAAAAACACGATACAATAATACCTTATGAAAATCTACAAAATAAAACATATATAATTAAGTATTTTTTTATTATTGTTTAATTTAAATTATATTATAAACATATCTTTAATCATTAAATATATTCTAAAAATAAGTTAAATTGAAAAATATACTCTTAAAATTACAAGATTACTGAATATACAAAATACAAAGCAGTTTATACAGTGCATAAACTTTTAATATTATTTTCGTTGAGTCGTAAAATTAATTTCAAACTTATTTAGCAATAAATCTAATAGTCCTAAAAAAACATGCAAATAAAATAACTTCTGAGCCTTTTATTGATTTGTAATACAGTAAAACTCGCTTAAGACGCTCTCGCTTAAGACGCTTTCCCGCATAAGACGCTGTTTTTAGTCGGTCCCTAGACATTTCCTATACTAGTCAATGTAAAAATCACCTGTTAAGACGCTCAGTTTTTCTCTGTCTAATCGGGTAAAATGCTCTTTTTTTCAGCAGATTACGATAAATTTTAGTAGTTTTGTGAAAATAAAAATAGAATTTTTAGTACTATACGTGTTCTTATCGTTTTATTTTATCGCTATACCTATTTTATCATTACTTATTATAACAGTTTTACTGTATTTCATCGTCTACTCCTACAATAACTACTGGTTTGCAACATTTATCGGAAATTCGGAAAGTATTATCCTGTGTTGAAAATTCCGAAGAAATGTTAGGTTGTCTTAATAAAATTGAAAACTTTCTTGCTGAAACACATTGTCAGAACCTTAAACAATCAAAAATAGATCATTTTTTTAATAAACAATAATAAAATATGTATGTAATAATAATATTTTTTTAAATTAAATTCAGTAGCACAAAAATATAAGTATGTATGTATATTGTAATTATAACTAATTTATAAGTGTATTTCTCATTAAATTATGTTTAATAATAAAAAATAAACTCGATATTTCAACCACATCATTTTGTTTCATTCCCGCATAAGACGCTTTCCCGCATAAGACGTTTTAGAGAGCTGGTCCCTTAAAGAGCGTCTTAAGCGAGTTTTACTGTATAATTATTAGTATTATAAATACCATTTAATTCATAAAAATACCAAACTACCATAAATATAATAAATATTATATTATTGTTATGTATTTTATCGGCAATATTGATATTTAGGAAAGGACGACAATTCCTAATAGCAAAAGAAAATAATATAATTTCTTAATATATGTTCTCATTTCTAACAATATTAAGCAATGATACCATATTTTTTGATACACATCATCATACCATTTCCAAAATTGTCTACTTTTCCAGTTACATATATACCACAATTTTACAGTTAAAATCTTTTAAAATATGTTATAAATATTATAGTGCAGAAAAAAATTCTTTAATTAGGTACCTATATAAATAATTTAAATTTTTGATTCTCGGTTTTTTCCGTTGTTTTAATCAAACTAAAAATATATAGAGTTCTTACTAGCTAAATACATATAATTTTTCAAACTTTTTAGATTAAAAAAATGTTGATTTGTGATGATTAATTGCAATAATATAATTTTACTAGTTTTTATTAAAATATTTTCTAATAAGTCCAATTAAATATTGTATGACAGCTAATATCATTTAAACGCAGTTTTTTTCTAAATGATGGAAAAAAATGTTTAGAATAATTTGTTAGAGTTAAATATAAATATTTTAACATTTTTCCCTAAAATCCTTTGATAAAAGTTACACTTATCTACAATTTTTATACATATAGAGGACTTACTATACCACTAAGAACGAACTGAATTAATCGTTTACATTTTCAAATCAAAATAGTGTGAACGTTTTTACAGGTTTTGTTCTTGTTTTAGATATTTATATAAATATCAGAAAGTGACTCTATAGGAGTGATTATAAAGTTCAAACTAACTAATTATAACTTATAGTTATAACTTTCAGTCATTGCTTCAAATGTACACCAATAGGAAGGGGAACACATATGATGTTTATTAGAGTGTTCTATAACATAATTATGTTTGTTATTATGGTATTTCTTACCAATAAAAATATATAAATATTTAAAATCAAATTATTTTTTGAATATTTTTATCTTTCACCAGACATTAAATTAATATAATAACATCAATACCGCATTAACAGTTCAACAGTCAACAGTAAGTACTAAGTACAAACAAAATTAATATTAATTTGTTTAATGAAATAACAAGATAGATGGTTTTTTCTTTTTATTTTCAATTAAACGTCAAATATTGATAATGAAAAAAAATAACAAAACACACATGCGGTTATTTTTAAATTGCACGTAAGTTTTGAAAACTATTACGGTATTAATCAAAATTATCAGATGTGCAACATTCAATTCTACGAGTAAATAAAAAAATTAAACCATTCTTTTGTTCACTACGACTAGGTATAACCCATTTTAATAAAAGAATGAAAACTGAAAGTGCGTGTTAAAATGGTAGTCAGTTGTATCATTGTTATATTATGAAATAAATATTAAAAAAATATTGCAGCATTGATCATTATGGTTTTTAAACTCTTCTTACTTCCTTTATTCACCATATATTATTGTACAATAGATGAACACTGATATAATTAGGTGTCCATACTGTCTACGCATTGAATGAAAGTAGGACAGTTTTACAGGTTTCATAAATGCACTACTTATATGTTAAAAAGTAAAGACAATTTGTATTTGTATCATATTGCATTATTGCATAATGAGTAACAGAAACTTTTCAAAAAAAGAATGATTTTGTTTAACATTTTTAGAAGCTTAACTTCAGAATTATAAAAATCAATACTCAAAAATTAATAGATAAATATAAATAAAATAGTAGCCATTATAAAAGACAGGTGCATGAAAACCAAATTATAAAATTACAAAATAAATGTCATATTATAATCATTACAATAATAATAATATATTGATTTATTATCGACAAAAATTAACATTTAAATAAATTGAATGATGAGTCATATTTGAACTATTTTTAATACTTACCTATATAAATAAATTTACTAAACAAATCCGATTTTCAGAAAATTATCACAAAATCAAATAAATTTTAATTGATAATCCATCACACAGTGTTATCGACTGAAGAATTTAGAATAGCATATAATATTATAACATATAACACTTTTAAATAAATTGAAGGTAATTATCTTTTATTTAAAAAATATTGTTTATTTTTAACAGGAAATAATTATTGTATTTTTTATTAAGGTCATATAATAATCTATTAATAAAGAAGTTAAAAATCAATTAGCAGATTAGCTTTGTTATTACGATCATAGCATATCTTTCTTATGGGTATGAGCGTGAAAAAAAAATAATGAAAAATCTATTTGTACAGTTTACACTAAATAGTATACTTATGTTAAATAGATAAAATAATTTAGAATCAATATGTATAGTATGTGGGTTTTTTATTAAAATATCAGTATAAATTACCGAATTTTCTAATTAAATTAAGCGCTTTTTTATACATTTTTTATTTAGAAGAAAAATAATAAAAATTATGTCTCAAAATTATAATATTAATTATTTTTTGTCACTCCTGGACAGTTTGTCATTTTGTAGTTATGTAGTATGCAGTGAGTGTCAGCGACAATTGTGGTTATATAGTCTACGTACATCATCAACTATCACCATTGTCTGTTATATCGTTAGGTTTGTGTCGTCGCAATCATACTATTTGTATTTTTGTATTTATTGAAGTTTCCCATTTACAATTGGCAAATAATATGCATCGAAAAGATTGACAAATCACATTACATATTTGACGTAAAGCTAAGATTTAATATCTATTGATGTATTGATTTTGATAGAAAAATGTTATTGTTTGTATTGTGCTGTAGATGACAACAATAAGTATATATACATATAAAATATGTATAATATACTTTTCCTTTACCGGTTTTATTCGTAAAAAAATGAAACTCTAGAACCTCTATTAAAATTTCAAATTCTATTTTCATTTTAATATTTTATATTATATATTATTCATATAAGCACAATTTATCAACACCGATGTATGGCTAGTTAGTATATGTAAATAAAACAACTAAAATACAAAAAAAAAAAAAATCAAAACTATAGCTATTAAAAATAAAAATAAATATATTATCAAATTAATACTATTTTATTTTTATTTAATTATTTAAATATGTATTACAGGTAAGTTGCCTGAAATATACGTCTCAATTGAAAATTTGGATACACAACAGAAAGTGAATGAATGATTAATGCATTTAACAATTACAAATATAAATAATTACAGACTGTATTTAAGTTTCGTTCCAATAAAAACCTTTTTTATACTATTTCTATCCCTGTTAAAATAATTAAATATTAATTCCGTTCTTAATAAAAATAAAGTTAACTACAACATTTATTTATTGTTAGATAATTCCCAGGCAATATAAACATCAAACAAATAATTATGGTTTCTTATTGGCCAACTTATTGTTCTTATCAGTTAACAATGAAATATTTTTTAAATAAAGAGTAAGACAAATTTGAATTTAAAAAAATAAAATCAACAACTTACTCGTATATTGATAAAGTGACAAGAAAATTAAATGCTAGCAATATTGTAGAAAAATCGATTCTGTAAATTGATTAATGTTAACAAAAACACAAAATTACTTTTTACTCTTTTATCCGATAAATAACTAAAATTAAGCACATAAAAAACAAAAGAGCAATTTTATAAAAGAAATTAGGTACAAAAGCATAGAACTTAACAAATTTTACTAGACTCGCTCCCAGCCTCCAGACTCCGGTTTATATATCTTATATAAATTAGTAATCAATAGTTAAATAATTAAACTATACTCCAAAACTGAATAAACTCAAAAGCAATAAAAAAAATAAAAAAAATTCATATAATTAATATTGAATGGTGTTAAAACCAATCTCCAAATTTGAAAAAGACTCGTTAGCAATGTATGACCTATATTTATAATTTATAGCTAACAAAATTATTTATAATTATTTATAAATCAATCTGAAAATATCTTCTATGGATCCCTTAAAATTTATAATTTAATTTAACACCCCGAAGGCCATAACCCATAGTTTATATTTCTAAAGCTGTTTATATTAATTGTACAATGAATATATGCATATTGCATACTTAAAGCTCTTAAACATGCTAGAAATCAATATAGAGGTGTACAAAATTTAAAATAATGTTATCTTAATAAATTTTTTTGCTATTCTAAAAATATGAGTTTTTAAAACTAAACATTAAGTTATAATAACACCTCGTAAGCATCCAGCTAAATATGTTAAAAGTAAGTACACATTACAATACAATCACAATCAGTACATATTACAATGTAATAAATAATACATTATTACTAATAACCATTGCATCAACATAAAATCAACACATCACCTTTACCCACTACTCTTCTAATAGAATGGAATTCGTATAAGAGAAGTTCGTGAAAAAAATTTTTTCAGACGGTTTTAGATGATTATATTGGCTAAGAACAGCCAAAACACTTTAGAGTATAGGTCATGATACCGCTCACAAATCTTGGTTATAATTTAGAGTTTTTTTCGTAACACACTAGTCGCCACTCAATGATTATTATATAATTAGTTCATTATTCATCAAATATTAATATGTCTTTAGTTTTTCTTTTTTATTTCACCAGTAGTGTGTCTATATATTTTATTTAAAATAGGTAGTTATGATTCTAAACTAAAAACAATTTTGCTTTGAAAAACTAGAATCAAAATTTTTATTCATCTGACAACTGAACTATAACCGAAAAAATCACAAAGGTTCCAGTTCTTGGCTCAAACATAATGAAATAGTATTTTAAAACAATGTCTAGAAATTAAATAATATAGAATGGATGCTATAAAGATAATTGCTAACTTAATATAATATAATTATTGAATATGCCTTCGCTTTTGAAACAATTGAATATACGAATACGAATATTTTAAATAATTATAAATTCAATCTTCTGTAAAATTATAGTATTTCAAATATTTTAGAGACGTGCATAAAATCGTGTGCTGTTAAATAATTGTACATTATATACGGTTGATCGTTAAGTTTCACTCGTTTTTTATTGTTTTAATATTTCGTATTGGATTAATTCCGCGTTTATCGATAAGTGTAGCGCAATCGTCGCATATTTTCTACGAAGTATATTATACGTTTTTCGAAAACAAAAAAAAAAAAATGTGTCTTCTATGGTTATCCGTACAAACGATGATATAAACGATTTCTAACGGTATTATTTTATGTATGCAATAAGCACGCACCACTACTCATCAGTCATTACATTATTTTAAACAATATATGATTCTATAATTTCTATCCAAAAGCAACATAAAATGTACATCACCATCACGCGGCACGCAGTCTACGTGTTATAATATTATACCTAGAGTCGTCGGGAATGTGTCTATGTTATGGTGGTACGTTTTTTTTTCTATTTTTTTTTTTTTTTTTTTTTTATGACAACAACAGTAATAATAATTAATATATATTATTTTATCGTTATAATCACGAAAAGGCATAGGAAGTGAGTAACCTACACAGTATACACATACATTCACGATTCACGTGCGTGACGCAAACCCGTATGATGATGATAATATAGGTACTTGACGCTGTGGAAGTTTAAGAGGGCGTACGACGAGGAAGAATCTAACACAATATTACGTTATACACTTCACAGTCAGTTTAATAATATTATCTTTTTCGCGCATTAATATTAAACTATATTATATAGACATGCGCATATTATGTACCTATACATAATATTGCTACCGAATGTAAATGACCCAGTCGAGCTTGCATAACTCGAGTTTGGCCCATTTGGGACCGGTTTATCGCGCGCGCTTGCAATAACAATATTATACACACTCCCGTATAACGTATACATACACATTAAATAAAATTGTTACGCACATTCGCACTCGTGTCTGCCGGCACATTTAGGATCACAATTATTATTATTATCGTTTCCTCCCCGTCCCCTGCTGTCAGCGGTTTTTGCCGTAATTGTCAATGCCCCTAGAGCACGTCAAAACGCGTCGTAATAACCGATTCTCGTATAATGTCAATAATAATCATGTTTTTGTACAGTTCACCGAGTGTTACATGCGTAGCCGCAAAGGTATCTATATTTCATATATATATATATAATATTTAGCACGATTTAAAAGCATGCTCACCCCCCCTTTTTTTCTTCGATTATGTATAGTTATTCAAAATTTGATTTTTGGGATTTTAAAATGTACTTAAAGACCCTGTTTTTAAATTCTTGAGATTTTTTTATACTACCAATCGATGAGTGTCATGCGGAGATTCAAACTTCTGGCTTGCAGACGAGAACCTCATTTCTATACTAAAAATTATTTATCAGAAATTTTGATGTGTTCAAATCGAAATTCAAACAAGTAGCTTTTGAGTTTTATCCTCAGTACGAAATATTTTAATAACTGATAAACTATTAGAATCAAATTTTTAATTTTCATTTAGAATACATTTTAAAATTATATATGTCTGCTAAACAATTTATTGCATAAAAGGAGAGGTTTCATTTGAAAAGCAGAAGTTTATATCACCACAGGACACTCCTTAATTAGTAATAAAAAAAATCTCAAACATTTAAACACACGGTCTTTAAATTAATATATAAATTCCAAAAACCAGAATTAGAATGAATTCATTATTGAAGGATTCAAATGGGATATACATGCTTGGTGAATCTCTACACGTGTATATTTTGTATTATTGTTACATCACGCACGCACACCGCAGTTTATTATACAGGACCCACTCGTAATCGCGGAAGAACGGACGGTCTCGGTACGTACACAATCTTCGTTTACCTGTGTTGTTGTTACTGGTTTTGTACCTATGTGATAGCGATCAGACTGAAAGCCGAAATGCAAATCGTCGTCGCGATGACGCAACGACCGCGTCCTCAACGGAAACTTCTGAAGAAATATAATATCGACATCATAGTCCCGGAAACAACTATAGATATTCGTCGGTTTACGTCCGTGAAACGGTACCCATGTAAACATTTTATTTTTTAATATCATGTAGGTATTATTATAAATGTTTAACAGTCTAGTATTTTTATACATTAACATATCATTATGTTTATTAATATATACATATACATATATAATATATAACATGAACACTATAGGCGCGTATAACGATTGCGTGTGCAGTCGATGATTTTCGGTGTGTTTCAGTGATATATTATTTGTGTGTATAATAAATAATAATTATACGAAGTATTTAATAAATTTTATAAGTACTTATATATTATATAAATTATACTTATGCGACACCAGAATTATACCTACGTACTAGAAAGCGGAACACGACCGGACGACGAAGACAGCGATAAATCAATGATGATGGAAAGTGAGAGAAAGATAGCAGGTATAAGAGGAAGGAAAACAAATAAACATTTTGTCGTCTTCTATGTGGAACGCTTGCACACCGGATCCACCGCCGTTCCTATAGTGGAGCAAGATTTATGTATAATAATTATAATTAAATGTTTTTCCTAATTCTTTTTAACTCCGTGGAAAAGTCAAATGTTCATTAATAATATTCAGTAGTGTACAATTCATCTGTTTATCACGATTTTATTTGAATATATCTATAAAATTGAAATATCCCTTTAAGTACAATAATAATAGGTAATAAATAAATGCTTAAGAATCGATAAAATAAGTTATCAAAATAGCTTTGACTATAAAAATATCTAAAAAGTTCAGAGTAGGTACATGCCCCTTAATGCTAACCTCTTGTTGTTTACAAATATTGATGATCAATTTATTTATTTATTACCTTCACTCGTAACTGTGTATATATAGTAAATCGTTTTATTAAATAAATAAATTAGAAAAAAAATTTATATCAAAATCAGTTTTTGGTAATACAATTTTCAAAAAATAATTACTGGATAATAAATAAAAACAAAAATTGTTAAAAGCTCTATATTTAATAATTGTTTTAGGTATAACACGTAACTATGACTAACATGTACCCATTATAAGATTCTCAAGAGTTTTTTCTAAGAAATAAAAACAATAACTATTAACATGAAATAAAATGTTTATACATAATTTAAATAGTCAAAAAGGGTATAATAACACTTCGATACATTTAACTACCATGTATTATTATACAAAATATTAAAACCATGATTTTATAAACTATAAATATCATTCAATTAAACCAAATCCAGTGGAAAAAAACCCCCAGTATCAAAATTAATCAAATTTTATACTTAGAATTTAGCAGCGTCATCAATAATAACAAGTCTTTTGTGAATACGTATGATAGTTAAATTGTATTATTCTAATGAATTCATAAATAATAAAACG
This sequence comes from Melanaphis sacchari, assembly GCF_002803265.2. NCBI lineage: Eukaryota > Metazoa > Arthropoda > Insecta > Hemiptera > Aphididae > Melanaphis > Melanaphis sacchari. The sequence continues at coordinate 2,075,464 of NW_020271193.1, read as the reverse complement.
AATTCAACGAATAGGTACGTAAATTAATCAACAACACAATATTAGTAATAATAATGCAATATCACATAAACTTAATTATCTTAAGCAACTTATAGTAATATTATACAAGTAACTAGTACCAAGGCATAAGTAACTATTATGTATTAATAACTACAAGTATTATTTTACCTATTATGTATTTTACTTTAATATTTTATTTTATTATTCATAAAGTATATAAACACTTATTTGTTTGAATGCTGCAGAGATTTTTTTTCTCAAAACCCCTTGATACTAGTACACATTTTTAAGATTTCTAATAAATAAAGATTAGTAGAATTTCTTAATATTCTCGGCATCAAATGTATCAAAAATGCATCAAAATTAAAACTATAGAGATTTGATTTTCACACATTTATATTTGCTTCCTGAAAAATGTTGGTATTATATTATATTACTATCACTATGCGTCAAATGCGGTGAACAGAAGAGTGGATTATAAAAACTATAAAAATCTACCAAATATGTCCTCTACACATCAAGGACCATACTGCCAATTTCAAATAGTGCCTAGCATTAAAGTTACCATTCAAAAAACCACTACAGTAGTCTCTCCAGTCAAGAATCTGATTAGTGATAACTTGACTAAAAAAAAAAAATCATGTATAGAAGCTGCTAACAATCTTTATTCGCACACAGAACATACTTCTGGCATTCTTTCACATTTAATTTCAATTCTAATATCATTAATCAGTCTTCTAATTCTCTTTTTTTCTTCCGTACTAAATGACCTTGTCTTTAAAAGTTGTGTCTCTTCTTAATTTATTTCCGTCTTATTTATTACTTACGACCCATATACATTTATTTATATTGTTTAAATATTCAAATCGTGTTTCATTATCGGCAACTAAATAAATTTCCCGATTATTATGTCATATCATTTATTATCATTTTATCGTAATTATTATTATTAAATATTTATTAATCTTTTTAGGTTTTTTTTTTGATGATATTTTTATTAAATTATAAAACTATTTTTTTCTTGTATTCTACTAATATTGCAATATTAATAATTTATTTTCAATATCATAATTTATTGAAGAGCTTTATTAACTTACTTTACATTTTAAATGCCGAAACTAATAGTTTTATGCCTAGTTTACTTATGACACAAATAAAATTAATTAATTAAACAATAACTCAAGTTAGTAATTAGTAAAAATCACTTTTAAATAAAAACGATAAAACATAACCTTCACCACCGTGGGAGACCGGCTTGAAAAATGTAGAACATAATATGTATATAAAAACGAATAAAAAATAAAAACCAAGTCCTCGTGATCGTGCGGTTGTCGGTTTGTAAGGGATAATACGCCTTTTTTACTAAATGCCGAGCACAGTATTATATGTACATTATAAACGTGAATAGTTTCAAGAAGAGTTGCCGCATCAGGGTATGTGGTTTTGTGCACATACAATGAACATGATATTCGCGTACATGTACGAAGATGGCTCGAAGTGAAAATACGTATGCATACATTTACAGTGTACACACTCGTCGTCTCCTGCGTAATCGTGACCTCAAGCTCGGAACGGTTACACGGCGGTTTGTTCACGGTTTATGCCATCCATTGTTATGTATATAATTTTAAAATACACGCGGCCGCGTTTAGTGTTTTACTACGGTTGTACGCCGCCAACCATTGTCAGAATATTAATAGAACAAACAATAATGACACAGCGAAAAAAATAATAATATTATTATGCAAAATTCAAAAAAACGTTTTTTTATCCGGTTAAACGTATGTTATTTACCTAGGTACCTAAATAATGTATTATAATTGATCTGTTTACAAAAAAACTGTCACTGTAGTTCTCGTTTCTCGTCAGTAACATCAAAACGATTTCGTATAAGTGGTGCTAATTATTGCGGAGGATTATTAGTACATTGTTTTCTCTTTACTGGACAGGTATTTAACACCTTGCGCGAAATCTATTATCGGCCGTTGATACAATATCTGCAAATGATTGAACTTTTTCCAACACTAAATTAGTTCCACCTTAGCCGCACAAGCTTAGCTTAGATACTTTATACTTTTTCGCATTAAAAAAAAATAAAAGAAAAAAATGCAATAAGTTATATCGAAATTGACATATTTTATTAGTGACGATTTGAAGAAAAAAAGATTTCACTTAACTCACATTTTTAGTCATACGCACGATAAAATACGATAGGTAGATACACCTAGTATGTGCAATACATTTAATTACCTTATAAATAACTACAATATTTATATATACCTATATTTGACTCGACTCAAGTAAATACGCGTTATGCACGCATAGATAATATATATACATATATATTATATATATATTGTAGTCAGTATGATTCTGAATAATTATTACGATTTCCATCAAATCATAAAATTGATTGCTTCGTAAACGTCATAACGCGTAGGCAATAAACAAAAACCACTGTTAATCCATTGACTTTAACACGCCTAATTAATACGTTGTCATTGATTATAATTTGTTTTTTAATTAAAGAATATTTTTATTTTTTTATTTTTAGTAGAAATATACAATCTATATCATATCATTGACATAATAATAAGTATATGTGTTAAGAAAGAAATAAAAACATAGAGCATAAGATAGATAATTTGAGGAAAGGAGCCACCAAGTGATGACACTTTCAATAAATTAAAGAATATACATTTTTTTTTTTTTGTTAACAATTGCATTGATAAAACTATAGTTTTTAATTTAATTCTAAGTTCTCACAAATATACAGGCAATTTCAAGGCTTTTAAGAATTAATATCACAATACCAATACAGGGTAAAATACTGAAATAGCTGATTTTTAAAAATAGATTTTCTTAGTTATAATTAAAATATAAATTCTTACTAAATATTATTAGTTCAAAGACAACATACCATTCAGTAAACACGAACCAGTTGAGTGGTGAACGACGTTCATATGTAATAAAACCTTTTTACAAAAATAATGAAAGTTACGTAGCTGCACAGCATTCATTTCGCTTAATTTTAATCTTCAACAAAGACAACACTATAATTCAGTACCATCCGCTAAGGCTATTAAAATATTTAAAAATAAATCTATTCACAGAAACCTCAAAATATTTATGATTTAAAAAACAAAATTAAAGAAGAAATCGCCAATACACCTTTGGAAGTAGTACACCGTTAGGAAGTAAGCAAGAATCCTAGAAGAATGCTGGAAAAGAGATAGCCATCATCTTGAGGACATAATTTTTAAATAATAAATAGTAAATTATTATGTAATTCATTATAATAAATAATAATTTATTTTTTTATTTTATAATTTATCTTTGAAAATCGGCCGTTTAATGTCCAGTACAATACAATATAATTAAGATATCTGATAATATAACATTTACTATACTATATTTTATAAATTAAGCATGGCTTTAATACAATACATCATTTGAAATTTGAAATCTGATAATAATTAAAGACACAATGCTTTAATTTAAGTTAACAATGCATTTGCATAATCATAATAATATTATGTTTATGAATGATCGTATTGGTCTTTTTTTAGCAGATGGGCAGATAAACGGCCGAGCAAATTTAACTTCAAATATGATATAGTATTCATATATTCTATATACTTTTCAGTTAAACATTTTAAGTCATGATAAAATATGTCAACAAAAATAATATGTTGTACATTATTAAGTTTAATAGTACGGATATTGTCGATATTAACATACCCGTATAACTTATCAACCTAAAAATTATGAAATCAAAAAATTATTATATAAATATTATAAATAATTTTTGATAATATTATAAAATAATTTTTTTCATAAAAAGAATAGAAGACAAAACAAACTATTATGATATCGATATCTATACTAGTGATGGGCAACGATATCGATAATTCGATACGATATCGATATCGTGACAAATTATCGACATCGATATTATTTTGTATTGTACGATATATCGTTATATCGAAAATAATATTTTTCAAGAAAAATACATGGTATTTACTATTTAGTATTTACTATTTGTAGGTTTTAAGCTATAATAAATAATAATAGGTGTCAGCTGATAACGTTTGGTGTACACTACGCGTGTTCCAGTGAAATGTCAATTATTGTACACTATTAATAATCCATTATAATGTTATCTAAAAAGGAAACAGGTTTTTTTTATATTGCCAACAATGTTATAACTTTTATTGAATATTATATTTAGCTGGCTTTTAAGAGGAATACGGTATAGTACCACACTACCACTGGATATTCCATAATTCACAGTGTAATTTGTGTCGTCGGTGTGATGTAAACGTCCGTTATTTTTCGAACATTTCTAACATTGTATAGTGATTACTGATTAATAATGAAATTATTACGAAAAGTTTTTTTTTTAATTGTTTAGGTAAACATAAAATTATATTTTCGATACGATATCGATATCGTACAAACAACGATATCGCGATAAAATATCGGAAAAATCTGAACGATATCGATACACAAAATTATATCGTTGCCCAACACTAATCTATACACAATTTAAGTACATAGATACGCTGGTTAACGGAAGGTTATATATTTATAATATGTAACTGCAAAATATATATGCAAACAATAAATTAGTGTTAATGTGTTTTTTGGAAATCATAATTCTATAAAATGAGTAAAATATTTTATTTTTCCCATGGCTTAAAATGAATATTTTTTATGCTCATGTTTAAAAGCCAGAAATAAGATTATAGCACTAAATACACACTAGTGAACAATACGATAGACTTTAAGTGAAAACTATCTGAGAACCTCATAAAATAAGATATTATGCCTTCTTTTTGATATGTATTATAGTTTGTTTTCGCTTTTGTTTTTCCATTGTTTATTATATATCGTGCGATTTATTTGCAAATTATAGTTTTCCCAGTAATAAATGTCTAACACTAAAAATATATTTGACTCTAAATAATCTTCATTATTTTCTTCATTAAAAATCATTGATAAGGTAATTAATGCTAAAGAAAATTGTAATATTAAAATATATATTTAGCTACTGAAAAATAATGAAACGTGCGTTATAAACCCATTTATCATATCATAAAATATAGTAAATACAAATAATTTAGGAATAAAAAATTGAAACTTTTTAGTTTCAAATTTTAATTAACATGAATAATAGTTGATAAAATAACTAAATTTAAACTGTATATTTTATTTTTACATATAAAGTATGAGTGATAAAAAAAACTAATAGTTTGGTTAACAGTTTTTGATTATATATATAATAATATTAAATACATTTATTGAAACGTAAATTGAATAAATGATATAATAAATTAACATAAAACTAATCATCTATCTAAATGAAAATAATTTTCCATTTAACATAAACAATATGCTGATATAATATAATTATGATGCTAAACAATATTCAAAATCAAACCGACGGTGTAAAAAAATAATCGACAATTAAGCTACACAAAAAAAATAAATAATCATAATGGTTACAGAATCAACTAAAAATAAATCACGTATTTTTTTTTTTTTTTTTTACATAAAGAGCATTGTCTAATAGAGTGAGAGCTCAATTATTCACAAGTCATAATACCTATGAACCAAGCGGAAATCAATCCAACACTACAGTGCAGCAATTTGTACATTATGCAGACATACGAGAAAATGACAGAATTTATTATTATATACGGATATAGAAAATATAAATCGCGAGATAATTTTCACAAGTGTCGTGTCAATCCGGCAATCCAGTGTGAAATTTTTTTATTCTGTTGATTTTTATAAACGACACAATAAATGTCATGTTTCTTATATCAGTATGAATGTACAATTGTTTATTAATATTGCAATATTGCACATCTATTATATTATTCACTATAATACATGTCCACTGCTGTTAAATTTATTATAAAATATTATTCATGATAAAAGCATATTTTATATTCTACCTATCAGAATTCATAAAAAACTAAATTATTATATATGCGACTATGACATTATACATATTATATTGATATGCTTTAAAGTATCTTACTTAACCTATGCTATGTGTTTTTTTTTTTTTATAGAATAACTGCAGAGAAAAATAAATTTCAAATATTAAATGCACTACTGATTGAAAGAACTCCTTATTAGAGCCATATTTTTTCTAATAAATACGATATAAACTTTAATATTAACACTATTTAGTAACCTTTTTCTGCTCAAATATAGTGATTTTTCAGATAACACGTGGGATTATATTTATGAATGTGTTGTGTCTATTTTATTATCAATATTAAATTTTAATAAATAAAACGTTTAGTTTTGAAATATTATGTTATTATACAAATTACGTCATAATTTCTTAAACTCGTTACTATAGGCCAAACCTGGTTACGATGGTTCATATTTCGATTTGCAACTAGTCAGCGAATGTATGTTAGTAGATTTTTTAAATGTGCATAGTTCTAGGAAGAGTATTTTGTTGTTTACCTTGTATAATAAATACATTTCTCTCGAGTATTACATATTATTATGACATGTTATAGGTACCTACAAATACTTGTGTTATAATTACAAAACTTTAAACAAAAAATTAGGGCACGTTATTTTCATTTAGGTATCTATACATAAATAGTCATTTGTATTAAATAAGCTTCAGTGAGGATGCAGAAACTATATTAGTATATTACCAACTTGTTTTGGCTCATTTGACCTCTATTCGTACAATACCATATCTGTTCAATTTCCAACCGATAGAAAGGCTATATAATATAAAACTTGTGCAGCTCTAGTGCTCCAACGATCACAAATAACATAACATAAATGAAAATAAAAACACATCAAATTAAATAAATCACGTTTTCGTTGTTATTATTTCTTAGTACCGTCGCAAAAAGCTTCAAGTTTAATATTATAGATATCAAAATATATTTTATAATGTTGAGACATATTCTTTTCTATAAAAATTTATTGAAGCTTTTTGTATTTTGTGTTTTGTGTTTTTCCCACATAATTTACTCAATATGTAATGACATAATAGGTAAATTGAAATTCACTGAAATGATTTGATTAATGAGGTTAAACGAGTGAAAGTCAATATAACATTAAAGTTATTAATCACACAAATCGCTAAGAAAAAATAAAATCAATTATTTTAGTATGTATAATAATGAACATTTTAAAGTTTTCAAACTTAACGTATACGCATTTATAGTTATGCATTAATATTTTTTTCTTTTAATTATAAAGTTAAATAATAATGAAAATATTTATAAAATATGATTTTAAGTTCATTTTTTCATTTTGTAATGTTTTTCTACGAAAAACATGATAGCTTTTTTTTAAAAATTATATCTTAGGTTATAATCAATAAATAATAATAATAATCTATGATTAATGCCCCTATTAAAACAATTTATTTTCAGAATTAATAAAAAGCTTATCTGAATATTGTGTACACCCAAATGAAAATGAGTAAAATAATCTATTTATATAGAAACATTAAGCATATTTTACATCGATTTTACGTTTAGCCGTACGTTTAACTATTTTAAAAGTGTTGTATAGGTCACGTTTTATAAACTCTTAAATCTATAGAAATTAAAAGTTGTACCTACTCTTCCATGTGAACTTACGTAATCACATGTGTCTTCTAACAGCTTATGTAATCAGACGCGACTCAGATAAAGTGTTATTCTAGTAAGACTATCGTATTATAATTAAGTACTGATATTGTGAGTATTCAAAATTTAGTCTCATATGTGTTTCGAATATATTTTTAAGTATTTTTATAATTGATTACTTTTCTTTATAATTTAGATTTATAAATTACTTGAAAAAACTTACTGATAAGTGATTAACGAAGTTTAATTTAGATTTAATAGATAATAATTAAGTATAAATTAAGAAACTTTACAAAACATTTTTAGATTATTTATTCGTTACTGTCAATGTTTTTTTTTTTTAATTAAAAAAAAAAAAAAGCTGTTATAAATTAATACGTCAATTATACATAACAATTAATTTTGAATGATACGTTATTAGCAGGACTTGCAAACGTTATAATAACGTTATATATATTATATCATTAAAAACAAAATAAAATTAATTTCAATTACTTAATAGCTATAAATTATAAAATATAATAAAAATTTTAATTTTGAATAACGATAAATGCAAAAGCTGAATTACAATTAAATTCTAAATAATGATAAACTATAATATAACGTTTTAATTGTAAATAATGTATAACATTTTTTTTTCAAATGAAAACCCTGATTATTATAGTCTTATTACTTATAAATGTAATTTTAGAACGTGTATAAAATAATTTCAATCAATTAAAAAAATATAATACTTGAAAAATATACAAATAATTTTTAAATATGTACCTATTTAATAACCTACTCTATATATATATATATATATTTTTAAATATTAAAATACTTTATCTGATTAAGGTTTTAATCCACTTATTTTAATACGTATTTAATGAATCTATTCCAAAGACTACAATATATAAATATAAATCTATAAAGTTAGTTTTAGAAATATCAGTAAGTTATATTATGAAAAGTGTTTTCGTATAATATATAAATTAAAATACGTAACAACAATATAGTACATATAAGTTAGTAATTATAATAAAATACGTTTTCTTTACTAGTCTTACTTGTATAATAATATGATTGTATTATTATGTACTTATTTAAAAATTTTAATTTAAATTTACATCATTTAAAATTTTTTATTAAATTACAATTTAAATCAATTTTTTTTTTAGCGATGTAAAAAATTGATTTATATCTGTAATATTCTGATTAGCTTGCAAAACAATAATCGATTAGTCAAAAGGACTGTACCTATATAAATTTGTCTTTAACTTTCAAACATATCGTGTTTAGTAACATATAACTACAACATGTTATATCGATACTTTCGCGATTCCTATCATCTCGTTCACCCGAGTAGGAGTTGTAAAATTATCTTGACAATATAATAACGAAAATATAATGGCGTTTTAATTGTTGATAAAAGATTATTCTTTTACAATATTTAGATACCGAGTACACTTTTATACACTTATTATTAAAAGTTTAAAATTTGATAGCAGTATGTATAATTATGTTTTTGTTGTTACATTCATACAGCATATTATTCCTATAGAATTATCACATTATTTTAAATGCATTTCAATACTATATCATACAACAATAATAACATTCGTGCGTCAAATATCATTTAATTTATTAATTTATTAATCTATCTAATACCTACTAAAAGCTACAGAAACAATATTAAAATTATAACAAAATAGACAATTTGAAGTTGTACGTTATTTTGTGTTTTTTTTTTTTTTATTACGATCATAACAGTGAAATGGTGTTAATGAATAATAATATAGAATTCGGAAGTTTACAATTAATTCATTGTATTTTTAATTGTTTTTATAAACAATTGCATAAACCACACTTGAAATGTACCAAAAAAATATTTTAAAATAGTGTAAAAAATAATGTTAAATTAGGTTTCCGGACACGAAATGCTAATTTTTGGCAATAGATCAGATAACGTCACGTAATCACTATCGTTTATTCGTTATACATTTTTTTTCCTGCTCGTAGAATCAACGTAGGTAGTTGTACGTTTTCTAGATATAACAGATATAATAAATGCAAACGTTCCGTTTATTTAAAGAAAACCGTTTGTTAAACTCAGTCACGAGTGGGCAAAAATATGATCATATAATTCATAATAATAACATTTAGTCAATTTAATCTTATAATCGTGGTTTAAAATATCAGTAAAATGTTTTAAATATTATTTCTTTACTTGGAAGTTAGAAATCTAGTTTAGATGATCTGGAAAGTATATTTTTATCATAGAATATGAATATTTAACGACAAATATTATTTGAATATCAAACATAACAAGACATTGATTTTAACGTCATTTTACAGTGTAGATCTACACTTAATAATTGATTAAGGTGTTTACTGTTCATTAACTGTAAACTCCATGATTAGGTTTTTTTTTAATTACATGTATTCACAGGAATAATTTTATACATACCATTATAAAATTAATTAATTTAAATGATTGTCTAATTTTTAATATTTTAGTAAAGTTGAAATATTTTTGAATTTTTCAACTTTTTAACTTCAACAATTATGTACGTAGTTAACAATAATATAATAATATATAAAAAAAAAAAAATTATATTTTAATTTTCTATGTATATAATTTTTATAGAAATATTACAAAAACCACAAAAGCGAATTCACTTAGTATCGCTTTATACAAACTAATAACCACAGTAGAAATTGATGCTTTTACAATAATATTATAATATATTCTTGGTTAATATTGTAAAATTGGAAATTTACTGAAATCGTTTTTATTTATGTTCTTGTGTGAAAACATTGTAATTGTTAACGTCTTAAATTTAAATTCACAACACGTTTTTCGTAAAGTTGTCGATTACCACGAGTATAGTAAGTCGTAATCTACAACTATCGGTCGTATTCGTGCACCTGTAATAAACGTTATCCTAAGCAGTTGATAAAATAATAATAATAATAATAATAATAATATCTTTCAAATTAAAATTCCAGATTCGGTTATCCAACATAATCGGCCCCCACCCACACATTTGTTTGATTCTGTAACACAACAAAACGTGACGTACTGACGTGACAAAAAACGCGCCGTATGAGGTCTGTCATACATACATTCATAATATGCATTTATATTATATGAGATAATGATATATAGCCTATTATACTACATTATTGTAACATACGATACATACGCTCGGAGTCGTAAATGTATATAGCTCATTCGGTTGTCGTAATGAGAAAAATAAATTATTTTATATTATATTATATAGACTGGTTTCAAATGGAACGGAAAAATATCTTAATGCGTTTAATTAAATAATACATTTCGTTATAGGTCTAAAAGTTAGTAAATTTATGCATTGTATACATATACGTCAGTGCGTTACACATTGATGAAACGACACAAAATATTTCGATCTTCACAATAAAGGTGGAAAAATAAATAACATTATAATACTTGTAAAATATTAAAACAACTAATCACTATTTAAAATCTTTGAAAGTGGGGGGGGGAAGATAGAAATTGCCCCATAAGATTTATCGTTTTAAACTGTATATTATTACTAATCACTTATTTTTTTTTCTCTAGGATTAAACTTAAGTATTATTTTCCCATGTTTATCTAATGCAATTAGATAAACATTAGTTATTTATTAAAACACTTTCGTTGTAAATAAATACACATTATAATATGGATATTTTGAGTTTGATATTACATGTTCACTAATTGTATAACTTACGATACCTCGCGCACTACTATTATTATTATAGTGTTTACATGCATCCGTGCACAGATGTACCTATATTATTGGTAAACGATTTGGAAAATTGAATAACCGTGACAGTTACAGAAGAAGTCAACAGTTGAATTGTAGATATACAAAGGGTAAAAAATATTTGCTTCAACCCCACATCCTATATATTCACTCCAAGTTATGCCTTTGCTGTCAGCGCATTAAATTTTAGTAAAATAGTAGTCTGCTATTGGTATAGGCAGTTACAACAGCTTTTCGGTGAATTATAAATTATAATATTAACTTTATCGATAAATTATAGACACGATGTTAACGATCTGTAACGTCCTTGGTCTGTTGGATGGTGTGTACATACAAAATGAATAAACAGTAGCAGCGTCACGCAGTGGATATCGAAATTCGTGGTTAGAAGAAAATGTTTGTGTATAATATTATTATTTTAGTTTGTTACACTCGGATAACGTTTCCGCGACAAAAACTCTAAACTCTGGTCAATCTGTAGCCACGGTTCGGTGCGCCAATATATTACTTTACACGTGCCCATAAATAATAATAATAATATATATTTTCGATATAATATTTTTCAGCCTATAACGTTTCGATTACCTATGAATCGCAATTGGTATCGCACGCTTTTATGTATATAATATTAGGTATATGTCTAGACAGCGCAATTACTTTTTGTTTTTTGCTCAACGCGTCACGCGTTCATGATCATTGCTCACTTCATAGTTTAATATAATGACGTATTCAATGGTCAATCACTAAATATCTATGACATATTAAATATTAATTAATCTATTCCCATAATATTAGTACGTATATGGGATTATATTTTATATTGACCTAATGATACGTGGGACCAGTGGCGTATACAGCGTTTATTCTAAAGGGCAATTATATTCGCTGATCTTAAAAATAAGAATAATAACTGTATTTATACTAATGAATAATAACGCTTAAGCCTATTGCAATATTGGAGAAATTATAGAACATAGTTAACGGATACTGCACGAACAGTTCACTACTAATACACTTCAATATACTAATTTTTAATCATAAAATATTCTTTTGGGTCTATAATGATTTGTGATTAATATTTTGTATTTTCTATGAAAAAATATTTTTAATTTAAAAAAAAATATACGATATACCTATAGATCGTCTTAATAGTCCGCTATAATTCTCTATTAAAGTCAATCTCATGTTATGGATCAATGAGACTGAGGTCTATTATACGAATGAAGGGTAAACGGAAAATTCATCTCGACCGTTACACTCTTGCACAATTAAAAAAATAAGTCTACGGAAGTTTCGTCCTCAAGGTAAATATTAAAATAAAAAATGTTGTTGGTGAGAGTTATTAAAAGTATAATATTTGATTCCTGTATGCGTATATTAATTTAGTACATTTTTAAATTTATTTAATACAATTTAAATAGTAAGTAAGAAAATAAAATTATAAGTTTATAAATCGACTTGATATTAGTTCATTATTTCTTAGTCAAGTTAGATAATTATTTGTCTAATTATTTAAATGACCAAAACTATCTGTAACTGTCAAAGCGTACTTAAACTCAGTTTTTTATGGGTGTAAGCCGGTAAGAAGAATCATGATAGTTCACATTTAAGTTAATTAGTACATCAATTGTGTAACAATAATAATATAAAAATTACAAATTGTAAGTAAAGAAAAAACCAATTCATCATCAAAAATTAACTATTAGAATAAAAAATAATATTTTGAAATAGCTTCAAGTTAAGGGCTAAATATCAATGCAAAGTGCAGTTTTTGGAGAGATATTCTTAATTCTAGTATTTCAAACCGGTTTAGAACATATAAATATATTACGTTTTTAAATGCTTGTGTAAAATTAAGTATCTGATTCAAAATATTATTTCAAACATTTTAGTAATACAATGTATTTCTCACATATTTAAAAGGTAAAAAATATTTAAAGTAAAATAAATTTAACGGGAGTACGTAATTTGCTCCAAAATAAGGGCATATAATTTGCACCACTGTAGGTAGTTGAAAATAGTGTTTGTAATTTGCACCAAAATGAATATCTATTAGTTATGGGTACTATTGAATATAGTAATTTAACTCAACAAACCCGAATGACAATAATAATTTTCGGAAATTTCTTAATACCCGCCACCTTATTTGGTAATCAAATCGAAGTTTAACGTCATAATCGAGTTACATCATGTTTATACTATTTTTTTTAACTGACCAAGTTTTTTATAATAATAAGGTTTTTTATTTGTAGTGCAAAATACATACTAAATTATATTTTTGCCTAAAATAATAAAATTATTTTTAATATGTCAACTATTTTATTTTTATATGTTTTAAATATTACCAATTAATTATGTAACATTTATAAGACATTATAAGACATTTATTATTTACAGTCAGTAACATTTCCATATAAAGAATATTATATTGATAAATATTATGTATTACCATAGTAAAAAATGTTTAAAAAAATAAATTATAAAAAAACAGTAATTAGATAAAAATATTTTATAAAAAAAATATTTAGATACCTACCTAGTATAAAACATATACTACTATAAACAATTATTTTATATTAATTTCATGTTTACGGATAGTTTTTAATTTCTAAAAATAATAAGTTATTTAAGTTACAATTATGAAAAAACTACCATCAAATAATAATTAATAAATGTTTTTTTTGAATGTGTTTAAATATAAAATGAAAAAAATAACCACTTGTGAATGAAATTTGCTAAAAAAAATAAATAAAAATAAAATATGTAGAATCAATATAATATGCAAATTCACATAACATCTAGTGAATTTTTAAGTATCATAAAAAATCATTTCCTCATTGAAAAAAAAAAACACCTAACCTTATCTTATATCAGAGTAAATTAAATATTATATTCTTGCACGTAAACAAAACGTATATAGTTTATTAATTTTTAATGATTTTATGATACAAATATTTGATAATATCATCATTGGGCGCAAAGTTAAATAAATAACTTTAATATAGAATATGTCATATAATACAAATAAAATAGTGATCATCTCAATTACCGTATTATTAGTATTTTCAATTATTATTTTCTAACATTTTATTTCTGATACATTTAGTTAAGATGGTGTTTTTACGATTACGTTTAAAGCACAAACAAAAGTTTTATATAAATCATATTTATTTTAAACTGGCGCTGACCATTTAATATTAAAAGACGTGCAATAAATAATAACATCAATTTTACGATAATTTTTAATTATATACTAAACAAATAAATCAGAAAATAAATATTTAAAGACAAATATTATTGCTTACATTTCTCTTTTAATATTTGTACAATTGGTTTCTATGTATTTTGTGTAATAAAAGTTTGTAAAATGACCAAACGAAAATCATGGTATGTGTCACGTAGTCACATTCGTTATTAGTATGATGCATATTATAATTATTCTGCACAGCCTTCGTGCGTTATAATATGTTTAATAATAGAACACTCGTTGGGGTAAACAAAAAATCAGAAATGAAAAAGTGTATTGTATTTTTGTAAGTTAAAATAGGATAAATTATAACATTATTATCGATAATTAAATTCACCGTAAAAGGTCACACTAGAATATACTACTATTATCAGGTAGCAGATGTATCTTGTGGCTGACGAGATCATGTACGTATACATAGGTGATCATATGTGTATTGTAGTTTTTTTTATATTTTTTTAAATTGTATACAATATACATTATTGAAACACATTTTCGTTAAAGTGTCAAGTTTTTATAGTTGTCACAGTGTAAGGTAGTAAATACGCAGTTTATGTGTAGGTTTGGTAGTCTTTTGCATTCATATTTGAACTTAAATCTATCAAAAAAAAAAAAAAATGTATATATCGATCATATATCACATCATAAATACACGTTAAACTTGAATATAATCTATCGTTTACATGTCTAATTTGTATAAATCCTAATTAAGTTTATTACCAATCGATCACTAAAATATACATAATCTGAGACCTATTTATAGTTTTTTGTAGTTATTTAATTCCTTTACTCCATATAAGTGTAGTCATAATACAATATGACCTTTGCTTTATTAATATTATCGAGTAACTTTTTATTTAATAAAAATAAATATGGACCCTTTACCAACGATTGTTGGTTGCTGAGATACATATAGAAAATATACTTATTATAATATAACGAAAGTACTCAAAAGTTCATTGAAATAAAACATGAACAAATGATAATTTATAGAATTAGATTAAACCAATTAAAAAACGGTAAAAAAATTAATATTTAAAAACTAATTACCAATAAACTTATTTTACTTATTGATTAGAACGGCAATATATATTTTTTGTTTTAATCAATGTTCACTTTCCTTTGTACTGCAAAATAGTAAATAAAAATGTATTTATTAAAATACATTTAACGCCATATACCGTGTATTATATTTTCTGATATAACAAATATTACATAATTAAGACAATTATTATAAATCGAATAGAAATCTGATAATTCTTAGCATTCTTTACTTATAAAATTTACCTATACAGGTTTTAATTATTATTTTAAATATTAAAATAAACATAAATAACTCATTTATTTAAATGAATTATTTAACAATTTAGTCAACTAATTGTCAAAACTTTAGTTGTATTATATGATGAACAATAAACGATGTGAATAATTAAATTAATTAATGTATATATTATAATAAGTAACGAATAAAAGTTAATCTCTGAATCAATGTATATTCATTTTAAAATATAATCTTATTTTAAATATTAGATACCAGAGTTATCCAATAATTATCCGAAGTTAATATAATATTAATCTGGTTTCAAAAGTCCCAAATAATTAAAAAATTGTATATTTAATGTGTAATTATATTTTAAAGAATTCGTTACTTACTCACAATTTAGACTTGTACAGTGTACTATAGTATCTATACGGTCTATGTTCTCATAATTTGGTGATGTAATTGCATGCTTTATTTTATTGTTGAACAATATATTTAAAATATAATTGTATTATAAGTATAACGTACGTGTATTTACATTATGCCTATTACCTGTGTTATTTTACATAATTTTAAATGGAAACATATTTTATATTCAATATTTGATTAATTCAAGGCTCATTTTTTTGTGTTGGTAATAAATTAATTTGTTTAGATTATTATTTTAGTTTGTAGACAAAATATATTACAATAACAAATTTTCCTCATAAAATATTTTAAGTAGACCAAGGACAATTATTATTTTGAAAACCATTTTAAGTAAAACACTATATTTTAAATTCCTAAATTAGTTATGTTAATAAAATGTAGTATATAGTAGGTATAACTTAAAGCAAATATTCTTAACAGAGTTAAAATAATCACACATTAGCAAAATAACATTTTTATAATAATAATAAAAAAATTAAATCACAGCTTTAAAATTTCCATTTCAGATATAATATGATTTATTATTTAAAAATAAAACAAAAATCGTTGAAAAAATGTTTACTACATCTACAATACTTTATGAAATAGATATCTAACTATACATTATGATGTTATAATTTCATGTTAAATGTTAATAAAAATATATTTCTAATGTAACCGTATATTTTGGTATTTGTGTATTATAAATAATAAAAATAGAACGATTTTAGAGTGAGCAATATCTCTATCACAAATAAATATAACTATCTGTATATATAATTTGTTATTTTAACATATATGCCAACATATTATGCACACGGATATAAATTTATATCATGTAATCAAATATAAATTATATACTATGCTATGATATCATCAAATTAGATACATAATACTCATTAAACAATTCTGATATACCTCATACCTATAATCATTCACATTGTTGTGCAGTGAGTAGTAGAGAGAATTTTATTTTATGCTGTCGTTGAAGTAACTTTAATATCACTATAGTTATTTTAATACGCATGGAACGTTTAATAATAATTGCATGTATATACATTATTTTATATAAATGTTTATTTTCAACATAATGTTGTTTTTTTTTATAAATAATTGTTATTATTTATTTTTCAGGTGTAATGCGCGCTATACTTTTATTTATGTGTAATTTAAATTGCAGATTGTACGGCGTTTGTTCGCACTAAACAGAATTTCTATGTCAATTATGTATAAAAAATGGCAATATTATTAATTAGTATTTTCTAGTTGTAATTATTATAAGTACACTGACATGCTTGATAAAAATATTATATCATATAATATTAATGGCTAGTATTAAATTTTAAGCTTTTAAGTCTATACCAATATACCGTAAAACAATGTAAATAGTCACACATTGTAGCAATGCTGTATTTCAATTTAATTACAACGATAACGACAATAAATGACAGAAAATTGTTCGCCTACCAAGTCTGGCCATCTACGTCTCTATCAGAATGACGATCAGTTCTCTGTTCACTTTCAACTTACTTGTGGGCATGCAGCTATAGTGCTATCTCAGTCATCCACCTTAGCTATGATTGCTGCGCCATTCATTCTGGGGGATCCGTGTGACTAGCGGTGGTCATACCTATTATATGGTTACTGGTCGCTGCCAACAGCGGCCGAATTACAACATATCCGGAACTTTTTCGTAGAAAGTAGAATTTCAAAGCCACGGTTTACCCTAATAGCCACATTAAATTGGCAAGGACGATAGTATAGGTTTCTTACCTCTACAGTACATAATGTGATTTTTCGGGCATCGTTCATAACCGCACACTCTCAAAAAAAGGTCGTCGTTCAAACCGCACACTTTTATATCTTAATCCCGCATATTTTTCCCAGATTAAACTGTTCAATACCGCACACATCAATATATTTCAATAACATATACATTTATCTAAAATAACTTTATCATTTAGTACCACACACTACATTTAATCAAGATCACAAAATCTGAAACTAAATTTAGACTCATACGAAACGACAACGTAAACCGTACACGTAAAGTATGTAGGGGAAAAAAATAATATATTTTAAATTTATAATATAATCGTTTCATGACCAAAAGAATAAATTTAATTGATTATTTAAAAACATTAGGGTGTAAATTTATTTCAATTTAATTATAAATAAATTTATTTTTAATTTATACTAAATTATTTTTTTATAATAAAATATGCTTAATTTTTAACTGTCAATCAAATAAAGGCGGTTTTGAATTATCAACCTTTCAAATTTACCTTTTTAAAAATAGAATACTATGTGCGGTATTGAACAGAGTAAAATGTGTGGTAATAACGACCACCGGATTTTTCTTGCTATGACATCAGTTGTGAAAAATAAATCCTAATATTCTAAATGCTGATAACCTTAATGATAATACTAATTAAAATGTACTTATAAAATTATCTTAACTTATTGTATTTCACATTGATGACTTAGTTGATGATGGCTAACTATGAACTTAAACTATAAACATGTACACAATATTATACAAATAAATTCGTTCAGTAGATATTCTAATGAACTAAAATTTTGTACTTGACTTGATTTATATTATTATGTGTGTTAAAGTTGTTTTCCAGGGGCTTATTATTAACAATAAATAAATACCTAACTCACAGTTTTTGGAATTTCACTTTTTAATGAAAACTGAGCAGAAATATTTTTAAAAATCGGATTCAATAGCAATGAAATAAATCGGATTAAATTTATATTGTTGTACAGTTTTATGCTATAATCAGAAGTTTCCATATCCTCACAATTCAGTCATAAATGATCGTAGTAAAATATCAAAACGTTAAATAGTTGTTAGTTGTGTAAAATATTACCTCTTACATATTTATGATCAATATCAGATTTTCTGTGTGTGAATAATATAAATGAATCAACTAAATTAACTGAAATTGTCATGAAGTGCATATTTAAAAATTATAGCGTCAAATCTATTAACATACGTATTCAAGATAGTTTGGGTACAAATGTTTAAAACAATAAGAATAATAAAATAGTACCTACACATTGTTTATTAAATTTAATTATACACAATAATATTCGTACTGGTTTTAAGTTCCTATTAATGTCTGATTATATTATTTTTATATTAGGTACAATGAAATAACTAAAATTAATATTTTTCGTTTTAAACACAATTTTGACAATTTTTAAGTTTAAAATATCTGTAAAAACAAAACGTCAGTTATTATTAATTTTTGAATTATCAAATCTATAAAAATTTTAAAAATACCAAAATATTTTAAAATATATAAAGTCTATAAATATAAAAAAATACTTAAATTATTTTGAAAACGTGTTTTATAAGAAATTCTATTTTAATTAATATTCACCGAAAAATACAAATATGAAAGTATCTACAGTTAGCATATTACAACACAAAATTAATTTAATGAAATCTGGTTTTGCGTGGCTATTTTTTCTTCTAATTATTTTTAAAAACTTTTTACTTTTGACCAATTAACTTAACTATTAACTAGATCTTGAAAGTTTTTAAGAAATATAAAACATATTCAAGAATATAACGACTATACTTTTATCTAAATAAGAAGTAATCATACATAATATATATCAAATCGACCAGTCTCCAAAAAAATTATTACTAATCGAAAACGAGTTAAAAATAACAATTATTTAAAAATCTACAATAAATTTTTGGTTTGATTTATTTGATGTTTTTAAAACATAGACCTGTAAAATAATATATGAAAATAAATTGAACGTTAAAAATAAAATGTAATCGGGCATAAACGATAGTTGTACTGAAAAAAAATTAATCTTATGTATATAATGTCAATATTCTTGTAGCCTAAAATTCCATTTTTTCATAATTAAAATACAAATCAAAAAAATCTTAAATTTATAAATTATAATTTATGTTCCTATTGATGAAAAATAAAATATAAATAATATGCACGCATAGGTATGTAGAAAAATAAATAATTACATTTTTAATTTTTAATTTGTTTTATCTTAAAACGCATAAGTTTACCTTACTAATGGGTTACATACTATTCAAAATTGTATACAAATGAATGCTATTCTTACTAGAAAATCCATTACTTAATCATAAATCATAATACACTAAAATATCAGATTATCATCTATCACAAATCATAATATTACGTATATTTTATTGCTAATTATGTATATAGTATAATATTATAGTATTATCTCTAAATAATATTATAATCTTATGTGTTACTGACAAATATGCAAACTTTAAACTAGGTATAGTTATAAAAAATCTATATTTGTTAAAATAAAGTGCCTGTTTAAATGTATAAGCGTACAAGGAACTTCGATGGACCAGTACTATAATTTTTAGATACGCAGCGTCATGTGTTTCCTGTGCTGGTAAATATTTATTAAAACGTTTCAGTATTATTTAAAGAGAAAATACGGTAATAATTGATATTTACCTAACATTTATTACCACAGTTGAGTCTAAGAATGCGCACACGTTGCTCGTTGGTGGGCAACCCAAGAGCCTGTATTCAACGAAACCGAACCTAAGTACCGACTAGTTCATATATTATTATGACACGTGTACGACTTAACGTATGTTCCCCATATTTTCAGAGACATCATCACGTTCGTCAGACGTTTTTGTGAAACTAATTGTAATCATATTATTATGTAATCTATCACCTAAATCACAGAATGGATTGATAGAATATTATTAGCTGATATCGTGTTAGGGTACAAGTATGAATATTTATGTTATAGTCTCACGATAAACCATGATTTTGTATAAAAAAAAAATAATACTTAACAACACGACATGAATACTTTATGTAGTAGCCGATGTAGCTCAGTGATGGCTCTCATGACTTCCGTCACGTAGACTAGTCGTGCGAAATTCAAGTCAAACAACAGTTGACTGCATGTATAATTATACAGAATAAGATCGAAGTAGAATGTTTTAGTTTGATATTCAGCTACCTGCTATTCATGATTCATTCTCTACTGTTATGAATTTCTCCGATTCTAAACATGTGATGAAATGAATTACAACTAGAGTTACTATATTTTTGTTTTGTTTTTATACGCGTTGATCAACTGTCACAAGTCATACACGTATATAATAGTCATAATAACATGCAGTGATTGAAATAATTGAAAAATAGTTCAAGAAGATCGTGTGTATTTTTAATTTATTCGTTTATTTTGTCTAATAATGATATTAACCGCGTAACGTTTTTAAGCATATCTACATAACGTTTCATAACAACATAGGTAGAGTTAATTTAAGTCTTTAAGACAATGATATGATAAGCGAGGAATTAAATTAATCATTACCTATTATTTTTAATTCATTATTACTGCAATAATATTATATAATAAATAGTAATTTACAATTATTTTTATAAAAACTTACGTATATGTTCTTAAATGTAACAATTTAATATGGAGTATTACATTTATGTTTCTACAAATATACTTTAATACTATACTCGTCGTAAAGTACAAGTCGACAATAAAATTAAATGAACATGCAGTTTTTTATATTTCTATTTGTGGAGTGAACAGCTTGATATCAAATGAACTTATTTATTTATCTACAGAAGATAAATTACTAATAACATTAACAATATAAGTAGTATTAACAAATCTAGGTTTAAATTTAAAAAAAATATTATATCAAGGAAATATTACTCCAACACATCGTAATACTCAATGCATTATAATGATCTAGTTATCCAAACTTGTATAGTATTTTTTACGATTCTTGCGTTCAAGAGTTTGTAAATATGGCTCAGTACGATGAAATTTCAGTCACGATCATAACATTCATAACTCATATTGTCCAAACAAAAATGTCTAACATAATATGTATAATATATGCTTGTTATGCACACACAATAAAATATTATTCGTTGAATATTAATTGTTGCGATCATGTTTGATACCGCTGCCAGTCATGCAAATATATGTATAGAATTATTTGTATATTATAATCATTATTTCGATTTGTTTATGGTACGACAACGCTAACCATTTAATCTCACTGTAATTCACTCTTTTTTGTTAACCCAATTATTGACCATGACAATGTGTGAATTGTTATTATGCATAATTAAATCATTTATTATATATTATAATTTATCTAATTAGGGAATTCGTTACCATAATAGAATTAACTAAGCAGTTCATAGAAAAACTATTACGATTATTGTAAAATTAATATTTTATGTTTCAAACAGTCGAAGGAGTTGAGCATAGACATACAAACTATCAGACACGTATTTCAAGTTACATATACATTTTATTGTAACTTAATTTTATTATTTAAGTTTAAATTAATTTAATATTAATTATTATACATACAGTACAGCTGATATTACTTTTGTAAATTATTTTTATTGGTTAAAACAACAGAAAAAATATTAAAAATTTTAACTGATAAAACGATTTTTTCATAGTTGAAGTTTGCTGTAACATGACTGCTAATCAATAAAATATTGTAAATAAAGATAAACTTTAAATAATAATTAATCAAATACTTGAACCATTAAAATAGCTGATGATAGGAATAGTGTATTAGCGAGACCCTCAACAAATAAAAAGTATATATTCAAACGCTTTGCGACGTCCTAACTAATTAAAAATAAATTATATGATCAACTGTAGTCAATTACTATAGTAATGTGTTCACTAGGTTTATCAATATTATAGCCGCAGCCCCGCAGCCGCAGGAAGTGTGAAGAAACCTTAAGCCGTTGTTAAATTAGAAGTAATAGCTAAACGATTCGATAATATTTTTTCCTTTATAAATTTTAACAATATATTACCATGATTGAAAAAAGAGTAAAATTAAAGCTTTTTATGGGCCATATCACCAATAATAATATTTGTTATCTTCATTATACGAATATATTATGAGTTATGAATTTTAAAACGAAATTATTCATAAATTTATCATTATTCACGCGTGGCAAATTTCATAAGAAGAAGTTTTAAGAAAAACTGAAGAGTTTGATGTTGTACGTACAATTATCACAATAAACTCTCAAATATACGTACGAGTATAATATAACAACTGTTTTTTTTTGCGATTCTTTTTTTTTGGGTATCCACTTCATTGCTTGTATACAAATTGCAAGTTTGATTACAACAATAAAACTACAACTAATATTTTTTTGGCATAAATGAGTCTCTCCCCTCTACGAGTTTAGCGTGTAGGAAGGTGAAATTTACTTACGAATCGGAATTCTGCGCTGCAGAGGTGTGGTCGTGTTATTAAGTCGAAAGCGATTGTGCACACTATCAAACAACAATTTATAAATATCGATCATAATGTCACACGAAGGCTGACAAATATCGATCGGGTAATCGGTTATTAACCAGTACACCAGTACACCACTGTAGGTATACTTGACAACATCATAATATTACCACATAAATGATGATGTGATTATATATACCAGTGGCAAACGTTGAAAAGCATCTGCCACATGGCGAACTTTCAGACTTTCTAAAACCGGATGGCAAAATAATATCATAGTGCGAATAATAATTTAATGATATGCGACCGTTTCGTTAAGTAACATAACGTAATATATTGTACTACGCATAAACGTATATGTTGTCGGGCGTGGGCCTCGTAGATATACGTCATAATACTGATCCCGGTCACGTAGGTTTATGCGTTACCACACAAACTGGTGTTTGCGCCCTGTATACTTGTACTATAGTGATTGGCCCACAAGAATACAGGAATAAACAAAAGAACTTAAAATTGAATACAAAAAAAAAAATTAAAAGTGGGGTATATGTTTAAATTGTAATTTAGTTCACACATACGAAAAATTCTTAAATACCTCGGTTATAGAGATATAACAGTTTATTAAAGAACTGATTTTACTTGTTGACTTATATATGCACGATTACTCGTATATGGTTACTTAGATTTATAGTGGCTCACTGCTCAGCTGATGAATAATATATAATAAGTGAAAAAAAAAATTAACGAAAATAAGTATTCCAATACGAGCAAATAACTGCATTTTTTAACGAGGTATTAGACAATTATAACATTTTTAAAAACATATCAATGTGTTCAAAAAAATAAAATAAAAATTTAATAATGACTTAACCATTAAACTCGATGAGAGATTCATTTTAAAATTAATTCGCTATTTATAATCGTACAAGTCGTTCATAATAATAATAAAAAAAAAAAAATAAGTAAATAAAAACAAAGAGTAAATTACCAAAGTTAGAAAGTCAAAATCGATTTAATTATAATTTATTAACTCGTTAATGACCAGATCTTGAATAGTTCGGTCGTAATTTTAATTTATTATAATAGCTATTACGTCACGGACTCAGCGAGAACATTACTACAGCACATCTATTACGAGTACCCACATCGAGTACATCTCTTACTATTACGAGTGCGCTTCTTATTAATATCGCATTGAGGTATCTCGAATACAAAAGATTAATAGGTATACCATTAATATGGTTGCACATAACATATTGTACCAATGAATACAGCGATACAAGTCATTATACCACAAAAATTATGTCGAATGGTTGCTAAATAATTGTCAACCTAATATTTTGTATTCAATCATTCGTTTTCCTTTACTTGTTGCTAAATTACTTACTATATTTTCCTTATTAGAGTCAAGTTTTTTTTTTATGAATCTCTCCTTTGGGTGTCCTTATACGTACCAATATAGTAGCCAGTAGATACATATTTATCGTAATGGAACATTGAACAATTATTATTATTATTATTATTATTATTATTATTATTGTTACCTTTTATTATTATTATTATTATTATTATTATTATTATTATTATTATTATTGTCGATTCGTCGTCGATGTGTAACATATCGACGCCACGCGGTGTCCGAGTGTTCGAGTGAGGCGAAGGCGGTAGCAGTTACTTTTTTCTTTAGAAAGTTGATGACGGACGATGCACCGTGCAACACATGCCGGTCTACAAGTAAAAACCACTTAGTCTTAATAAACAGTAAGAGGGAAAATAATAATAACAACGTCGACGGTAACAATAATTAAACACACATACGAAACATTAGGGTCTACGAATTACTAGGAAATGCGTGTGTATTCTATTGTATTGTTAAAACTTAAGACCATGAGAGTTATATATAAAATGCACAATGCATACTGCATTTACATGCATGCGTACTTATTCCATAGTTTGGTAGTCACACAACCACAATGCACTCATTGCACTCTCTCTATACGTGATGCACTATATATTTTTTTGTATTACATGTATACCTATGGATTCGCTTTTTGAGTAATTGATAGGATGTGCAAGGTCGTCGTTTTTTTTGACACTTGTGTTCTCTGTTTTCAATAATACAATTCTTAAATTTCTAACAATACTGCAGGTTTTTGATACACGACATCAATCATAATAAATTATTTACATAAACAGTTGAAATAAACCAAGGTCTGTGTACCATAATACATTTTTGACAATTAGAAAACGCAATCTTTTCAAGTAAGTATTTATATTATCTTACATCATTGTTATAATAAAACAACTATGCATATTTTTCAGTGTTATATCATACCAGCCCTCAACTTAAGAATATGACATTTTTTTACCAATCTTTTGTACTCTATTTGTACACGCGATATAAATATTTATTCGTTAATAGTTTTACGAGGATCACGAAATATCATTCGTAGAAAGGAGAGAGGTGATAAAAATCTAAACTAAAATTCACCAAAGAAGCTAAAGGTATTATCATACGATCGGATATATATGATTTAATAATACGTATAATGACATAAACACCCTATGACATATATTTTCATTTATAGCTAATATATACACTATCTATTCTGGAAAATATAGTTTTACATCCATAGAAAATATATACACTATATAAACTCTACGGGAAATAAATAAATTCATTGACATATATATTTATACCCATGAGAGTAGAGTGTGTAAATACACTATTTAGCTTATGTATATGCTCATGAAAATTATATTCAATTTTTGGAATATAGATTAGCATCTATGGCTAATAAACACACTATTTGAAAAGGTTAGGTTAAATTTTAAAAATATTAACAAAACTCACTGTAGCAACACTTCCAAGTCTAAAAGTTTAGAAGAAAACGCGAATGAATATATACTGCCATCCCGCAGCAAACGACTAAGACAACGTACATTCTTCATTAATCATGTCATCGTCGATCATATTTACGGACGATAAGTTCGCCAATACTACACACTTGATATATTTGGTGGTCGATCACTACATTCGGCGTCATACGCCTTGGCAAAAATAATGAATTTGAAATACTTAGGTACCAATTCTAACGGCATGAGTTTTTAACTTTGTAACAACCTTGAAATTTAATTTAGTATAAGTGGCTGTATTGGTTACATAGAATTAGGACTTATTCAAAAAAAAATTTTAGAAGTGCATATAACCATAGATTAAATATACTAATATACTATAGTATATTTAATCTGTGATATAACCTTCATTAAATGCACTCTATCGTTATCATACACAAAATTGTTTACCCACTGCATTTTAAATTTAAAGCTATACAAAATAGTTTGAGACCGGTCGTATCAATGGAATATTTTTCCATTTATAAGTCGCATCCGACCGCTGAAAAACTTAACTCTACAATTAAATATTGTTTTTCACCATCGGCTTGTACACTGCAGTGTTGTATTTTAGATGCAATCACTACTAACTAGGCACGTGATGCCATTTGATACAGACGCAGACTCCCCATGTCGTTCAATAATCATGAAGTCGATCGCCAACCAACGCGGTGGTGCAGTACCGGAACGATTTTACAGTAATCGGATCATCGACGAGTAATGTAAGGGTTGAATTCTGCAGTATTTGACCTAGTTACCCAGCTCAGTCAGTAGCTCGACGTCAGATATCATTAGCAAATTAAATGACCGGGAAAAAATGTAATCGGATCAATACGATAGGCTGTTGTACGTTACGTGATTGTCGGATTGCTGCCCGGACGAACGCCTTTGCCGTGCTGCTCAGTAGTGCGTGATAGTTTTTGTGATCACGATGCCCCGTCTTGCCGATTGGCGTCCATTATAATATGTTATTCGAAACGGTTGGATGACCACCACGAGCACCAGGCTCAGTCCGGGTTCCCGTTGTTCTTGGACTTGATAAAAACAGCAGTGCGTTTTAGCGTACGTCCAACGTTTTGTCGTAAGCCCAGTTGCAGTAGCTATTAACAGTATTAACCATGAACTGGTTGTCACTGGACGACCGCATTGTGACTTTTTTTTATTTAATAGCTTCTAATTATAAAAAAATTACTACAGCTCAACAATTACAAATCCTATTACATGTTATAACAAGGTATTATTTATATTATAATGATACGGTTAACAGAAAATAATAGTGATGTTGTTGTGGAATGAAGAATAATGGGAGATAAGATATTATATAAATATAAATATAAATTTTTATTTTTAAATGTGAATTGTCTGGTTGATAAGATTATAGAATGCTAATTAGTTGTGAGTGCTTTCAAGACTGATGAAAGAAGAGAGATAAGGGGAGTAATTAGTGAGTTTAAATTTGAAATAAAACTTGAGAGAGTGTCGATGATTTTGAGTTCCGCGTGTAAATTTTGATGATTTTTGGTGGCTTCTGCGTAAGATTTGATTTTTTGATAGGTGTTGGAATCAGATCCTTTAGCTGAATAGACATTGTGATTTGCACTTTTCTTTAAGTACCATCATCTTTTCGTCGCTAAGATAGTTAGGTACTTTGACAAGCTTTTGATCGCTACCGTACACGCACGTCAACAACGATAAAATCATATTCGTCCAGTTTCTGAAACGCCGCAATCGATTTACAATTCAATTATTTATAGTATAATATTATTATATTGGTCCACTCAATGACTTATAGTGCAATTAAACGATTATACAATTCGTTCATTGTCTAAAAGCTTTATAATAAATGTTACGGACATACTAACTGTCATAGATCATAGTTAATGAACGATCTTAATACACCACCGTTTTGAAATATTCATTTACCATATTGTTGTGTACATGAATTATGAAATAACTGAGTTATAAAAGCTTAACAAAAAATCTATGTTTTATTAACTACTGAAATAATTGTATATAAACACTAGTAGAAATGTTTTCAAGAAATAATGTGTTATGTGACATATCGTTAAATTAATAAAATTAAATATCTAATTCAAATTATTTGCTGGGCTTTATTTTTTGTTGAAAATATCCATGTTTAACTATACTTAAATCAACAAGTTCACCAAATCTATATCAATTTATATATATGTCTACTAATCACTAATCAGCACACGCCTATAATTTTCTCACTTACACGACTTAATTAGTTAATCTCTTACTATTGTTATGATATGTATTATTTATTTATAAAAAATATTACTTCTTAGTGAAATTCGTGTGTCTTCTGACACAAGCCGCCACAGGTGGTTATAATAATATTATATAGTATATTATTACATAAAATGAATGTTCTATTATTACGAGTAGTCTTAAAATATTTTGATGCTAATGAATGAAGTTCAAATTTAACTTAAGAAAAAAAAACTTACATTAATTTGCATTTTTTTCTTATAAAACGTGTAATTTATCATAATCATGGACCGATTTAAAAAATTAAAATTTCTTTCCAATATTATGCTCAAAACATTTTATAAACAGAGTACCTATAGAATATATTTATTTATTATTATAAATTATAAGTCAAATACAAAAATAAATTACTATTCAAAACAAAATAGTTCTTACTTAGGTATTTATAAGACATTAAGTTAAACAATTTCAGGTTAAACATTTAACACGTATAAAAAATAAATATTTGATCTAATAAATAATCAAATTAAAATATACACTTAATTGTAATAAATTGTTATTACAATATAAAATTAAAATAATACATTACACATTTTTGTACAAAAAATTTATAGTCATAAACTCTCAATACTATTATTTCCATTGATCTTAAAACTTCTTATACAATACTATACTCCTTTACATAATAAATTACTATTGCTATGCATTTTTATCACCATTTTTTAAACATATTACTATACATTTTAACCCTAGATTTAACAGATAATATTAATCAGATAATTACATATTGTATTATAGTTATTATATACATTTAACATCT
This sequence comes from Melanaphis sacchari, assembly GCF_002803265.2. NCBI lineage: Eukaryota > Metazoa > Arthropoda > Insecta > Hemiptera > Aphididae > Melanaphis > Melanaphis sacchari. The sequence goes on along the minus strand of NW_020271193.1, from coordinate 2,045,918 downwards.
AAAGAGAAAAATAATATCAGTTTTTTAATACAATTTACATTTTATAACAAATATGCGTATATTATCATCTCACTGTTGAAGTTTTAAATTTACTTTATTACATTTTAATAACCAGATAGTTAATAAATGCCTTAAAAAAAAAAGATTAAATTATTCAATGGTTGTATTTTTTTTCCATGCAAGGTTACCTCGCACACGTATCACCTTCAAAATATTATTCATAATGCATTTTATCACACAATAATGATAATAATGCACTATAAATAATGCACTTTTCTTTAGTAGAACGTGACAAAAAAACCATTGTGAAATAATTTGTCGGTATGAATCTTCTAACGTAACGAAATTATTTAACTAAACACGAGTTATTTGATATACTTTATGTCCATGTTTTTATATAATAATTATTTCAGTACAAAAAAATATAAACATACATTTAGACCATTCATATGTATAGTCGAAACATTTAATACAAATTATAAATACAAAAAAAAAAAAAAAAAAACAATTGAGCAACATCAATAACAATAACAACAAAACAACAACAATAATAATAGCAATAAACACATCGAAATCACATTCAGAAATCGGAAGAAACCGGAGAAAACACTATAGAGGACGATCACAGCTATACCATTCCGCGACAGACGACAGCCAGTTCTCGGGCGACTATAACAACCAATCTTCTTTGACCAAGTCCGCACCCTTCTCGCCGATCATGATGACCGGCGCGTTGGGGTTGCCGCTGATTATATTCGGCATGATGGAAGCGTCAATCACCCGGAGCCCGTCGATGCCGCGAACGCGCAACCGGTGGTCGACCACCGCGTCCGGATCCGTGTTCGGACCCATCTTGCACGTACCCGTTGGATGGTAAATGGTAAACGTGAAGTGTCGGATGGCGCATTCCCAGTACTCGTCGCTGAACAGCTCGAACTTCTTGCACCCCGGCATGGGCGTCAGCAGCGGCCTGGAGTTGTACTTGCGGAACGCGGCCGTATTGGACACGTTGAACGCGATCCGGATGCCGTCTACCAGCACCTGAACGTCTTCCCGATACGCAAAGTAATTGGGCTCGATGATTGGATGCGCTAGCGGGTTCTTGGACTTAAGTCGCAGCCATCCGGAGCTTTTGGGACGAAGCAGCAGCGGCAACAGCGTCCAAGTCTCGGCGTTCACCAGCGGTTTGTAAACCGTGTTGTATACGGCGTCCCGGAGCCCGGTGATCTTCCGGATCTGATCGCCATCTGAGTTCACGGAACTCGGGGCGAAATGGAATTGTATGTCCGGGAACTCGCCGGACGGGTCGGCGTACTTGGTGTTGACGAATGCCAGACCTTCGACACCGCTGGACGTCAGCGGGCCGCGCTCGTTCATGATGTAGTCGAGGGCCACGGACGCGGTAGTAAACCTGGACTTTTTGAAAGTGATCGGATCGTCGATGAGAAACGTCAACCCGCCCAGGCCTACGTGATCCTGCAGGTTATGGCCCACCTTCAGGTCGACGAGCGGCTTGATGCCCAGTTCGGTCAGGTGGTCGGCCGGCCCGACGCCAGACACCATGAGCAGCTGCGGCGACCCGATGGCTCCCGCCGAAAGTATCACCTCCTTCCGGGCGGTAACCGTGCGCCGCTTGCCATCCCGCAGATATGTGACGCCGGTGGTCCGGATCTTGCCGCCGTCGCCGCTGCCACCGGAAAAATGTATGCGAGTCACTTGGCTACGCAACGACACGTGAATGTTGGGCCGCAGTCGGATCGGCCGGAGGAACGCTTTGGCGGTACTACACCGGCTACCCCGGCGCGTAGTAGTCTGCGTGAGCATGAACCCGTTTTGATACTCACCGTTGATGTCACGGTTCGCGTATCCCAGCTCCTCGCCGGCGGACACGAACGCGGTGGCAAGCGGCGTCCGCCACGGTGCCTCCGACACGGTCAGGTAACCGCCGCGCCTGTGGTACTTGGTCCGGGTCAAATACGGGTTCCGGTTGTCCTCGGACTTGAGGAAGTACGGCAGGACGTCTGCGTATGCCCACCCCGGGTTGCCGGCCGCGGCCCACTGGTCGTAGTCCCTCCGGTTGCCACGCACGTATACCATGGCGTTGAGCACACTGGAGCCGCCCAGCACTTTGCCGCGCGGCCAGTTGCACCGATCGTGTACCATGGCCAAGCAGTAAGGGTTGTCGCTGGACGGCGGTGCCGTCTTGTATTGCCAATCCATGTCCGACAGCTGCAGATAGCCGACAAACGACGGGACGTCCGATATTTCCGTCTCGTCGCCGCCGGCCTCCAGCACCAAAACCGTCCAGTTTTGCATCTCCGACAGTCTGTTGGCTACAACGGCCCCTGCTGAGCCCGCACCCACCACTATGAAATCGTATTCGTCCAGTACCTGCAACGGAATAATCGTTTATGAGTTTAATATGAAGTTCACAAGTTTGAGTTTATATATTGTTGTGTTTTGATCATAAATCTAATATCATTCGTTCAACGCCCCAGAAAAAGTTAAAAAAATAAAAAATTGATTCCGACTACTACTAAAATAAAAGACTTATGTATGAATAAATAGTCTAATATATTTTAATATATTATTTTCGTTTTTGTTTGAATTGTAAGTTATGATGATTGACAATAATTAATAATTTATTAGATTCATATTTTTTTAAGATTAGCTACCATTGTTGTTTTTATATGCAGATTTTGACACACGCATTTTTTGTAGTTTATCAGTATTATTAAAATTACAAAACAATTTGAGTTTTCATTAATTGATTAACTACAACGAAGTATTTTTTAAACGACGAAAAGTTATTTAAAAACTAACGTATAAAACATATTTGGTGTTCATATTCAGGGTAGTCATTATTTCAATATAATCTTTTCTAATGAACCAGTTGTTCACTGTTTTTTGACTTATTGTTGTCACACAAAATAAGTCATAAGCGGTGGTCGTCGGCACACTCGATGCGTTTTTCGATAGCGTCAGTCCGCGTATACAAAAAATGCACTATCATGACTACTGCAGCGACCAGCATTATGGTATTTATTATCAAATATTTTGTTCCACATTTTGAACAACTGCTATATTGTTATTTGAAACCATTTTTATGAACAGCTATTCACATTATAAAAATGTCACAGATACTTGGAATTATTGAATTTCGGACATTATAATGTAAGTATAAATAGCTAGTAAGTATTAAGTAGTGGCAGGCGGATAATTTATAAAGAATTATTTCTGCTATATACATGATGTATCAATTTATCGAAATAATATAATATAATTAATGTACTAAATATATACGGCTTATATTTTTATCAATTGTTATGTTGTACAATTGGTAATTGTATCAATAATCGTGGTTTAGCTGAATATCAAATATAACTGGAACAATGATCAAATAACCGGATAACAACAAACTGTATGTCCTAGTTTTTACACTCGTCGTTTAAAACATTAACTATTAACCTATACCACCTGAGGGCGAATTTTATTTTTGTATACACAAAACAACTTCAATAGCAATCTATCCGTAGAGAGTGTAAGTTTGACAGACAAGGGCATCTGAAACTTGAAGAGTCATTTAGTACAATCAAAATACACCATACATTAAAAACAATTAAAATCAAATTACAAAGAAAGTATCTATATATTATTTAGAAATAATATAAAACACGTTCAAACAACAATTACGTAACATTTAAATTTAAATAAAATGGTTTTTTTTTTTTAATACCATATGGTTAAAATATAATATTAGAAATGTTATGTATATTTACAGTAAATAATGATGATAATTACTCGTTCGTATTGATTTTTGAACGCATTTTTTCAATAATTTACAAAATATTATTTTTAGTTTTCTGGTAATAATTAGAAATTAAATATTAAAATTTCATATGATATTTTTATATTCCATAAACAGTTTTTATTTTTATTTAAAAATTTCTCTAAATAAGTACCTACTGAAATGAATGAATTTATAATGTTATGTTACTTGTTTGGCACTACAACATTAATTGTCGTAACAGCTAGTATTAAAATATTATGTATGACATATTACATAATAAATAATAGGGTTTTCAATAACATCTGCCAATAGAATATTATTATTCAGAGTCGTGTGTTTTCATATAAGTTATTTATTATTAATATAATAATGATGTTATTTAATTTATATGTAAATATTCTAACATAAAAATGAGATTCATGCGGATGAAATGGCTTATTTAAACAGATTGGAATGATAAACACTTAATAATATAATTCTTATTTTAATAAAATGATTAAAAAAATACAATAATATAAATTTTAATATTTAAATCATATTTATTAAAAAAAAAAAAAAATGTAATTTAAACAGTAAAAAAAAGTGATTGAGTCATCATTTCTGACTAAATAAATTTAATAGGTATGGAATTATGTTTTCTTTATTTAAAATCTATAATACAGTTTTCTCTCATCTTATGCAATAACACTAAACTGTAGGTATTCATATTACAATTTAACATTCAAATACTTGAGCTCGTTAGTTAAAAATGATTTTCCCACATTTTTAATCTCACTATTATATGTTTTTTTATTATTATTATTTAGTTTACTGCATTATTAATTATAATTTAACATGTAAATTACTGACATGTGAAATTATTTTATTTAACGCATTGAGATATAGTCTTCACTGAGATACTGTTCATCACATATATGGTTGTATTTTACGAGCTTATACACAAGTATTCGAATAGACTATAAATTATAATCTTTCTGTGAAAGTAAACAATAATTTAGTTATAGTATGTCGGTATTATTAGTTATTAGTTTATTACCTTTGCACTATAATATGCCTTATGAAAAGAACTACATATTATACATATTATGTAGATAGTATGAACATAATTTATTAAACCTAATATAGTCGTGAAAAGATTTACATACATCATCAAGTACGTGTTTAGCTCAATAACCAGAACTTAATTACGTGAATATTGTATCAATTAAACTCCTATCGTATTAAACAATTTAAGAATATAGTTTTTAATACTATAATATAGTAATTACAATGAATATTGATGATTTAACCACATACCAATTTTATTTGGTACGTTTATTTTAAAATTTGATGTTATAAAAATATATAAAAGAAGTCTATAGGTACTCGTAATATTATGATTTTACACTTTATTTTAAAAAAGTAAATGATTTTAGTTTTTCCATTTTATACATGTTTTCTTATTTTTTAAATATTAAAACTAAATAATTTAATTTTTAATACTGTAATATTAAACTTGTAAATTGTATTAAATTAAAAACGATGATTTTTTTATTTGTGATAAAATAACTTAAATTAAAATGTTAATTAAATATTTGGAAAATAAAATGTCTGAATAAAAATGAAAGTTATTTTTACATTTGTACAAACATTATATTAATCAACGATTTCATGAATGGTATATCAACAACAATGACTAGAATATGGACGACATCTATTATCCAATATTCATACTTAGTTTATTATAAATTATAACAATGTTAAGATTAATAATATGTGTTGTGTGATTAAATAGTTACGGAGATTAGAATTAAGTAGTTAAAATATAACAAAGCCAAGTTGAAAAGCAGAATCATTTTTTTTTTTTTAATAACTAGTTTGTTAATTTTCTAACTAACCTTTAAACTTAACTAATTTAAAAGCTCATTCTAACAATTGGACTTTTTCTAGTTGATTGAAAAAATAACTCACCAAGCCAAAATCATATTTATACTCATTAATGCATTATTTTGTTTATTGATTAATTTTAAAATAAATACAATAATTTAAATACTTATAAACAAATAAAAATTCTCTTAAATAATCATTTGGATACAATTATGTAATTTTCTAAACGGTTAAATTACTTTAAATACAACTAGTATGAAATAATAAAAAAAAGACAAGTATAGGATATATTTTTATTTTTTTTTAACTCTTAGTTATTATTTGAAAAAATAACAAGTTGCACAATCCTTAACACATATAGAATTTTCCAAGAAAAAATAATTCTCTTAGTTTATATGTAATAAATAGCTTCACAAAAACACAGGATTACCTTACCTATAATCATTAATTATTGATAAAAAATCAATTAAAAAACTTCTACAACAAATTAAATAAAACCGAAAAATTCCTCGCTTATAAATCAATGAATAAACCTCCAAATTCAAGTTAAAATGATGCTTAATTCAATACATAATCTTCCTATGAGCACAAAGAATAAATAACTTAAAAACCTGATATTTGTTATGTAATGTTATATTTTATAGTTAAATATATTGGTTTTTAACTATTCACTTATAGTTTAACGGTGATATAACTTAACTTATTCAAGTTACTTTAATTTTATTAAATGGTTCATCTTTATTTATTAAATGATTAAATAATTGTATTAATAAATGCACAAAGTTCATTTGAAGTCATAAAAAGAGTTAACAAATAATGTTTACAAGGTATATTAAAAAAATATAATTTTAGTGTGAGATTAGATTTAACCATGGAATATATTTTATTTTAACTTAAGAAATAGTGTATATTTTTAGTATGTATAACATTTTGTAACGATATATGATTGTAAATCTGATTTCATAGTAATATACGAATATGCCATGTACAGTATTTATGAAATTCAAAAATATTATTTATTATCAACAAAATAAATAATTACAATATAATTAATTATATAGTTAAATTTAAACAAAAAATTATAGCTGCCTATATTTTTAATAACCGAATTGATTCTCGTAAAATAATTCCTATTTATTTTCGTGTTATGTACATTGTTTTATGTATTACAATTCATGGTTTATTATCTTTCGTATACTTTTTGAAATAAATCCTCTTATATAACCAAGATTTATATTGAAGTATCATAAAGCTATAATGGGTAACCGGTTGGCGATTTCTATTAAAATGGAAAATATTAAAGAATCTTGGCTATATTATAGCTATTGTACCTATATAAATACTTAATAAAGTAAATAATTATGTAATAATAACAACTTTCGTGTGTATTGCGGAACCAAATATAAAATAATATGATTTCCGGACGATTGATTATAAGGATTATTATTTAAAAAAATTAAGAAATTGATAAGTTAACTATAAACAAAATGTTCCGAAAACATTATCAATTCTGAATAATTCTAGAATTGTTATGATAATAACGACACGATATTATTTTTTAGAATTATACTTTTAGGTGGTCATTTATAAACAAAGAGTAAATATTATAATATAGTATAGAAGTTTATGAACGTATTATGATGAGTGATGACTAATCATACAGTTATTGATATCGATAAACATTAAACACTATCACTATCCAATACATTAACAAGTAACTCTACCTGTAAATTGAAAGGGTAAAAACGGCAGTAAAAGAAATCTGATTCAGTTATATTGTTATCCGTATAATATGTTATTAAGTGATCATAAAAAAGAATAATGTTAACAATAACAGTAACGTCAACCTCATTCCCATATCTCAAAATAAAGACTTTTAAAAAAAAAATAATATTATTTTTGTGTGCAATAAGAAAAGAAGAAAATATATTGTAATTCAAAAAACTAGGTATGAGAAAACAACGAATAATAACAATAGTACTATAGGTATAATCTATTGTAGTCAATATTCCAACGTGATATCGTACGTTATCTGAATGAGATACTCAGAAATCGTCCATTATCGAAAAAAATTATTCGATTTTTATATGTAGAAAATATTATTTACCTACGGTCAATTTGTCTTCAATTAACACAAATTAGCATATTATTGTGAAAACTAGACGGTGACAATAATAAAGAATAAATACAGATCATGATGACATTAATATGACATAATTATTATAATAATAATACTTTTTTTTTTTTTGAAAGGACAGTGAAATTTAAGATTACAGCTGAGTCGACCAGACCATTTATAAACCATAATAATTTATCTAATTTATCAGCGGTCAAGTGAAAATAAATGAGCAACTACATTTTCCCGTAAATTAAACACGTGAGTTTAAAAATATATTAGTTGCGCTCAAAAGATCAATGCAATTTCTGTGCCCAATACAAAACCATAGCCATAGTGATTAGGATGAAAATGGGTGCAATATTTATAACAAAGAATCCCGTGCAGATGGTTTTGCCACTCACAGGTCCAGAGAACACGAAATCTTATAAATGTAAAATGCTTGAAACGTGAAGTTATGAAGTCAGGACGTAAGTTTATAAATCGATTACGATATTTACCTCTTGAACGTCTATCACCCGTGACTCGGGGTCGTACATCGAGTACCGGAGGTACGCCAGCCCGACGACGAACACGGGTATCATGCCAGCTCCAGTCAAAGCAGCACTGCTGATGGCGCCGGATATCAATGACGACATTGCTGCTGCTTTCGGTTTTTCTTTAAAATGTTCTTATGAAATTCCGATAGGTATTTTCGGCACCGGCGTTATCTACGCACCGAACAACGATAAGCACTAATATCAGTGACGTATAAAATATACTATAAAACTCGCGAGTTATCGGTACGGTACCACGGTCGCGGTCGTTCCGTCTTGTCGTGGACAATATCCGTTCGGGGCACACTGACCGATCCGGGCGGTCTTCATGTTTTTACGACGATTTTCCGGTCCACAGTAGGTACGAAAGCCGATGACCGTACCTGCACTCGTCCGGGTGCCCGGAGTCCATCATCACGACAACTGCGACTATTGCTTTCTAAAACCGTAAACGCCAACTAAAAATCATAAAATAATAACGATAATAATATTACTACTACTGCAACTATTACTACCTACTACTATACTGATAATAATAGCGCGATGACTATATGGGGACGCGACGCGCTCGAGGACGAGTGAGAGTTCTTTCGAGACGAGACTAGACGACTGCGGCAGTTTCGCCGGGCCCCGAGTCCCACCACTGGGAATGCATTTCTATAATGGTATGATATTTATTAATATATATATATATATAAATATAAATTACATATTATATTATATTATATTATACGCGCGGAATTGAACGTAGACCGCCGCCGCCGCCGCCGCGTACGATATTAATGTTCCCATCGCGTATTACCGTAAGATTTGTGCGTTCAAATTTTTTTTTTTTTTTTTTGTACTTCACTTCCCGGCCGACGCGAGTAAATAAATATACGCGTATACCTACGTGAAAGTGGTCACGACCCGGCGGGTTCGGGTTTCGTGAACGTATACGGATCATATACCTACATATAACATTTATTATTATATATTATATATATACGCGTATACAAGTTTAATACACTTTTCATTTCACTTTATAACGGTCCTTGAAAACTATGCACGTAATCGCAATCTCCTCTTGCAAATTTTATCAACAACGTGTTTATTAAAATGTAGGTATGCGTCTTAAACAAAAAATACGTACTAATTATTTATTATTGATGATTATGAGTTCAGGGGTGTATTGGAGCGTACATACGATATATATACCCAATCATAACTATATTTATAACGAAATGCGTTTACGAAAAAAACAATACCAATTTTAAGTATACCATTGAATAGTGATTAGTGAGCAATACGTGTAGGTATTATATTAGGTTTAATCTAAAATTGAAATACATTTTTGAAAAAGAGCTCATACTTAAGAAAGTTATTTTCTAATACACCCCTGTCCATGGGAGTTATATACTCTGAGTCGTCCATGCTAGTATACACTTTCAATGTATGTTAAATGCTAATGTGTTCGAAATGTAAATGATTTCCGGACATCCAATTTGTAAATTTAGATAATGATTTAACTGTAAAGTGCCAGTACAAGGATTGTTATTTATTAGCGTATTCTTAGTTGTAGAATTTTTACATAAAATTATCAGCATTTAATTGATTACATCGTAGTTAATTGCAGAATTATGTTATTTATAATCATTAATATGTTCGAAATGTATTATTTGTTTTATACATTTAATATGATTGTTAGTGGTGTACTGACGTTTTCAATTAAATACGTTTGTTCGATGAGAGTTTTCCGAGAGTGTCTCGAAATCGTCAAGAATCAAATTTAATATCATTTTAGTACGTTCCAAGAAAAAATGTCATATTTTTAACATAGTCTTAATGCGTCACAAATCAAAATTCAATATTACTCTAGATCCACGGAAGTAAACTAGTTTATGCCCAAGAAATATTTGGTTAATAATATTATTTTTGCTTAGGTATAACTATGTTTAAATATTTTAATTTTTGGGTAAGTATACTAATTTTTATAATATTTACATATTTTTTAATAACTTTAACTCAATGATATATTTTTTGAAAATGTTGAAATTAAAAATACGTCTAAATATTTGTCTATTATGGTGCATCAATTCACTACTCACATCCATTGACACTAAATGAGTCGTATTTGTGCATAATTATTATTGAAGTTAAAATAGAATGGAGTTTCCCCATCATTGATACAGTCGTTGTAAAAATTACATACATAAATTGTGCATTTGTACTATTATTAATTATAGTCATCTTCGATTTTAGTTTTTAAAAGTTTGGTTGCGAGTTGAGAGTGCACTAAGACTATTCAATAAAGTTTTTTGTTAAGACTACGAAAGTACTTTTTTATAATAATGTGTTTTAAAACACCAAATGTGATGCTTATTGGTTTTAAAGTAAAGATGAACGAATTAACTTTTAATAATTTTCAGGGTCCTAATTTACAATGAATAAAATCTGAAAAATAATCTATTTGAGTCTAAAATATATAATATAAGAAATCTTGTTGTATGTACCGGCAACATCGCGACTGCAGTAATTATGCGTTCTACCATATTTAAGCACTTTACAATCATATTTAGATTTTAGACGATAATATATTCTCGTAATAAGTGGACGATTTAAAAGTGATTTTAATGATGAACAAAACTTCCTATAAATGAGTAATATATTGATAAAAATTATTACATATTATTAACGCTCCATTCGTCATCGTCTTGTTGTTTGTTTCATTACCGTTAACAATTATAAATAAAAAAATAATTAGAAAAAAGTAAAAAAAATAAATAAATAAATATTAAAATACTTGTGCCATATCTCTCAGGAACGCGTTAAATGTACCACTTTTATTAATACCTCGCCACCACATTTCAATAAGATACCTGTAATAATTATTATATTTTTATTTATATAATTATATTATTATATAATATTATACCTCAGAAGCAAATCTAGAGTTGTACCCAAGAAATGTCACTCAATGACTAAATACACGATCAAAAATTATAAGCAAAAAAAGAGAGTACTAATCTTTATTACCATTTATTACCATTAAGTCACGATAATTAAAATATAATTGGGTAGTAGAGCGCATACACCGAGCGTCCTATAATTACAAGTAAACGCAATTTGCGGTAGAACGCATACGACAAGAAAGCCAAAATACCTAATTAAGTTCAACAAAAAAAGTTAAAAAACATTTTCTTAACAATTTTACAGACTTAGGGCTATTAGTACACTGTATGCAGACAAATTAAAGTTATCAAAGTTATTAGAATATCAAATATTGAAAAATTAATAATAATTATTAATAACTAAAAACATGTGTATTTTATTGCAAGTGAATTTTTCTCGCACATTATTATTATTTATTATTGTCAAATGTAACTGAGTACTGAAATTGACTAGACGATGAAAGTATTCAGATTTCAGATTTGTATTATTATCATCATATTAAAAAAATTTGTGGTAATTGTTATTTTTATTCACGTTAGTAAAGATTTTAAAATATTTAAACTTTTAAAATTTTTAAGTGAAAAACAAAGATAATTTTGTTTATTAACATTTTACACTTGAATAGCGCTTCACTTATATAAAAAATATAAACAGATATTTTATGTAGTATACCTTCATCAAATATAGATAATGAACTGAAATTAAAATTGCGTCGTTTATACTTTGAAGTATACCTACACAGATTGAAATTAGATTTAAATCCAAATGTTGAGTTAAAAGTTAGAATACCTTATTAATATTATACTAAACTATTTTGACCCAAAAACGGTCTATTCAAAATAAACATTTAAGTTAATTTTTCTATGGTAGTTAGTGTTAATTTGATATAATAGTTTGAAGTTAAAATTAGTATGAAATAATAGGTTACTTAAATTGCCTATTTCTAACGCCTTGAAAACGAACCATTCACGTTGATCCCATACAAGTTAATTTTTATACTAACGAAAACAAAAATATAACTTTTTATATTTATGAGTATTTTAATAAAATATTAAATAGTTAAATTATTTATTAAAAGTATATCAGTTAAGTTATGTATATTCATAACTTAACTGATAATTTGGTTTATTTATTTAAGTTACCAGTAGATAAAATAGGTAATCAGTATTCATTATCAAGTTTTAATTAATACCATGTTTTGTATGACATGCGTACCTTTAAATTATATTAAAAAGATATAAGGTAAGCTCTATATTCTATAATAACACGTTAGTATGTTTTCGTTAAAAATCTCATGTATTATAAAATATAAAAACTAAATCAGGAATAAATATTGTGTATAAAATTAAAATTAAAGGTTCTGAATTAAATTATATTCTATGTTAATATTTCAGTATGCAACTCTCAGTAAAATATGATATTTAAATATCAAAGATGAATTATTGTGGTGTACTATGAATTATTTTATCACGATAATACTACATTTTAAATTATTATTATTAATTGTTACTTGTTAAAACAAATTTAGCATATCAATATTGTATTATTACAAGTTCAATCTAAATAATTCATAATATACAATACATTTCGAATAATTAAATAAATACATTTTTCTATTATAAATAGGTACATATTATAATGGTCTTATAATGTAATTTACTCAAAAGTCATATTCATAATATTTTGATTTACAGTGTTAGATTACAAATACTACTAGTTATACATACAACATATACAAAGAAAATTGAATATAAATGATTCAATACATTTTAATACAGTGTATAAGTATACAAAAAAAATACCAAAGTGGTTTACAATTATGAAGTATAGTAAAACAATAAGAAATACAATAGTAATAATAACAATACTAATATTTATAACTAGACTAGAGTGAATGATAACATACAATTAGTTTTGATAAGTTTTTCAAGTAATTCAACATTAAGTTACAAAATGTTTTAAAAAAATAAATAATTTAAAGCATAATTGCGACTTTAAAAGTGTAAAGAAGAAAATATCCATAAAAATAGTATAACCATAATAGTCGTTTGATCTTATAATTTATCTACGTATAATACATGTTTATAAAAATTGAGCAATACAACTTGACATACGTATTGATATGATCGAGGACTCAACCTCAATAGGCTGCAAATTCAAAAGAGACGACTTTGTCCTAATTAATAGTAATGTTGGCACTCCTTCGTCTTCTTCTTTTTGCGTCAATACCATTCCAATAGTTGATTATCATGTCGGAACCTTTCTCGCCAATCATAATTGTCGGGGCATTGATGTTACCGTTAGTGATCTGAGGCATTATACTGGCGTCAATCACTCTCAATCCCTGAATCCCGTACACTCTAAGCTTTGGATCGACTACGGCAAAAGGATCAGTAGGTGGTCCCATTTTACATGTGCCTGAAAAACGCATATATGATAAGTAACGTAAATATAAAATATGATATTAAATCGATTAGATTAATAAAATTATTGTATAAAGTATAAACTCTATGAATCTAGTGTTAGACAAAAAAACTTTGAGATTAGTCAAAGATTTCAAATTAGAGTACTGCAATCTTGAATTTAAGGTGCTGGTAAATTACTTAAAATATAAGTAGCTATCGTACGTAATAATTATCATACTTTACGATTTAAACAAAAAAAATAATAATAGTAATAATGATAACACATGAAATATTCAGTATGTGTGTTTTGTAAAACAATGTAATATTCAATCTATTTTGTCTTTAATAACGTATTTATTTGGTTTGCATTATTATCGCCTCGGCGCGACACATCATAAAATATTTGCTTAAAAATCACTCCATGACTCATTTATGGTGAAATTGAGTACTGTTCTTCAGTAAGGTACCTTAAAATTTTCAGAAAATACTAATGCTACGAGTAAGGAAAGGTTGGAAACCTCTAAATCAACTAACGATTAAAAATTATTACATAATACGAATCATTAAGACTTTATAAACCTTATTCATCGCATAACCGTAGTCATGTAACTGTAACGTATAAAACGATATTGCGTGTACACTGTACATAATAAATATATTATCATTCATATTCAAAAACTCGTTGCGAATTGTTTGAAAATCTGACACCACCGCCGGACTGCATTTCTCGCGGCATCGATCGGAACCAATTAACCGTAACCGTGGCGGAACGTATACTACTCACCCGACATGTGGTATATGGTCATGGTGTACTGACGTATCACGCACTCCCAGTACTCGTCGGTGAACAACTCGAGGGTCTTGCAACCGGGCACCGGCTTGGCGTGGAATCGGGCGCCGAATCGTTTCATGGCGGTCGTTTCGCCCACCGCCACCGCTGCCTTGACGCCCTCGCGCAGCACCCGCAGATCGTCAGGGTGCGAGAAATAATTGTGGTACATCAAAGGGTACTGGTGCGGGTTGTTGCTCCGGAGCAGTATGCGTCCCCTACTTTTGGGCCGCAACAGCATCGGAAACACCCCGAATACGTCCTTGTTGTTGAGATCGCCCAACAGCTCATTGTAGAAATCGTCGCGCAGACAGTGAGCCTTACGCGCTGCCGTGCCGCCGTCCGAATTGGTCGACGTGGATGTCAACATGAACTCGATGTCGGGCCAGTCGTCAGACTGGTTTCCGTATTTGGTCGTGATGAATGCCACCGTCTCCAGTCCGATGGACGACGTTAAAGGTCCTTCGCCCAGCACAGCATACCTACGGCATCCATACGAGTGAACTTATTGAAATTTAATACAAGGACATACGTATAATCAGATACGTAGGTTATTGATTAGCTTCTGGTATTTAGTTAAATTATCGCAATAATATGCAATTATTAAAAACTGTCGTATAATTATTAGCTTGAAAAAAAAATTTTAAGTTTATCGATTATAAGATTTGATACGCCATTTCAACAAAACATTGTTTAATAATAAAATGAATGTCTATTCAAACGCACCAGAAGATGACTTAGGTATTATTTAAAAACGTGTCATAATAATTATTGCAGTGTATTATAATTATATAGCGTGCGTTTTACCTTTGTTATTGCAATTTATTTAGATCTCAATGGTTTTCTTTAATAGCTGAAATGTTTGTCGTAGGTATGGCATCTGCCACCCATAATATTGCTATTGTATAAATTTGACCATACTATAATTAACTTCAACTGTAATAACTTATCAAAGTGGTAGTGAAATTACGCCATAAAGGTTTTTTTAATGTATGACTGTAAGAATACCTACACAGATTTAGATTCTAGATGAGAGAATTGAACGAAAAATTAATAAATTTAATGTTACCTGTAGGACTTACTCGTATTTAAAGATATTAAAAAGAATTCGTAAAAAGAATTCGTAAAGCTTAACTATTACAGAATTAAATTATGATTGGTAGTAGGTAATATTTTTTTCAATTTTTCAAACAACGAAAATTCGTAGATAACTAAATAGTAGCTTTGAGAAGGCAACACATGAAGTCTAGGAATCTCTAGGAAATGTTATGCGTAATTTACTATTACTTATTTTTAATCGTTTTTATACGCATATATTTTGTACATTATGTGACTGTATAATATTGTTTGTCTTAGTGTTTCAAGAATATTATACTATAATAACACTTTTTTTTTTAATTAAAAAAAATTGCAATATTTTCGGCTTATAATAGTTTTACAGGATTTGTTTCAGGGACCAAAATCTTGATAATATACCAATGACGAATCATTTATTAGGTGGTGATGCGAGTGAACGATTATTCCAACACCCACCCAAATTCGGTAACCTCCATTTTATACTAGATAGGCATCTACTTATCTTTAATATTACGAATATATACATTTATATAATACAATAATAATTTTTACTTGCGCATCATCATTAGACGTGTCTATCATTAATGTTATTTCACTCTAGAATACGAACTGGAAAATTGCTTTTCAAAGTGATGAGATTAATTTTTAAAACGGTATAACAAGACGTTTAGTGGGACTGCGTACTTAACGACAGCGTCTTTCAATCAAACGGTTTCCTCCTAGATTAAAAAAAATAAATAAATATTTTAATCTTACCTCAAGGCTGCCGGTATGTTGACTACACGGTTCATGACCAAGCTAACTGGATAGTCAATGGGGAAGACTAGACCGCCAACGGCCACATGGTCCATAAGGTTTTCACCGACGCCGGGTGAATGATGAATTACTGGTATATTGATACTTCTTAGGTGTTCTTCCGGTCCGACGCCTGGAATGTAAAAAGAACTAGTGGCATAATCATTTTAATTGTATATATACCTATACGGTCTACGAGCAAATCGTCGTCAGAAGCTGGGTTACCAAACGGTTGCTTTCACCGCGCGGTAAAGTCTACGCGGATCCCCTTGCGTGCGCGTATCTCCTCACGTAGACACAGAAAACAAACCGACCACATATTATCGTGTTTTATTATTACGTACATCTTACAACGTTCACAGACGCACACGCAAAGTTGCGCAATTTCAAATATGTGCAGTCAGGGTTCAGAACAAAAAAAAATTAAATGTTAATAAAAATTTAAATAATATTTATATTTTGCGTTTAACGTCATCGTTTATTTTTACGTTATATAATATTACGTATATTTGTAATATAAGATGTATAGAATTGCATATTATATTATCATTGACGGAATTTCATATTTATTTTTTATTGAATATTCTCAATATAAAACTAAAGAAAAAAAATAAATGAAAAATTACTGTACGGATTAAGTACCTATGTGTGATAATTTGTAATAAATTAAAATATATTTTTTGATTTGATATATTTTATAATAGATAGTCGAGTATTTTTATGATACATTTAATTTTTTTTTTTTTTTTTTTTTTATACTTCAAGTTATTATTTATTTGTTTAGCGTTTTAATTACACTTGAAATTGCGATGTACTCTTGTAAGACGTTATGGTTACAAAATGACAAACGATATAATAGTTATGATATAACTACGAATTCTCACCTGAGAGCATAAGTAATTGAGGACTGTTGATAGCTCCTGCGGACAGCACGACCTCTCTTTTGGCCAGAGCAACCCGCTTTCGGCCGTCACGTTCAAATTCCACACCGTAAGCCCGTTTGCTCTCCGGGTCGATGAGCACTTTAGTCACATGTGACCACAGTGCCACGTGCAGATTCCTACGCAGCCTCACTGGCTGCAAAAAAGCTTTTGATGAACTGCACCGATAACCCCGGCGCATCGTGAACTGGTATAATCCGTACCCTGTCTGAATTTCACTGTTGGTGTCTCGAATCTCGTAACCCATTTCTTCGCCGGCTTGCAAAAATGCGATGCCTGCACCAAAATACAAAATAAATTGTTAAAATGTAGTGATATTATTACCGTTAAGACAATTCTATAATTGGCTACCCTAAACTGCACAATTAACAATTTGATATACGATTCCTGTGGAAGCTAAGATATTCGACAATTATCGAATGCGTTTTAACTTTTTCTATCAAAGTTGACACGAAAAACTCAGTTATACACTTTCTGAAACCTCGATCTCTACAATATTTTAATGCATAAAAACATGTATGCATTGCAACATGTATTAATATACATGAGTATATAATTACTGCAGAAGTCTCGACAATATTACGATTGCAAGTCACTTACGCCATTTTCAGTTTGTGGATAATAATATATAGTTTTACGGCTCGACGAAACGACGTTCAAAACGAATCCAATACAATATTATAATAATTGTATCAGATTACTAGGTACAATAAACGGGTCTGAGTTGCAAGTCATTAGATTAAATCACTCCTAGCAATTATTACATTTCATTTTCGATCTATATTTTTAATTTTTTTTATATATGTATATTCACACGACAATGTTGCGTGTAAAAGATTACATTCTCAATAATAATAAAATTGTTATATGTATATATTATTTTTAACGAAAAATAATCACATTTTAAGATTTTACTATTAATATCGATGTGGCGATATCCATACCAATTAATGTATTTTAATATCTTCAACGTCAAAATCATATTTTATGGACATCGATCAATGAAATAAAATACTGTTAATAGCATATTTAAAAAAATGTATATATTTTTTATAGATACTTTTTATCTATTCTGTAAAACCACAATAATGATATTCATTTTTAAAATAAAAACAATTTCGATTTCAAGTAGAAAATATGTAGGTGATTTAATCATGTACGGGAGGTAACATATTTCGATAAGAACAAATGTATAATAATAGGTAATCATTTTTAAATATAGAAAAAAGTTCATTAAATTAGCTAACTTATTATCGAAAAATATATTTCTCATTATAATTTCTAACAGTTACTTTTTTGTTTAAAAAGAGTTCATTGTATGATCTAGGCTATATACAGCTAGCATAATTGTTAATTATTACTTTATCATGTTTCTATTGTTCTTAATATCAATATAACAAGCTCAATCTTACCAGCTGTTATTAATTATCATGTTTAATCAATTTTTTGTAGTTAACACAATAAAAAAATTAATCACTAGGTAATGTTTTAAACGTGCCATTGCACTAAATATTAGATTTGTCATTGACCATGTAATAAATATTACTGTTACAATAATGTGACACAATATTTACACTATACTTGGTAATAAAAGTGTCTTGTTTAATAAGGTGATGCATCTCATCCAAGGACGAATATTGTGGTATAGAACATTATTATGAAGAAAAAGACCCGCCCACTTTTCGAATTTCTCAACCGTTCACGTAAATACCCAATTACCATCTAGGTAGTCATCTGTACATCCAACATTATTTCACCAAGTACCTAACTGGCGTGTACGATTCGACACATACGTAATAATTGTATATTTTTACATAGTTACTCTGAGTTATGTCAAAACGTATTCGTGTATCAAATCTGAGATTTTAATTTACCCAAAGGCGTGTTCCACGGTGAGTCTTGGACGGTTAGATAACCTCCGGTGGCGTGATATCTGGTGTTTTTGGCCAAGTATGGATTTCGTTGATCCTGCGATTTTTTGAAGTACGGAAGCACATCTTCAAACCCCCAACCGGGGTTGCCCATCCTCTCCCAGTTGTCGTAGTCTCGCTTGTTGCCCCGCACGTACAACATGGTATTCAACACGCTAGAACCGCCGATCACCTTACCCCGGGTCCAACAGCACCGATTGCCCTTCATCGCCTGGCACGCCGAGCTGTCCGGCTGCGTTTTATACTTCCAGTCATACTTGCTGCCATGTAAGTACAACGATATAGCTGGCACGTCTGTAATCTCGGACTCGTGTCCACCAGCTTCCAGTAGAAGTACGTTCCATTCCGGGTTCGCGGATAGACGATTAGCGACAACAGCGCCTGCCGAACCTCCTCCCACCACTATGAAATCATACTCAGATCTCAAATTCTTCTCGTTTACCAAACGGTTCTCCGGGTCGTACAGGTCATAATTGTAGTAGGCTAAAGCGGCCAAGAACGTAGGTAAAAACAGTAGCTTTCCACCTCCAGCTACCTTGGTTGCAAACTTTATAGCACTTATGAGCACTGTACCTGCGTGCACCATTTTGAGACTAGACGTCACATTCTATCCGTAACCAGTATGGTAAGTAAATCTGTGAACAAGAAATGCATTTTATGAATTGAGAATTTTAAATTTTATTGATGGTCTAAACTTGTAATTATATCGTAGACCACATGACGATTAAGTACAGAATTAGTAAGTACTGTATAGATTTATACTTTGTGTGCATAAAAAATACCTCCAATTATACTTTATTTTAATATCATGTTACTGTGGTAGAGTGGTAAATTTGATATTATATGAAAGATAAAAGTATTTTTATTGTTAAAGGTTAAAACTCAATATCTTACGGATGAGGATAATCGTTTTCACAGTTTTAAATTAACTTTTAATAAATTATACTTAATTTATCATATTACTTAAAAAATATGCAATGTTAATATTTGTATTGATTAAATTTTCGAACACATAGTTATTAAATTTTGAAAATATGTGTTAAAATATACTTTAATATAATAACTTTCTATAGAAAATTTCAATGAAACACTTATGAATTTGATTGTTGGTAATTTATAATTAATAGTTCAGTTAGGAAGAAGTTTATACAATTTAGAAGGTATATACCTACATAGAAATAGGAATGTTTTGAGATCCCAGAAAATATTCTTCTTTTTAGTTGCATAATAAACTAAAGTGAGATTTAATCTAAGTCTTCTCTTTGTGTTTAACTTTTCAGTGCATAAATCATGTTCCGGATCGGAAAGCAAAGTTAACAATTTATTTGGCTTGTCTTAAACTCGTTATCATATTTTTATTATCTTGATATTTTAAGAAATATTTATTATTTATAATGTATTAATTATGTTTTTAAACTAAATCATAAAAAATTATATAAATTTAATGAACACTTATTAAAGAGTAATTTGATTTGATTTAATTTTTACTTTATATTTTTTTTAAGTGGAAATTATGAAAACAAAATATTTATTTCGTTATTATGAATATTTTTTTTTTTACTAATACTAATAATTAAATTTTTATAATTAACTTCACAATATCAATAATATTTAAAACATATAAACGTATTAATTTTTGTATAAACAAAGTATTTAGTAAGAACTTGCAACATTATTGTTAAAAACGTGTAATATTCTTTTACTTGTATAGTTTTAACATGTACGTGAACTACAGTGGTCGACGAAAGAATGAGAATTGAAAATTCACTTAGCAGTGGTACCCAAATTCGGTATTTTCTTTACTACGTGCAATGTATTATACACACACACACACACACACACACACACACACACATATATATATATACTATACAGGAAAATATTTCTACATCATTGATGTAACGATATGTGAGTCTAGATTATCAAAAAAAAAAAAAAAGTGTTGGAATGTAGGAATCCAACAAGAAGATTCTATAGTGTAGTTCCGGTGCGTGATGCGATCGGAATAATTTTAAGTGGAGTCTGGTTTTTACAATACGTTTTGGTTGTGTTGAAAAAAATAACAGGTTGATTATTCGAATTTCTTGATTATCTTGATATCGGAAGCATACCTCTCGGCAAGTGAATATTATAAATAACGATTATAACTATCCAAGGCAAGATTAAATTTTCATAATATTTAGATGAAATGACTGTGCCTAAAGACAAGTCAAATTGGCTATTGAAAAACCTTTGTAACGATAAGTAATTAATTATTAACACTTTTATGTACAAGTAGATGCATTATAGTATAGTGAAAGAGAAATTTACTGTATGACACGATTCGTAAAACAATATTTACTTAAAGTGGTAGCTTATTTAGAGTTCATGGTCATACTTTCAGTTTTTACTTTTTATTAATATTTACTAAATGTAATGAAAATATTTTACAATTAAGCTTGAACTGATACATATATATATATATATATATATATTATACATATTATATTATATAAAATAATACGAACAATGACAGTCACGAAATCAATCGGCGACGCACTATCAAATGGAATTTTTTTATTTTTTTTAAATACAAATACTCGTATTATATACGAACTCGCCGTTCATGAATGATAGATGTATTTATTCAACGAAAATCATCGCATTTTCATTATGTTTGACGTGTTTCATAATGTTGTAACATACGTATACAAACTTTTAACATAGTACCCATATAGGTATCCACCTATCAGTTTGTAATTATTGTGAGCTATAACCAGTCATTTATAATATTATGGTTTATATAATATATACCTACGCATAATCATATGTCCTAAGTCCAATATAGGCAGTTATGTTTATTTAAGTAACTATTTTTTTTATCAATATTAATTTTACGTAAACTATTATATTTTCATTTATTCGTTAGAAAGCTTGTGTACTATAAAATAACGAATAAATATTTTATTTAAATTAAAATGTTTGTAATAAATTATATTATAAGTCATACAGATTTAATTAAGTATATGCTGGAATCTATTATTTTTAATTGTACATATGAATACGAATCCGACAGATATAACTGGAATATTTTTAGTAGGTACATTTAAAAACGTTATTATTTGTTAAATAATGATGAAAAAAATAATTAACCACATGCACGTGACTATTTTATTTTTACACTATTTTGCAATGAGTGTGTACTCAAAATTGTGTCATTTCACAACATAAACGTCCCCTCTCCTAAAGTAAGGCCAAGGCCACTCTCTCATTTCCCCAAAGCACAAAGCATACATAACACTTTACAATTAACTAGAAAAATGTGACATAATAATCTTATTAATTTATCGTAGTCATTATCGCAAGGTATAATTACATAGCAGACACTTTTTTAAAGTAGAACCATAAATATTTTATTTTTTTTTTTTTTTTTAATATTATATATTAATTACTAGTGTAACAATATTACACAGTGTACTAAAATTAGTGCGCATCGAGTATAAATTTGAAAAAGCGAAAACAGTTGAACTTGCGTGTTTTGCGTTCGACAAGAGTGTCCAAATAATTGTTAACTTGATAAGCGATGTAAAATGAAGTTCTTACGGTGATGTCGTGTAGATTTCATGGTCACAAGTTTAAATGGTCGGTGCTCCATTAAAGTAAATTTATTGGCGTACGTGACAAGACGACACGACTGGAGTTACGTACGAACGGCAAATATTTAATGATAACCCGATTATTATTGGTGAAAGCCTTATACAACTCGGGTATTTTGTCTTAACCGGGCACAGCGTTTAAATACATATGCACTAACTAACTGACGACATAACCGTAGCTATTGCTACACTACAATGTTTTTGCGGCCGTCTTGTTGCGCTGTCTCGCGGTGACATACACGCGATATTGTCTTAAACAATGATAATGAATTAGTTATCAAAACGAAAATATGTATTTTATAATAATTCTTGTTTTACCGGATCAAATGAAATGACGTGCCTAAATGATATTTCGTCGTTATTCCGAGACGACCGAGTGCGTGTACCTATTCGCAAACAATATTTTCAATGCGTGATAATGCGATTACGCAACTTACGCGTTTTAGCAGAACTATCGAAAACGTTTTATCTAAAAGAAGAAAACTGCGATGGTAACCGGAAGTCAGTAATTCCGATGACGCCAAAACCTGCGTTTTTGAAATTACTGTGATATCGCACGAACACGTGCAGCGCCGTGTAAACCGGTTGCGGTCGTTAATATTCCACTTTCGTTCTTACATTTCAATATGATACACCTATAATAATATTATATCATGTATCTTATATCGTCCATAACGTTGCATTAAACCCGTAGTCACACTACGACCGGAAGGTATTGCTGTTATATAGGTACAGTATCACAATATTATTATGTTATAATATTATAGCCTATAGGCAATAACTACGTAGGTAAACGTTAGTTCAGGTTGTAGGAGGTGGTGGTTGTGGTGGCGGCGGCGGCGACAGTGCCGGTGGTCGGCGGCACATTACATTATTTTTCTCAACGACCATCCCGGCGTGGTGGATCAAATCGTCGCATTCGAAACGCACGAGATGGGTAAGATAAATCGATCGATAGATCTCTCACACACGGGCCCGACGTACACGTAGTACAACGTCCAATCGGTCGTAAATAAAAATCATATTATAGGCGTACCGGTGTACAAAAGAGACGCTCTACATCTATATATTATTATACTCACGACACACTCACACACACACACACTCCCACAATCGCACACATAAAAGATTCCTGTGTAATCGAGTGAATAATAGCGTATATCATATGAATTGAGATGTACAATATAATAATATGTACATATAATAAATTATAACATAATATATTATTATGTTATATTGATGATTTACCTGCTGCGGACGTCCTGTTGCGGTGGTGGTGCTGAACGGCTACCTAATTTATATGTATGTACACATATATATCTATATGTATATATTATATTGTCGTCGTACACTTCTCGTTTGTCGCGTCGGTAGATTTATCGTATCACGGTGATTTTGTGTTATTTACCTGCCGAGAGACGCGCCGCGCGGCAGCAGAGGAAACCGGACGAGGAAAATGATTTGCAAGACCGCTGACGACCGAACGGTGGGTATAGCTGATTTAGCGGGCGGCCACTTCGCCGCGGCACTCGTCCGAGATCGAAAACGGGGCAAATCGATTTTTGAAAAATATTTTAAACCGTAAAAACCAAAAACTACGCGCGACCGGGACGTACGCGAACAACCTAACCGTGGCGCCGAACAAGAGCCTCCAAGAACCGGCCGACCGTTTTTGAGTGGACGCACGCCGACGTTTGAACGCGCGTTTATCGGTCGGCTGTGCCGATGCGGTGTCCGTCCGCGATCATTTCCTCTTCCCTTTGGCTGTCGCAGCACCGTAGATCCCCCTCCCCGCTACCGACCCGGACGAGTACGCGCAGTGAAAGTAGTAACCACCGCGCGCGACCAACGACCACGTCGTCATAATATTGTTATAGGTGCGTACGCACATTACGCATCGATGATGTATTTATTATATTATGTACGACTACATAATAGATGTGTTTGGATTTAATCGCAAAATATATCGTTATAATAATATCACAGAAATGAAAAAAAAAAAAAAAAAAAAAAAACCGAAAGTAAACCTTAATAATAATTGGTCTCCTGTGATTATTAGGTATTATGTATATTACACCAGTCGTTACTGCAAATTGAGACGGCACGCATAATGTTAGATTGGTACTTACAATATATCTTAATAAATCGTTGCTATATTACTCGAATTATAATAATACTGCATGTGATTATTATATGAATTATTGTATTTCGCAGACAATAGAGCAGACACTATACATTATAGACTCTACAGTTCTTGTGATATTATTATGCCCATATAGCGTTATTAATTTGCGCTTGTGCGTTATCCAACGAGACCGTTTGTAATTGTAAACAGACGACTGCCGCGAAGTGCACCGACACTATTGTAATGCACCTTTTTTTAACTGAGCGCGTCGAATCGATGGCTAATCGAAACACTATGCATTATTGTCTGTAAATTAATTAGGCACATAATATACGCGCGACGTTGTTTGATAACGCGGCTGATGGTGTAGCTTCTATGGGCGTGTTGCAGGAGGGTTAATTGCCGCGGGCGCGTTAAGATACATTTGAGGAACAAGATTTTAAGTAATTTAATCACATGAATATTGAATATTTCATGTTATGCAGCACTAAAATGGGCACGAACATTTCGGTAATACGAAGTGTGCTGTAATACCCCGGTGAAGAAATATTTTTGAAGAAAATAATCGTTAAAAAATTTGTTAACGCTTTGGGACTATAATTATACGAAAATATTTTTTACCTACAGGTAAAAAACACGCTCAAAATAATTTGCGGTTTACATACACATTTTGAGTAAAATATAGTTAATAAATATTTGTAAAAATGTTATCGATTTTTTTTAAATTTTGATGGCTAATACGTCTTGTACCATATTTTAAAAACAATAAGTAAGAAAAATCATACTTAATATGCAAATTTCTTGTTTATTTACTAACAAAATATTATGAACTAAAAAAAATGAAGTTATAGAAAGCAATTTCAATAAAACTAGAAATATTTCTATTTCTAGTTTTATTGAATTTTGCTTTTTATCGCATTTAAATTAATATTAATAATTAAAATTGAAATAGTTTACACATTTAAATAATTATAGCAGTACAACACATTTGTCAAATTTTTTATTTGATTTTAAACACTAATTAATTGTTGTTTTTTATATATATATAAAAAAAAATTTAAATCGCTTTTTATTCAATTATCATCTAATCAAACTTGACGACGCCCAAGCCACTAACCAACATTTCATTAACTTTACTTGCAAAACAATCAAGACCCTATAAACAAATGGGCGATAACAATACTTATATTATGTAATACAAACGTTGGACAAAATGCTGCAAGACAATATGGTTCGTATGATTTTACAAATACTATTATATACGATAGGAATAATCGAAACGACATAGTCTTATTAAACAAAAACAAAAATCATTCAGCCTCTAGCCTCACGCATAATACAATATAATGGTTCGATATTTAATACTGTAAGACAATGAGTAATTAGCTTGTATTTGTGAGGCGAGGGCTGAAATACGTCAATTATTTTCGATAACACGACTGAGCACGACACGTTTCAGGCATTCAATGTACGATTAAGCCTAATATTTGTCATGTACAAGAAACACGCATATGGAGTACCTACTACATTGGTACAGCGATGTTTTAAAAACCAAAACGACTTTAAGCATCGAATTTCCGGTACTTCGTGACGATCGATGATGCAATTTTAGTCGACATCACTTACGTATGGGTACGTCGTGCATATTATAATTATAATAACAACGCGATTTAACGGTGTTACAAACACGATCGAATAAATATAATTCATTGTTTACCTCCTAGAGTATATGCCCAATTTTAATTACCACGAGTTAAATTTCTACGTTTGACCATTACAGAAATAATTAAATTTGCTCTATGTTTTAAATTATCAATACATCAGACTTTTTCTAACCGTATAATTATCGTTATTACATTATAGTATGTTTTATAGTATAATTTTATTTTATCACGTAACTATTATGCAAAATCATCTTTACCATTCTATAGTGGTACGATTATGTGTAAAAATAGTTATAAAATAGTTAGACAATAATGATATATCTTGCGTGTATACAAATCAAAGTGATAGAATTATATTAAAAAGTGCAATATATAGCGCATTTATAATTAGTCACTTTTATGCAGATATATAAAATAAAAACAGTTGAACACTCGTATTGAAATTAAAATTTTTTTTTCTTATAAACTACCGAGAAGAATTAACATTCAAATTAAATTTTATTTTTATTATATAATTTAATATATTGTAAACAAAAAAATCGTTTTATTATATTATATGTACGTAAATTTGATCGTCATGATATAAGCAATATTTCGTAACATTTTTCAGACATGAGGTTAAATTTAAATAATTATAGTATTATGCTTTGTAGAATACTAGTAATTACTACATATAATCAACAAATGTAAAATTTCCAATGAAATGTCATTAAATTAATATTAACGTAGCTATCACTTCTTACTTCTTAGTTCAAACCGTTAAAAGCCTGAAATATTCAGGAATAAATTATTCTAAGTCAGTTATGTATTCTACTGCTAAATATTACATTATAATACATTTATATAATGGTTATGGGCTATAAAATCTAGCATTAGATGCAGATAGCATTGAGAATATAATAATATGTTTAATATATACATTTATAATCAATGATAGTTTTAGTAACCTTAAAAAACTAGGTAGGTATATAACTAACTATAGTGCTATTAAAACAAAGTCGGTGGTGTCAAAATTCATTAGACCACACAATATTAAACTTGTAGAATATTATAAATATTACAAAGGTTATAGTTTACATTTATTACAGTAGGTGAATTTCTCATCTACAATACGCATCAGGTAATGTTTAAAAAATTAGAAGGTACTTTTCTAGAGGTTTGCTCTTATTGAGAAGTCAATAGTCGATCGAACGTTGCATTACCTAGTCTAAGTTGTGATATTCTGACACATGCCAAGCATATATAATATTATTGTATTACCTACATTTATACATAATAATTATAAAGAACTAGTTACAATCATTGAATTTCACATGCATTATTTTACAGATTAAATATGTCCATTCTACATTTATTTTTGTAATAAAATATTTGTCTTGCATATTTTAACATTTAGGATTTTTTCTATTTTATTAAGGCTTGCATGCATATTTGTATTAATATTTCTTATTCATTTTTTAGAAATTTCATACACATAATAGGTATTATAGTTTAAATTAATAATAGATAAAGTAAATATTAATCTGATTTTGGTTTATTGGTAAAAAATAAAAGATTTCATACATTTTTATTTGTATAAAAAATGTTATCTGTTAATTAAATGTATATATTGAATAGCAGGCGCCAATTATGATATAAAATATAAACTATAATTAGACATATAAGAACCAACTTAACAGAAAATACCTGATGAAAATATACGCTATACTTAGTTTAAAATGATCAAATTACAAATATTTTTTTTAAAATCATATTTATTTATTCTCCTTCATTAAATAATATTTAAATCTACTATTATTCACAACACTATTTATTCTACTTATTCTCTGCTTAAATTTTGTTTATTTTTATTATATATTTATTAACCTAAATCCTTAAAGTAAAGTATAAGACGTGTAGGTTGTAAATCAAATGAGTAAAGACATTAAATAATAACTTTCATTTCTACTGAGTACCTAAATATAGTTACAGTACCTAGCATGCTATATTTAATATAATAAAATATGACATCAAATATTTCATATATATAAATACCATTTTAAATTTTAATCTTGAAACTTCATTAAGCTTATTCAAAAATTTACAATTTGTCTAGTTATGTATTATTATACCCTATTGTCTACTATATTTATTATGTATTATGTAATTTTTAGTAAATCAAAATAAAATATAAGTTACAAAACATAAATAGTTATAAGAATAATAACGAGTTATTATTTTTAAAACAAAAGATGTTGAAAATAATATCCTTATAAGTAGTTACAGCCATAATTGCGTGACCAATAGTGCAAGAGTCAATTATCTTTAATACATTAAGAACTCCTGCAGTTTATACAAATGATCCATGAATCTGCTTTCTTTTGTATCTAATTATTCAAATTGTATATTATTATGAAGGTTAATTTTAGTTTTTAGAAGATTAGTGTTGATATTATTAACTTATTACCTACCATTTCAAAGTACAATAAACAAGTAAATATGTTTTTGGAATTATTATAACTACACTATATAGTAGAAAAAATCGAGATAATTGACATGATAAAATTGTAATATTCTATATTGTATAACTTCCTGTATGGTATCTTCTACCTATTAATACAAATTTGTTTTAACTAAACTCAAAATTATAATCGAATATCTAATTGTATAAGTAGTATAAATTATTTTTGAATTTTTTAATAAATTCTTCTTCAACGGAACTCGTTAAAAATAAATGTAATTGACAAAAATTTTGTAACTATTATGAAAACTAAGTAGGTATGTATCACTCTTGGATACCATAGAAGTACTCTAAATGTGCCTAGGAAAAATAAAACATCTGAAAAATGTTGAAAATATTTAATACTAAAATAGCTACAATTTAAATAAAATATATTATTTCAATTAAATTCTTTATTTTTAGAAAATTATAACTCATAATCTTCAATATAATATTGGTACCTACTAGTTAAATTTTAAAATATTTTCATCTCATTCGTTTTAAATTTTTTATTTATAACTATAATTTATATATAGACAATATTAGACACAATATTACAGTATTTTTTTTTTCTGACCGTTATAGTTTATTACGCATAATAATCCATATAACACTGGGTAAATACCTAAATATTTTATGAATTCCTCTATGTCACGTACTTTGTAATATTAGTTCGTCCTAATTAAAATATGTGTAAATAGAGTATAAATTATTATTCGTGTTTTGTGTATACCTACACCTACATAAATTCAATAATTGCATAAAATACACGAAACTCCAAACAAAAAATGACTGCAGTATAGATAGGTACTGAATATAAATAAAATATTAAGATATCTGTATCAATTACTGTATACTGAATTATTTAAAATCCCATGTTAAAAATCCTTTAAAAATCTACTTTATGTGCTCGCTCTTTCAAAATAAATTCAATTTCTCTAATTTATAAAACTACATTTAAAGATTAAAATATAATTTTTCATCGTTAATAATAAATAAATGAATATTATTAAGTAATTATTAGTTGTATCGGCATTATATGGATACTTGCTACCTATTATATGTTTGATTTAAATAATTATAAAAATAAAATTATTATTATTTAAGAGCTTTTATTAGAGCATAGTAAATAAATTATAAACAATGTTTTTCCTGAATCTCTTTAAAAGGTACCAAATGCATATAAAATGCGTTTCATAAGCCAGTCTTATATTCGTATAGTCGCAATCGTTTAAAGGTGAAAACTCAATTTTTCAATCTAATTTCGTTCTTTTTATGAGGTATTGTTTGTATAATAAAATAATTAATTATTAGGTATATCATGTACATATTTTAAGGCAACGTTCATGGTAAATACAATAAAACAATTTCTGAAAATTGTATTTTTATTAACACAATATAACTTCATATTATAACTTGATTTTCTGAAATGTATACTTATTATATTATCATATGTACCTAATTAATGAATATTCATGCGATTCTAGTATACTATTTGTGAACAGGCAACAGATTTACTTCACCGTCGAAAATTAAGGAAAACAGTGATGAAACTCATTCTCAAGTAGTTGCAGGTAATTTCACTTTGATTCTATCAACATTTAGACCTAGAAAAATTAAAAGACTGCTACACCATTTACAACAATATCTTAATATTTTTGATGCTATACTGTTATACCAATGTCTAATATCGGTATAATGTGCTTAAGTAGCTTTAATTTTTGAGCAAACATTACAGTTGAGGCCTAGCTCAATTACACGATCATGATAAACATAGTCTTCGCTAATAATTATAAGATATATATTATTGTCCACCACTCAAAATATAAATGAAATTGCTTATCAATCATGCAATTGAACTTCACAAAATACGGCTGACAGCAGGGGAGATCAGGATAAATATGATGAAACCCTCCCCATGGCCGTAACCCAAAAACACAGCGAACAACACCCAGACACGTACCGACAAGAAACACAAATATCACGGCGGCATACACGGCAGTTTCCTAAATAGGTACGGTGCACGGGTTATATACCAGTCGTTTTCCGATCAATATCAATTCTTTTTCAATCAACACAATTTCTTCGACCAAATATCAAAACTCAGCGCAAATAAAAGAAGAGAAGAAAGAATCCTATAACGACACGACGACCGGCCGCAGGGCGAGAAGTAACGCCAGTCACCAACCAACAGCAAACGAACACCGCTTGTACAAACCCGTGAACAACCCAGTCGGGCATCCCCACACTTCTTCCGTACGGGTCGACACCATAGCCGGCATAAGACCAGCCATACGTCCGATTGAAACCCGGGGAACACCTATGCGGAAACGCTATCCTTGGACAAACCGATAAGAACGCCGCTACATACCAGTCGACGGATCGGAGCGGTCCAGTCAACAAGCTCGCCGGACGAATCTACGTTTCTCGTACGAACCGTGAACAACCCATACGGGTATCGCCACGCTACCTCCGTACGAGTCGACACCGCGGACGGCGCAAGGCCCGCGACACATCCGGTTAGCATACGGGAAAGACCGCAGCGGAAACACCACACACGAGCAACCAGTACAGACACCGCTGCATACAAGTCAGCGGATTGAAGCGGTCCAGCCAACAAGTTTGCCGGACGGATCCACGCTTCTCGTACGGGCCACAAACATTTCACACAAGCGTTACCCCCCCCCCCCCACCCCCTCACCACCACGGTCGCGCGAGCTTGCCTTCCCGGACCAGATTCACGGTAGCAGTCGCTTCATAGCGGAACACTGCCGTGGTCGATGTAACCCCGCTTGTGTGACCCAAGAATGTAATAAGACGGAGCCTCTCGGGTCGTCGTGTTAACACGCCGTTTCCGGCAGCCCGCTTTCAAGCCCGGCTGCCGCGTTAGCGTGTCGGTCCCCTATAATCTGTACATACATGCAAATATTTACACAAATAAACACATAAAGTGATACTACCAAACAAAAAGTGTTGTCGTTCACTTTCAACGAAACAAGCCAGAAGGCCATTGTTTCACAGGATATAATTTAAATTTAAATGTATACATAATTATTATTTTGAATTTATTCCAGAGTATTGCTAAAACAAAATTTGTGATAACCACTAGAGTTATATTAGTAAAATTTTTAATAGCGTTAATTGTCAGTACCATTAAGATGTTTCTGATGTGTTATCTAATTGATCACATCTTTCGTCAAAAAGTTATTTCAAAATATGTATACAATGAAATGAAAAGTATACAAATTATGTAACACTTAATGATACATAAAATAATACGTTTTACATATAAAAGCCAAAATAAAATTCAAAAGTATTCTATACGAATTAGATACAATAATAATTACCAATTATTGGTAATTCACGTTAAACATTAAATAACATAAAACATTATTCTTCCGTTAAATTTTATATTACATTTTTACAAATATCTTTAACTCCGTCTTCTAATAATTTTAATTACGTATTATTATCCTTAATATCAATTCAGAATTATGATAGTTTATCCAAGTAGGTAATCATAATTAATAATATTTAAGAATCAGTCTCCACGACCATCAAATGTATCGTTATCACCAATTTATTAAACCAAATTTAAAACCAACTGTAAATATATCACAATAGTCTTTATTATTATCGATGGTCATGCTAAATAAATAAAAAATATAACGATAAATGACATATTTATATTAGTATTAGCAATGGAAATACTAAAATCTTAATTTAAATAGTTAAAATATTATATTTTTATTGAAAAAATATAAATACTGTTATACACATTACACTATAATAATTGTGTGTTATTAAATAATAAAAGATTTTACTTAATTCTTAATTATTTCTTTTGTTATTCTTTATAATTTAATGGCTTAAAACATTTCAAAGCGTTATAATTATAATAAAATTATTGTATAAACAATGAGTTTAATACGTAATTCAAAATGTTTATGAATTATTATTATTTTTTAAATTTTGGTAAAAACAGATGAAACTCTTTATTTATTTAAATGTTACATATGAAACATGTAAGTATATCAACCATTAAAATGCCACAATCAAAAAAATGGCCAAATCATCCCATTATTGACTCGATATGAACATGAGATCACAATTAACGAACTTAAAATTTATTTATTTATCTATAGTTGGTAGATGTACATTAATCATTATTAATCGATTTAAAAAAATACAAAAAATGTATAATATTTAACAAAAATTAGTTTTCATATTTTTTTAAATATAACTTAATACATAATAATAGAAATATATTAAACAGAATAAATATTAACAACAATTTTATTATACCTATAATTATAAATTTTATTTTAAATTTATTATTTTATATAATAATAATTTTCAAAAATAATTCATTTTTATACTTAAAAACTTGCATTTAAAAATTGAAATATGCATTAAGCTAATCATGACAATGATTTTATAATTTTCAATTTGTATTGATTCTTTAATTATTTTACAAATAATATATAGTATATAAGCAATAGTTTACTAATAAGTCATAAACATTATTAATTGATTATTTTTAATTTTAATTAAAAATAGTATAGATACAATGTAGAATCTTAATATAAGCAATAATTAATTTTTGTTGTACTTTATATTTATATATTGAGCAACAATTGTTATTTCCATTAATTAATGTAATAAAATGTAAGTAATAAGAGAATAAGACTATATTACAAGTTAGTAAGTATAAAGAATAAATATTGTATGGTACTATTATATAGTAAATACTTATTACTTGTGTGTACATCCTACCTTTAAAATATTGTAAATATCTATAGGAATATTATAATAAATTACTTATTACTACCTATAGTATATTTGCACCATACATGTTACAAAATTATCAACATCATTCAAAACAAAACTAAGTAAATATTCAAATTTTTACCTTAACAAGGAATAATTTGGCAAAAAAATGTATGCATCAGTATACATTTAATGCTATTAAAAATGTAATTTGCTTATTTTAAAATACTTAGATTTTATTTTATTTTGTTAATATTATTAAATTAGTTAAATTATTCTCACTATATAAATTTTCTATTTTCTATTTCAAATATAGGTAAGTACAGTAGAATCTCGGTAATCCGACACATATCAGACCACGCTACTGCCAGATTAGTAGGGAGTTCACAAAAAAACGTATTTTTACTTATTGAATTTTACATTTTTACTCGTATTTAAAATTATTTAAAAATCTTTTAGGTTGAGAGCAGTTTTCTTTTTGTTTATTAGGATTTAATCTGTTATTATTTAGTTTTATCTAACGGTTTATCGTTTACGATAGTAAATTTATATATAAATACATATTGGTAAATATAGGTTAATACAGCCGGATTACTGGACGTATCGGATTATCGAACGGCCGAATTACCGAGATTCTTCTGTACTAGTAAAACAAATAAATCTAATTTATGATTTTTTTTTTTTTTTTTGAGGTAGCCTTGTAAATAATCCGATTAACAAATTAAAAATTGATATAAATATTAATTTAAAATATCATATTTTTAATACCAACAGAAATAAAAATCAACGATAATAGATTATAATTTAGTGTAACTAAATAGATAACTAATAACTTGTACACATATAGTTGTTATATAAAATGTATAATTTATTTAGATACCTTATCGTAAAAATCCGGTTTCAACAAAATTTATGTATAAATTATTTTGTAGAATGTAAAAGTAAAAAATTTCATTTATTTAAGTTCAATGTATATTGATGAACAAATAATGAGTAATAGATAAAACGCCCTTCTAAATTAAAAATATAATTTTAATCATTTTAATCTTCTTATATTCTGTAGATTATACTAATATTCCAGATTCGTGACCAAAAT
Organism: Melanaphis sacchari; assembly: GCF_002803265.2. NCBI lineage: Eukaryota > Metazoa > Arthropoda > Insecta > Hemiptera > Aphididae > Melanaphis > Melanaphis sacchari. The sequence continues at coordinate 2,010,932 of NW_020271193.1, read as the reverse complement.
CTTATAATATTAGCTTGATAAGATATAAAATTACACATTGAAAATAAATCGTAAAATATCAAATTCACTTTTAAAAGTACTCATTACCTATTCAATCATATCACCATATATCTATAGAAAAATAAAATTAGAAAAAAAATAACTAAATGAAATAACTATATAATTTATAAAATTATTAATATAAGTTAAGTTCAAACCTAGTACTTTTATTATGTAAGGCTCTTATTGGTATTTAAAGAATAGTTTTATTATCTTAAACATATGTTAGTTGAATATTAAAATGACTAGATACTATCTAACTACCTTAAAAGATATAGGACGTATAAAAAATAACTAAAGTTTAGAATATAACGGATTTGTTTTAAAAATAATATGCTGCATGAATAGAATAATGTATTTCGATTTATTGATGTAAAATATACAATATTAGAATATTGTGGAAATGTAAAAAAATTTTAGTTATCATTTTATTACGATATACTAGAAACTATTACCGAATCTGCAAGCTAGTGCTAAAGCTAGCATTTTGTACATCTGTTTTTATCTCTATGCATTTTTATGAGTCAATGGCATGTTATATTTTTGGAATATTGTAATTGTAAATATGTGTCATGATTAAATCTATACGAACTATAAAAATATTAAAGCCAAATTATTTTAACAATTGTATTTTGTTTTTTTTTTTTTTTCATAATCAATTTAACACTTTTATACATGATACGTATTTTTATACAGTTTACTAAGACTTTAAAGTTTTCTATTTTCTAATGAATTTATACAATTTGTTTAATTTAAAAAAACTAACCTGCAAAAAATAAATAAACACACGCCTTTTTGATATATTTCTGTTGTGTTTTGCAGTTTGCATTAAATTAAACAATATTTATGTTTCATCACGAATCATATATAGAGTATTGCAATGCCTACTTATTATTACGATCACGATGAAATTAATAAAAAAACTACGTAACTTGTACACCTAATTATATAATGCCTATTATTATTCAACTAACAACGGTATGTTAATAAAATGCATTTTATTTTTATCTTTAAATCTTACAGAAACTTAAAATCGTTAGTTTTAAATTTTATTCTATAATAAATTTCTGTACAATAGAATAATTTTTTTTTTTTTAAATTATTATACACAATCTGTAATTATTATTTTACAATAAGCGTATGCGATGGAGATAATAAATAACATGGCTTAAGAGACAGGAGATAAGAAGCCACCCACTGGAGGCACTTTTAATGTTAGAAGTTTGTTTTTAAAATGTTAGTAAGAGAGAATGAAATTGATAACAAGGAGGAGTAAGAATTAATAAAATAATTTAAACATAATAACTATGGTCATATTAAACCATGGGTTAGTGCATACTTTTTAATTACAGCTTATTAGTTATTATCCGTGTAATCAAACATTTCTACTAAACTTTAATTGTTATATTCAACTCAAGTATACACTATAAACTCCAAAACTATATATTATATTTATAAAATTATGATGACATTTAAATAGGTATGGATACATTTTATTTATATATTTATTTTTCGTCCTATTTAAGAATTTTTTTCAAAAACAATAAATCCTACTGATATTCCTTCGTTATAATGCGCTTGTGTGATAAGTAAATGTTGCAGAATGGTTAGACACTGATTACGCTTAGGAGGATATCGTAATATCTGTAATTTATTTTGAAAATGGTTTTGCACAGGACAAACTTTACACGAGAAAGTACTTATAGTAGTCTAACTAAATTTTGATCTTACATATAGAAAAAATGTATAGTATACGACATGTCAAAAGTTATATATTTTTGATGACTTAAATACAATATTAATTATTTATTTGTGTAAATTATTTTTGTTTTTTCTTTTATTTATTGAAAATCATTATGCTTTGATATCAATAAAATAAAAACAATACAATGAGATAAAGTTCTCTTCTATGTATTGCAAAAACGTAATAAATCTACTGCAAATAGTATATTTGTAAGCTCGTCCCGCGCAAAACCGTGTTTCTACATAATCTCATATTATTACGTAATAATCATCGTTATTACTGACATGAAACCGCATAATATTTTCAAAATTGCATTAAAACAGCTGACTATAGTCAATCCTTTTAAATGATGGGTGTGTTGAGCCCTCTTAAGAGAACATTACTCATGTATGTGTTGTCTCCGTCTTATAAACATATAGCATATCACATTTTTGTTCATCATGATTGTTAGTTTTTAGAGCAAATGATCTATTATCAAAATTGAAGATAAGAACATTACATGTGTCAAAGCATCGGCTATTTTCGATGTTTTAAACTAACAATACACAATCGATTATAAGAAATATAAATTTGCTATTCGAAATTTTTTTTTTAAACTGGACACAACACATGAATGGATAGTGACCTCTCGAGAGTAATACAAAAAAGAAAATGACTAATTTCAACAGACTGCGACCTCAATGAGACCGTCACTGGACGCGAAGAAAAAAATGCCATATAATATATAATAAAAACATACTACGCATCTTCATGATCGTTGATTACATTTTCATTTTCGTGAAGTTGATGCCATTGATCTTTAATCATATCTGACGCTTTTTCCGCAATCATTATGGTTGGTGCGTTCGTGTTTCCCCGAACGATAGTGGGCATGATAGAAGCGTCTACCACCCTTAGACCTGCAACCCCGTACACTCGCAGTTCCGGATCGACGACGGCTTCCTCGTCATATTCCGGTCCCATCTTGCACGTGCCCACCGGATGGTATATAGTGGCCGTGTACTCCATGGCTATACACGCCCAATACTCGTCCGTGCCAAACTTATATTCCTTGCAAGCCTTTGCCGGTACGTCGACTAGCATGGCACCTATTTTACGCATTGCTTCCGTGTTCACCAGATTTGCTCCGATTTTCATACCTGCACATATTATATAATGTAATATTATATTATCGTGTAACATGCGATAACATGATAAACTAAATTCTGGTTACGCCCGTAAATATGATGTCTCCTACCATGCATATGATAAAATATATTTTACTCATAAAAGCTACGATTAATTTAATAATGTTTGTTTTTATTAAAACATTAATTAAGTTTCATTGCTTTTATTCTATTGAAATATACACCAGGGTACGGCAATGACAAAAAAACTTAATTCCTCACCACATTTCACACTTTTTTCGTGATATATAAGTAATATTTGATAATTTAGAATTAATATAATATGGTCTTACCGATGGATGAAATATTCAATAAGCGTGAAAATTAAATTCATTAAAATTAAAAAAAAAATGTATTTATCTAAAATAAAGAGAATTACAACCTTCCTCTCCAAGAATTGTATGTAACCACCTCACCAATTTTAATTTTATAATTTATATTGATACAGTATTTTATACCAGGTATAAAAACCAACCGAAAAAAGGCGGTCATTTGTTAAGGATTTTAGATACTCAATGTTTAATATGATTTATCATAAAAAAAACCTTAAAATATATTTTATGGGATTAGAGTATTGCGAAGTGCAAAAAACAAAATTTTTACTTAAAGAGAGTGGATATTATTCATAGTTATTCTATGACTATATTTTATAACATTATTAATATAATTTAACTATTTAGTTGCATTTTCTTAAATTTACTGGCAGTCAATCCCAAAACATACACTAACACTATTCATAACGATAAAATATTTAAAATAACATTAATAATATTAATTTTATTAATTTCCATTTATTATATTATAATTCTTATATTTTACTCTTATGTTATCATAAATGAGATTAAAGTCATCGCAACTATACAGTAAAATATTAAAAGTCTACTAAATAATTAATTTACATTATTATTTTGAATTATTTGAAACTTAATAATTGTCTGTATTTTAAAAAAAGTTGAAATCTTTTTTTTTTAAATGACAGTAAATGTAATAATTTAATTTTTTTTTTTTTATTCTATTCTTTTACTTATTACTTAAATAAAATACATTATGTAACAAGAAATTATTTGTTAACAACACACAGCACTACTGTGGACTGTGGTAATTTATTATAATTCATGTTGTTTTAATGGGAGATGACAATGGCTTTTTGAAATTAAAGAATATCATCATGATATTACCCACACACTCACGAATGGATATGTACGTTATAAAATAATCAATTGGATACTATTAACCTGATTTTAGCGCTAGAAAACCAGTCATTAAGTTAGTACGAATCACCGTTTAAGAGGATGAAAATTACTTGCCAAAATAGTTACTATTACATAGTATAAAAATACTGAAATGGTGACCCAAGACGTTACGTAATTACCAATGAGTAATTATTTTAGAGAATGTTCAGTTTTGAAAACGTTTCGAATAAGCTTCGTCTATGATAGTTTTATACAGCGTACATAAATAATTAACAATGTTATATTTAAAAATATACATTTATGTCAATGATTTCATTAAATAACAAGTTAAAAGGTATACATCTCAGAAAACTGGGTTAAGAAGAAGCAATCTTAACTTGAACTAGATATTGTTTTGATTATAGTAGGCACATTTTATATTTTAAAGTACCTGTTTGAATCTTTGAATGCATAAAATCAATTGTAGTAACAATTATTAATAATTTTATTTTTATTTTTTGTTCCATAGTATTTTTGACAAACTTGATTTCTTTCTACTGTATCAAAATAATATTTGATGTAATTTATACATTACTGGCTGAATAATCTGACTTCGTCAAGAAAAAAATGAAACAAACTGAAATACGATGATATATTGATATATATTGGTTTTAATTTACCTTAATTTATGATAAATCGGTATCGGTGTACCTTGTTTTGTGAACTAATTCAACCGCAATGAACATAGGTTATATAAATTTATAAATTTTGAAAAGTAGTTCAAGCTACTTTTTACATTTTTCTGATAGCTTTAAAACAACTTCTGCAACTTTTGTCAAAATCGGTCAAATATTTTCGGAGTTTAAAAGGTATAAATAATTTATAGTCATTCCTTTTTTTTTTTGTACCTATACTTTAAAGTAACAAACAATAAATTAAAATATTTTCTTTTATTTAAAAGAAAATCCGCAACAACGCATGGCATATCTGTTAGTCTAAACATTTTTTTTTTCAACCAATTGTAATGCCAGATTTAAATTAATAATTATTCGGTTTTCATGAGCCAAAACGGAATTCATGTTTGAGCCAACCTGTAAAGTATAGAAGTTGAAAGACAAGTTTAAAACACCCTACGAGTCTCAATCATTTATTCAATCTATTAATATAATCTTTATTAAAGTCCAATAGATAGTTTCTGAGATTAGTCATTAATAACAAAAACCCTTTTAAATTTATTTTTATGAATGAAATATTGAAATTTTAATTCATACATTATAATGAAATGATTTTAGATATAACAATTAACGATATAAGAAAAAATTCAACTTATATGTATTATACTCATGTATAATTATTTATTACACGAATGTAGTAAGTCTGTAAGTCTGAGGCTAATATAAATCAACTAATATTATTTAAACACTAATAAAATCTAATAGTGTAAACAAAAAATATCATAGTTAATGAATTATTATATCATAAAACTATTTATTCTAACCAATCATTTAATTATATTACGACTGAGTGTAAAACATGTTTTATACTGCAAACCATTAAAAATAAATACAACCTAAGTGCCAGCTTACAAGAATTATATCTAATATACCTATATTACTGTAAACTGGGTTTATATAATTTGTGGATTTCCATTGACTATTATATTATAATTAATAAGAATTTAATTCTTGTTTGTTGTTTCATAATGTTTTATAATAGGAAAACGAACATTTAATAAAACCATGCTAATAAAATAATATTATTATAATATGACTATAGCTTTTATTTTTTTAAATTTATTTGTGGAAAATGTATTATCATATCCAATATTGATATTTCCGATGGTCATCTTTGGATTTCAATTTTTACCATAGCTACGTATACAATGCATGTGTTATATTTATATTACCTTCAACAAGTACTTGAAGATCGTTTCCTTTAGTAAAGAATCGTGGATAAATCAGTGGTTGACCCCAAACCGGATCAGTTTGGTTAAGTAATATATATCCTCTACTTTTTGGCTTCAACAAAATTGGTCTTACATTAATCGCTTCATAATAAGAAATAGGAGACATGGCAAATTTCGTTGCATTTGCAGGGTCGAGAATCCAATCTTTCGCGTTGCCATTATCAAATGCATAATTTATGTCTGGGAGATCATGTGAATCTTCATATCTATAAGCAATATTTTCAAATGTATATTAGTACTTAGATAGTTTTCATTAAAGTGTTCGTGGGAAAATTAAAAAAATTATATAAACATGCAATAGTATAAAATGTTAACCACAAACGAATAATGTGTTGCATTTATGCGCGCCGTATATCGACAGTGAAACGAAGTATTTTTGTATAATATAATAATAGTAAGTAGCGTACTTGGTCTGAAGAAATACGCCACATTGTAATGGGCCAGTGGCTGCCAGAGGACCTTTTCTTTTCTTTTTGTACAAAATAGCGTCTTCCTTTTTCTCTTTGAGTGGTTTATCGGTAGCGGTTTTTTTTACACGTATTACAATACCGTCAGACGTGACGTGATCCTGTAGATTCCTTCCGACAGCTAAATTTTTCACCACTTTAATATTCATCATCTCCAAGTGTTTTTTTGGCCCGATGCCGGAAAGCATCAGTATTTTTGGTGAATTTAGACTACCGGCACTCAGAATCACTTCTTTTCTTGCGAATACTGTTCTAAGTTGATTCTTATACAAAAATTCTACCCCGACAGCGCGTTTATTTTCAATCAACACCCTAGTGACGTGTGCGTCTGTGAGAACAGTTAGGTTTTTTCGTTTTTTTCTAATTGGTCTTATGAACGCTTTATTGGTGCTCATTCGTTCGCCGTGCCTAGCTGTTGATTGTAAATGAGTTACACCTATTTGATTTTCAGCATTTACGTCTACATAAGGCAAACCTTTCTCTTTCCACGCCTTAAACAATAATATAAATTACAAAAAATAATTAATTTAAACTTTGAAGTTATATTTAATTTTTGTTATATTACTTGCAAAATGAATTACTTAAAAAAATTAAAATAAATAACCACCCAAAAAATAACTGGTAATTTATTTAATTATTTAATGAATGTTATAGATGATTTAAAAATGTATAATACATTCTATGTGAATAAAATAAGATAAATTAAACACGTAAACAAATTATAAATGGAGAAATGAATGTATTGATATAATATATGTGTATTGTTTAATTTTTGTCTGTCATAGACTTTTGGAGCAGTAAAAATGCCTAAATTTTTAACTTTAATACCTTTTCTGTCAGAAAATGGATTTAGTTAATACTTAGTACTCGATGTGGTCAAAAGTAAAAAAACTCCAAGTGATTTCTTTGATAATTGAAAAAATTTAAAAATGGTTATTTGTATAGGTATTTCTATTAAAAAAAAATTAGTTTTCGATAAAATCGATTTCTTTATTAGTTATTTAGTTGTAATTTGAAAAGGAATGACCATACTTCAAATGTCTTTAAAATGCTTTTAATAATATTATCTACATATAATCCTATATTTTTTTTAAAATTTGACTACTTCTAAGTTATTTATAGTAATTTAACTATTTCAATTTTATTTTTTTATAAATAGAGATAAACATTTTGTTACTGTATCAAAAAAAATTGAAAATTTAATTTAAGGTTTCTCATAACTCACAGTTGATTAATACTAAAATTAATATTTAAATAAGAATTTTTGAGTAGATATTTTAAGTTTTAATATGAATAAAATTAGATAGTTATTTAATTGAATAATAATTTTTTTTTTTTTTTTTTTGATATCTCAAAAATATTATTTGTGAAAAAATGAAACTTTTAGGTATATTATTATATTAGTACACAGTAATATTTTCAAAATAATCGTTTTATTTTATACTATTGTCTATTTATATCACAAACCTATTCACATTGGTCTACGGTAAGTCTGTATTGTCGTAAAAATTAATTGCAATAATATTATGATATAAATATATAGATACTATTATAACAATTAAATAATGATAGTATGATGTAATAAATTCAATGTTTTATACATGCATTAATTCAAACTACTGCATTATTAACATAAAATTAATTTCAAATATTATTAGTATAAATATATCAGAAAATATACTTAATTTTTTGCATACGATGATTCATCATTGAATTCAAATTTAACGTATACGTCATAATGAAATTACATATTTAATGACAATACATACTCGACACTTACATGTAGAGAAGATTAACCACCTACTTGCTATTTTATACCTTCTATTTAGTTTACCAACGTTATAGTTTTTGTACCTTAATTAAAGCTACTGCTGTATGATCCACATATGGAAACCATTCCACCGTAAGATATCCACCTTTACCATGATACTTTTTATTTTTTTTATAAATTTCTGGATCTTCATTATCCTCGGATTTTTTAAAATAGTATAGAATATCATCATATCCCCATCCTGAAAAATAAATATATTTATATAATATATTAATTTATATCACTGAAAAATTAAAAACATATTTATTAAGATCTTACTACAACAAAAAAAAAAAAAATTCTGTCGCCAATAATGCAAAAGTAAAATTATTAAAATAAATATTTTATTTTTTTTTCTTAGGTGTCTAATGATTTGAATTTTTTTTAACAACATAATAAAATGAATTGTCTTATGAATAAGACTAACAATTATGTTTTATCAATTATAATTGATACTTATTGGACTCTGAGTTAAAATTAATATCTCTGAGCCTTATAAAATAATAAGAATACTTGATAGATTTCAACGATTCTACGATTCAAGAAAGATTTTGGATAATAAATTATGAACCAATTATTTTCGATTTGTCTACTATAAATAATATTAAAATCAAATTTCTACAACAGTTAGTAGTAATAAAACATTTTCTTTGTATGATAAATATCAATTTAATACTTAAGTCTCTCTACTTATGTGTTCTATTTTCTATGTTAAAGCAAAAATTCACATTTAAGTATAAATCTATAATACATATTTATATATTATGTATATTTTATACATATATATTAGCTGTATAATCTGACTTCATGCCGAAAAAATTAAAGAAACATAAAATATGACAATATTTATGAATGCCAGTTTTAGTGTACTTCAATTCACAAGAAAATCAACATCGATTTAACCACAATTAATAAAATAATTTTCTTTATTTGTGGTGAATTGAATAAAGTATTTGGTATATTTATAAATATAGTTCAAATTACTTTCTAAACTTTCCTAATATCTCTAAGAACGATTTCCGAAACTTTCAACAAAACCTGTTTTTGAGTCTATAAGCTATAAACCTTTTTTTATCGTAGGTACTTTTCAATAAAAAACACACGAATTAAGTATATTTTTCATCAAAAAAAAAAAAAAAAAAAATCCCACGGCAATGCATAATGGATCAGTAAAATTTTTATTATTATTATCATTATATTATTTTTTAATCATTGACAACTCTATAAATAAACAAAAATCTATTCAATTTTTGTAGACCAAATTAAATTCATGTTGTAAAAAATTAATTTTATATTTATATATATTATATATGTATATATGTATTGAATAGCAATTATTAATAATTTATACATTATCGACATCATACAAGAGAAAATATATAAATTACTACTGTATAGCATAGCCACCTGAGAATAAAGTTAAAAGAAACAATCAATTTTTCACGGTCATCAATACAGGTATAAAATAAACAAATACGAAACATCTTATTCTCATAAGAATGACGTAATCGTTATGATACTTTCTTTTGATATGCTCTGAAATACTACAACTAAACGAATATCAACATGCGTACATAATATCGAACAACCAACAAATTTTATGAATATGATTTATTTTATTTTTTTTATTATTATTATTCTTATGAAGGTTGGTTAAACTCAAACCACAAAATAATTATATTTTCTTGTAATAAAAATATTAAAGAACAACGAGACGTTATGTAACTCAAAAACTCAAACATTAAAGTGTATGCATACATATATATACATAATGGTAGAAACGTGGCTGTGCATCATCATTTATCACCATTATACCCTGATGACTGGTTCCATGATGATTTAAAGATCGTAGTTATAGTAATATAAAAAAACAAAAATAAAACATAAATAACGTACTATGATACACCTTATTTAACACGTAATATAACATAGTATACTGATAAATAATATTCCCAATTTTAAATATCCCAACTAAAACCAATATTTTTAAAGTGATTGATAGCCATTTATCTTATAATAGTGTATTGTGTTATATAATTTACCACACGCTGTATTAAATTCAAATAAGTAAAACATAACTACATAATAAATAATAATTAGCATCAATATTTCGTAATACTATTATAATATCATCTATGGATAATATACTTATGTAAGTTTATTATTTATTGGTTGGACATAAGCGCCATACAAAAAAAAAATTATTTATTGGTATCATATATTTATAGTAAATAGTATCTAATATCAAGGAAAAATAAGATAAGGTGTTACGTATTAATTTCGAACAGGTGAAATTGATCATGTGAAATGTACATCGCGTTATATTTATATATTTATCTGATTATGTACGTACCAGTATTTCCCATACGTTCCCATTCATTATAATCTTCCATATTTCCTCGGGTATAAATCATATAATTGATCGTGCTTGACCCACCCATTACTTTACCTCTAGCCCAATCACACATACCTCCTGGTCTAGACTTGCACATGTGTACATCAGGCTGTGTTGTATAGTTCCAATCGATTTTACTTCCCAATTGTAACGATGCAAGCCCTGGTACAGAAGAAAATTCTGGTTCTTCAATTCCGGCTTCGAGGAGTAATATCTATCGAAATGTAAAAACAATACTAATTAATGACATATTATTTAATAAATAAATGGAGTAATTTTAATATTGAGAAATACTCATTATACCAAACCATAATATCATTCACTAAGAACATTAAATATTTCTGAAATAAAGTTATTATTATTATTAAGAAACATTTCGTATCCTATTTTTTTTAGTCTTATACTTAAAATGTTAGTTATTAATGCACTTATGTTAACAAATATAAAAGTTATTTATAAGTCTATGGTAATAGATATCAACTCAAAATAGTAAAAAAAAAAATTGTATTTTTTAAGTTATAACTACAATAAATAATAAACGAAAAAAATAAACCTCCCCATGGGTCACTTTTCAGGAAAAATTATGAAGTAACTACAATCATACAACATTTTAGGGGTAGTTACATTACTGTCTTTGTGGTTCTTATAAGGTTCTAAAAGATCATATATTTAAAATTATAATATTTAGATACCAATATTTATAAAACAAGTATGGTTTAAACAAAATATGAAATTCACAGTCCTTAAAAATCGTTGTAGTTTAGTTCCTGTAATAACTTAATGTAGCATAACTTAAAATAGATACCTTCCAGTCTTTTATCTCCGACAACCTGTTGGCGACGACGCAGCCCGCTGATCCAGCACCGACAATTATGAAATCGTATTGATCATTCGTGGCTCTTTTTCGCCTCTTTTTTTGGAACACGGACATGAACATTTCATTGAACAGATTTTGATAACCATCCAAGAAATGCAACTCGTTGCGTATGTCTGTCGTAGCGGATGATTCAATTAGTGAATGTTTATCATTCGACTTTGGTGGCCCATCAACAGTGTATCCAAAGAGATGCATGAGAAACCTTAGAAACACGAAGTTTTCTGTATGGCAGGCCGAAAGTGGTTTTTTGGTTTGCATGCACATTTCTGTCGAGTCTCTTGGTGTAAACGGTGAAGGGTAGTGTTTCGTCATAGTTTTCAGTGGTTTTTTCAAGTCTGTCAACGAAAGCGGATAAATGAGGAGACGACAGTTCCAACGAATACACTTTATAAAATAAATACAAATATTACATATGCATAAGATCAATCCAAGCCTTTCAATCAATATATTTTAGACAAATCACTGAAGATCCACGGTACACGACCAACAATACTCTACTCGTACATAACGATTAACAAATACTAACAATTACTTAAGTAGCAATCCGTCATAATAAAAAATGTTATTCCAAACTCCACTCAAATTCTCTAATCTTTCATATATCATCAATCACCATTAACAACAACCCACCAAAAAACTTTAAAAATAAATGACCTTTTTAAAAAAAAAAAAGAATAAACATAGAATAGTACAATCAAGTTACTCGTAAAACAATAAACAAAAAGTAGGGAAATAAATAACCTTTCTGCAGTATAGTTATAGATGTCAGTGGTAATTTATTTATAAGACTTGACTTAAATGATAAATCATTGCATATTAAAAATGATTTTGACCAAAGATGATCTTTTAGCCAATATTACTAAGTATATTTGATGATATACTAGCTAAATTACCTACTATCATCCGTGTAAAGTCTTGAAATAAATTGTTATAGCTATTTTATTTAAATAATTTTATACACGACGAGTTAAATAATCATTTAAATATTATTTAAATTACTTCGTACACGTTGAGTTCGAAATTTGAATATAATTTTTATTATATTTGAAAATATATTGTTTGTTTCTAAAATGCTGTTTCATTCAAAACTTTATTTTTCCCATTAATAATTCTTTTGTAATACAATTTATAGTCCTATATTTTTTTTTAAATTTATATACACTATATTTCTATTAATAACAATTATAATAATATAATCTTTAATCAGTGGTAACCATTAAAATGGACAATAGTATAATATTCTATTTTCTAGAATTTAATTTAATTTTACGTATGAACCACCTGTAAAAACATATAAAAGTTGAAGCAATAAGTTACAAATAATATCATTCTAGTCTCAAAATATTATTGATTTAATTCTTAGTAAAAAATGGTTCAATAATTTAATAAACAAATATTCATTCACATATATTTATAGATAGATATATAGATAAGTTTATTCTACTAGTGTGTATAATAAAATACTATAATAATATACGTAAAAGTTTCTAGTTCCCCGCAAATAATGTTTTTGAATTACAACAAATTAACTAAAATCATTCTTCTTTGTTTTGTATATAATTTTGTCCAAATTTAAACTTTAAATGCTTATAAAAAAAAAAGTCATGCACATGTATCTTTAATAATATTAAATAGGTATTAAAACAAGATATGAGAAACAACGTACCTATTAGATTTTCAAGGTGTTTGACCGTGCAAAAATATTTTTATCGATATTTGTAAAAGGAAAAAAAATCGATTATGTCAATAAATAGTTTAAAAAGATTCAAAGTATTTCAAAAATTAAACCATACCTATAAAATTCTAATATTTCATTACCTGATAAAATCTCAAGTTTCTATAATTATTCGTTTTTAAAATTCAACCAAATAAGATAATCATGAAGTATTTTTACTAATCCAAAAAGCAATAATAGACATTAGATACAAAAAAAAAAAACATCATTGTACATTTATTGCTTAATCTAAAATACTCGTAATATTATAATGATAAACTTAAAGCTTATTAAAAATATATAAATATTAGAACTCGTACATTCTGCACAAAAACATAATTACTTATATACTTTAAAATTTTACTATTGGTTTAAATGGGTTATCTCGTTTGTTGTAAAATATTAGAATACTTTAATACATAATTAATATTTATAGGTATACATTCCATTACTGTTTTTAATGCACACATTCTTATATCGAATCAATCAATTACAGTATACTGTCTAAATTCTAAATAACGTATCATCAAAAATCATTCAACGGCAATCGTATTAAATTATACCAATATTCATCTAACTGCCACCCATGTCAAATTATATTTCTACATTATTTCGTCACAGCACAATTGATTATACCTATAGATAAATACTTAGAATTTACACAGAATACAACGTTTAACAGTATTTCTGCAACGTTTTTACGTTCAGTTGCACATTTTACAGTAGTTTAATTTCTTCGTAGCCTACTTTTTTCAATAATAGATTCATATACTTTTTTCCAAATCAACATTTACAATTGAGTAATTTATTTTGTATATTTAGACATAACATATAACTATTTAGTTAATAGAAAATATCATCATATATTTATTTTTTTTATTTTTTTTATTTTAAAGATTATTAAAATTAGTTTAAAGACCGATTTAATAAGTCAAAATCATTCAAATTTTAAATATTTAAAAACTTTTTGTTCAATTCTACATTAGTAAAATTGTTAATAGTAAAAATTAACTACAATATTCTATAACGATTATCGATTTCAACTTATTAGTCATCTCTATGAATATATTAGCACATTAGTAATAATTAACCAACATCAAACTTAAAAGCTTATATACAAGTAGAGACTAACATATACATTATCTATTAAAGTATATCATTTTTAAATTTATTCCCTAAAATTAAAATAATTAAAACACATAAAAAAAACAATAAAAGTTATAATATATATATAATATAAGATATAAATGCTTAAGTAAATAAATAAGTAAAATTAAATTATTCATAAAATAAAATTTAATTAACGTATTTTGGATTTCATCAATAGATGGCCTTCCTCAACATATTAATCTATAAGTCAATTTTTTCTTGTATCTATCATCATATTTTTCTGTTATATAAATTGTTAATTTTCTAATGAAATGGAAAACAATTAATATTTTAGAACTGTTTAAAATTTACCTATCTAATAAAAGAAATTCTAAATTCTTAAAGGAAAGTTTATATTAAATAAAACAAAGAACTTACTCTATTGTAACATTTTGAGCGTCTTTTATGATTTAGAATAACAGTAGAATAACAATATTATGGTTGCATTTAATTTAAATTCAACTACGAATCATTATTGTACATAAAAATGCAATTCTGAGCGAAGACGTAATATATCAGCATCTAATTTTAAGAATATTTTATGAAATATTTATATGGATATAAGTAATTTATTTCTCCAAAAAAAAAAAAAAATAGTAGGTTAAAACTTAAACAGTTGAACTCATTTTTAATAAATCATTATGTATAAATATATTATTTATTAATTTAACACTGTATATAAATATATAATATAACATTGTAATATCTAATAGCTTATAACTCAATATCACCCTATTACAGAACGGTTTTAATAAGTTCATGATTTAAATAACTTAAAATTAATCGATATTTTTTGAAGTTTTCATTGTGGATAGAAATTAATAATAAACGTAATCGGAACAGTTTTGTCACGACGATAAATATTGACCACAAAATAACAGAAGTTATTAACGAAAATTTTATTTTTCTCTTTTAATATTCAATTTCATGGAAGTTATGATACTAAATACATGGAAAAAAAAACTGTGCATATGTATATCAAATATTTTTAAATTGTTGTAAGAATAAGTTTTTACTATTAAATTTTCAAGTTTTTGACTAAAGAATTTATTTTTCACCAACTTTTATCAAAGAACAAAAGAAAAAAAAATTATAAACAGAAAGCTAAGAAAAATCAAAATATTCTAAAAATTACACTATATCCATATAATAGTTGGTAAAAACTTAAACAAAATATAGTATAAATATTATCAAAATCTTTCGTATATATTACTTACATAAATATTTTTTCGCTACGTTGTATTAAGTTTTTATTTTTATTTTTTTTTTTTTTTTTTGTAATACTGATTTTTTCCTAAATTATGCATTTCAAAAAAAGTTTACTAATTAAATTTCCTATAATGAAAACAATTATAATAGGTTATTTTTTCTTCTTTAAACATCATAACGAACAAAAAAACAAATTTTATTTAAAAATTACATAATTTTAAATCCAACATATTAACGCTACCATTTAAACGCATGTGTTATTTTTAATTTTCCTCATTTTGCTTAAAATTTAAAAATCCTGTATCTAAATATCCAATAAATCTAAGTCCTAAAAAAACATCCATAGACATTTTCATTTATTGTAAAAGTATGGTTGTCCCATTTAATTGATATACATTTTATAAGCATATTAACTACAATCTGACCTAAACAACAAAGTGTTATGAATTTTACTGAAATAAATGTTATAATTAAATTATTTATTACCTTAATAATTAGATTTTTATTGTTGGTAGTACCGACATGCTTCAAAAGAGTAGTTAAAATTATTTAATTTTTTGACATAACATAAACTAAGAAAATTTTTTTTTTTTTTATTTAGTATAATGAACAAAAAACTACAAAAATAAAAACTAAACACTCCTCGTGATTCGCTCAATATAGATTGATCATTTTAGTATTGCTGAGCCTAGTGTGATATTTTTTCCCCTCCAAATGTCAACAACACTCATGATGAAATCAACAAACAATAATAATTGACTCTATCGTAGGCTACGATTCATAGCCACATAGTCTCGTGCTCTAGTATTGAACCAAAAATAAATCATATATTACAGTATTTCTTAATCAATATTCAACTATAATTTATATAACAAAAGCTTCTAAATTTCTTAATTTTTTTTCTTTATTTTAGTATAGCATTTCTATATATATATAAGCAAGAATAATGATTTATTATATCTATTACTCATCATAGTAATAATTATTTTTAAAATATTAATACCTACCTAATCTTTAACCTAACTTAACCAAACTTAAGTACAAAATTTGCAGCAATTTTTTTAATATACATCAAACATATTATACATATTTTATTCCCTATAATCTATATGCAAGTATAATTTATTCTACCAATAGTAACGATGTGGTATTAAAATTGTTACACTCAAATAATATATTTATAGCTATAAAATTGGTTTTTAATTTTAAAAATATGAAAACTAAAAATGAATGTAATGCAAAAATAAAACAATTTAACGTAGTTTATTTGATAAGTATTTTTAATAATATAAAATAAAAATCATAAATTTTGGCAGTAAAACATTATATATTTAATGTATAACTTTATATAAAAAAAAACTTTTTTAGATGTTATAAAATGCAGTTATTTTTATAAAATTATAGTTGTATTATTCGTATGTTCTGTTAATTTTTGTTATAAATAATGGTATTTTAATAACAATATTTTTATATTTTATATTATGCATATATTTGCATAAAAATAAGTTACCATAATTTTAATAAATTATTTAAATGGATAATTATATTTTTCATTACTAAGTACCAAAATATTTTATAATATTAAATTATATAAATAATATAAGTATTTAACTTTGCTCTTATTCATTTTGTATTACATTTTTTTAGGTGTAGACTATTTGTTTAACAGTCACGAGTCATTGAAGTATTTTTGAATTGTTTTTTATTCTTTTTAAAAGTGTATTACTAAATGGACAAAAAATAAACCAAACTATTGTCTGAAAAATATTTGGTAAATATCGCAAATAGTAATACAAAAAAAAACATTGCAACATTTTATATTGCATCAAAAAAATATTTAGCAATATATTTTAAACTCGCTCTTTTATTTCATAATAAATTAAGTTTAAAATATTAAAATGTTTAATTTAATATGTTGAATAAAGGTAATTGTTTGATACTTGTTTTAAACTCAAAACTCAATGATCCACCATTCAATAAAACTAGTTGATTTCAAAAAAAATAAAAATATTTAGACATTATTTTCTTTACTTATATAAATGAATTACATGCATGTGTTTATATAAACCACACTCGTCTAGATCAATAAAAACAAATCATTGCACTTAACTAAGACTTGACCAAGAAGTTTTGCCTCAGTAAATATCGATAGTAAATGTCGATATACCTGAACAGTTATTGTGGTGAGCCACACACAATTTGTGCCGTCTGGTAAGTTACATAGTCGGTAGATAGCCTTGACAGAGAGGCAAAAATCCCTTGAAGGATGAAGTCTGAAATAATATTATGAATTATGATATATGACCTTCAGAAGAAATTTTAACAACAATTCTTGATCTTTAATCAAAATCACAACTATATCTGCTTACTATTATCAATCTAAATATATTATTATTATCATCTTTAATATACACAAATATACATATATCTTCAATATACGAGTACAATATGCGCAAAAGTCGACTTTTATAATAATTAAAAAAAAATCTAGTTTGGACTCGTGTCTTTAATAAAAATAATTGCAATGATAATCATTGTCGTTTTGTATTTCCAAAATTCCAACTGCTATAAATAATAGATTGATGTGCGCAATAAAAATTGAATTCTTCAACAAAAGTAAATTATAAGGTATTTTCATGAAGAAAAATACACAATTTATCGTTTACTAATATGGGTTTTAATACTATTCTAATACTACTCGCATTAAATTCTGGACTTAACATGTCAGAAATAAATTACATTAACAATAATTCATTGTATTTTTTATCTAGTATAAATGTTTTCCAAATATTTCATACTAAATACCTATTATTAATATATATAAAATAAAAATATTTGATAGACATAAATAATACTGAATTAAATTGTTCAACATTCAACAGAACAGGTAAACTTTTTTAAATTCCTACCAATTTTCTTAAAAGTTGTAAAAATGTATAGGTATTATTTTAATTATTCATTGAGTAAACATCGACACCAATTTCTTTTCAGTCGTCGTGAGGGATTGCCTGGAATTGTGCGAGAAGCTAAATTAGATATAAGGGGATTGGGATGATATGAAAGTCTGTTATGGAATCTTTTGTAATATGTTAGCATTGTATAGTAAACATTTTATTATACATAACACTGCAAGTGTAATAGTAAAGTTTATTCAAACGTGCATAAGTTACTACTTAGTGCTTATATCATATAGTTATACAACATTACCTTTGTATGTTTATTCATACATTAAACAAGCTAAATATTTATTTATAAATTAATAATTAAAAAAAAAAAAACAAAATAATATGATGTACTTGTTTTTTACATTATAACGCACCTATCTGGTGTAAAACCGATTGCGAAAATGCACTAAGTGAATTAAAAACGTAGTCATTGTTTATAAATAATGATATACTAGAACACATCATTACTTGTACAAATGAGTTTATAAATAAAGTTGCTGGTAATTATAGTAAAACCTGGTATGTAAATTTTACAAATATTACTGAATTAAAAGGTTTTATTGATTTGCTTTATATGGCTGGCGTCTTGCATGGTGGAAACTTGGACGAATTTTAAGAAATAGATGGGACAGACGTCGAAATTTTTTAGGCAACTATGTCATTTCAAAGGTTTAGATTTTTGATTCGCTGTATTAGATATGATGATCTTGATACTAGATTAGAGAGAAAAGTGACTGATAAATTTGCTCCTTTTAGAGAAGTATTTAATTTATTTATAAACAAATGTAAAGAGAATTACAGCATTGGAGAGTATGGCACTATCGATGAAACACTAGTAGCGTTTCATTGTCGTTGCTCATTTAAAATGTATATACCTAGTAAGCCAGCTAAGTATAGAATTAAAGTACCTATTTAATCGTATAGATGCTAAAATTAGTTACACATACAATTTAGAAGTATATGCAGGAAAACAGCCGCCAAGATCTTTTGACATCAGTGATAAATCAGAGGACGCGGTAAAAATATTATGTGAACCATTGTTTAAAACAGAAATAAAACTTTAGATAACTGGTTCACTAATTATAACTTGGTACAAACAATCCTAACATTACATAAATTGACAATCGTTGACACTATTAGGAAAAATAAAAGGGAATTACCTACGTCATTTATTAAGCCTAAAAATAAACCCGCGTATTCTAATACATTTTGATTCCAAGAAAACTCTACTATAGTATCATAATATATTCCTAAAAAGAATTAAGTTGTTATCTAGATTTCCAGTCTACATAATGATGATAAAATTGACTCAAAATCTGGGGAAAGAAATAAACCAGAAATAATGACATTTTATAATAGTACCAAAGGGGGAGTCGATAACGTGGATCGAATGACCACCGACTACTCAATTGTAAGGAATAATAATCGGTGGCCACTTACAATGTTTTTTTATATTCGTATATTGAATATTTCATCAATAAATGGTGGCATTATTCATAACGCAAATTACAAAAGAAATATGGCAAGAAGAGCTGACATAAAAAACTTATCTCTTTCATTAGTAAAAGAAAGTTTAGTGCAGAGGGTCCATAATAAACATTTGCCAATAAAGGAAAACGAGGAAGGTGCCATTATTGCAAAAGTAACAGTAAAACACAACACTATTGTGAAGAGTGAAGACTGCTAAAAATGGTTATGTATAAAACACGCCAAATTCGTTTGCGAAAAGTATTATTTAAAGGTACATAATTTATAAAATAATTTGTTTTTTTTTTTTTAATTTTATAACTGTTTTTTTTTTTTTTTTTTGATATATATAATTTTAATTTTGGTTATTATTATAATTGTAATTATCAAAGTTTAAAATGGAGAAAAATTTTTAATTTTTTTTTATTATTTCGTAAGAAGGATCAAAAGTTTTTATTTATAATCATTAAATATTTTCTTTTATTGTTTTGTAACTGTTATAATATATTTCTAAGTATATTTATGTGATTGTTATTCATATTTGAAGAAATTAAAATTTACCATTAAAGAGTTAAATCGATTTAATGATATAGGTTTATCAGACCTATGGTATCTATTTACGTAATATTTTTTCACCTATCTAACGAAAGATTAAAAAATAAAATAAAGTGATATGATGTACATGTTTTAATTGGATATCACAAAATATTTATTCTAAGATTAATCAAAACTTACAAATCATAATTTAAATACAATATTAGAATAATTACCAAAAATTAATGTTTCATCATTATGTACCCATAGTCTATATGGCTATATATCTATCGTCAAATTGGTGAAATGTATTTAAACGAAAATTAAAAATCTAGGACGTATTACACTGAACTCATTTGTTTCGGTTCGATGATCGTCCTGAACCCAAATCGTTTTTTATTCATTATTTATTGTTTATGCGAATGCACACAACGTGATACAGTTTTCTCCAAGCCTCGCGTATGTTGAGAAACGCCAAACTCTTCGAAATCTCCACGAGCAACTATAATAATATAGTCATATGTTTAATATAATTATTAATATGTAGTTAATCAATGTGTCGAAGAAAATAAAAATGTTTACAGATGGGACAACGACCAACGATAGTATTACAGTAACAATAATTAAAAATTATACGTAAATATAATATCGCATAATAATTATCTATGTACAATATTATAGTAACAGATCAACAATAAATCGAAACTCAATGGTTAACAAACAAAGTCCAAGTATGTTTACGTGCCATCATTTTTTTCTAAAAATTTAAATTATAAAAACCGACAAAACTATTAAGTTTAATTCCTAGAGTCTCACGATTATCAATTGTATGTCTAATATCTTTCTAAAAATTATATTTCCACGATTATTACTCGTTTGGTATTTCTAGAAGTATATACCTACTTCTGTTAATTTATTGATTTCTGTACAGCTATATATTTTTTTCTTTTTTCATTTTATCTCAACTTTTTTCCATTAATATAATATATGTTCCAAAAAAAAATCCAGAACACAGTAAAAGCATTTAAATAACTTAAAACATATAACTTTTTTATGTATTTAGGCTGTAAAAAATAACGTCAAAGGTTTTTATCATAAAATTATATTATAATATGTCTTAAAAGTTAAACACGTTAATAAATGCTAATAGTATACACCTCCTAATTATTAAAAATACTTACTAGAACTATGTTTACATATTTTTTTCGACTCAAAAAGATACACTGAAAACAAGTGTCATCCGAGAAACGTGGAAACAATAAATAATGGCAAATTGATATTATAATATATAATATTTATAACGTATACAATACACATGACCACATGGGTAAGGTTCACTACGACTGCGACGCAATTCGACAATAATCACATTATTATCACGTGTTTAACTTATTGTATGGCGGTACGTTATTTTCGTGCGCATATGCTCTCCAAGTACGTTTGACCATATCCGAGCCCTTCTCGGCCACCATTATGACCGGCGCTATGGGATTACAGTTGGGTCCGGTTGGGAACACGGACGCGTCCATCACCCTCAGGTTGGCCACGCCGAGCACCCTGAGCTCCGGGTCGACCACCGTTTCCGGGTCGTCGATGGGTCCCATCTTGCAAGTTCCCGAATGGTGGTTCTCGGGCTTCGTGTCGGTGACCACCACGCACGCCCAGTATGCGTCCGAGTTGTACGTGTGCTGCGCGCATTCCTGGTATGGCGTAGTGTCCGGCTGCATGTCCCACTTTCTCAGCGCCCGCGTGCCCATCAACGACAACACGATACGTATACTCTCGACCATGGCCAACACGTCCCGCGGGTCCTGGAAGTAATTGGGCTGGATGATCGGGTCGTCCAGAGGGTTTCCGGTCCGCAACGCGATGTAGCCCTTACTCCTCGTCAACAGGTACGTCGGTCTGGCCCACACGTAAGCTCTAGCACCGTCATACTTCCGGTACGCCGGGCCGTCCGGATCCATCGGGATCTTGTCGCAGTTAGGCGCCAGACCATCAAAGTACACCTGTGCGTCCGGTACCTGTATTGGACAACAAACATGTGCAGATATTATATGAAATTGACTATTGGACAACGCCCGTCTAAATTATATCAATAACATTATACATATTATGGTTTCGATTGGTTTCGTGTAGTGATGTGCATACCGTTCAAATGTCGACAATCGATCGCCACGAATTGTCCACTCATACACGATGACTTAACCCGATAGCTAAGAGAATACTACTAACCCCGTCCACCGAGTACGAGGTGGTCAAAAATCCCGTGGTCTGCGTGAGTCCCGTGCTGGCCAGCGGACCAGTGCGCTTGGCCAGGAACTCGGACACCGCGTCCATGGTCAGGTAGTAGGCCTCCTCAGATGCGTTTACCGTAGCAGCGACGCTGACGGACACGTGGTGCTGCAGGTTCCGACCGACCGGCAGATCCTGGAAAACAGTGACACCAGCCCGGAGCAGTTCCTCAGCTGGCCCAATGCCAGACACCAGAAGCAGATGTGAGGAACCAACAACGCCCGCCGACAGGATCACTTCCTTTCGGGCGCGCACCATGTGCTCACCGTACTGGTCCACGTACTTAACACCCTGCACGCGGTTATTCAGCTTATTCAACACCAACCCGGTCACGCGGCTGTTGATCTTCACGAACAGGTTAGGTCTTTTGTGGGCGGGTCGCAAATACGCCCGTGAAGTGCTCATCCGCAGACCGTCATCCACCATCACCTGGGCTACGGAAAATCCTACAAAAAATGTATTATAATATAAAATTATTTATTTTTTTGTTTATACCTACTTAAATATTAACATTTTCTTAAAATAATACTCAGTATATAAAATTTTCGATCCGTCCATAATTATTTTTCAAGATAGGGTTGTGTACGTATTGTATAATAATGCGATCTGACATCGCAGTTTTACATTCTCCCAGCACATACGCATTACACACAATAGCGTATTGTATAGGTACGACTGTTTGAACCGCGAGTTTTTATTACCGTGTCGGATTTATTTGAAAATTTATAAAAAAAAAAATAAACCCTATATTTGACTACACAACGCGTTACTATTCAATGCACCAACGCCGGCCAAACGTATATTTTTTTCAACGATAATAGCTGTGCCTGCAGTGTGAAATACTGTTATGAAATCAACCAATAAACTGTTTTTAATAATAATACATCATATTTTACGATTGTGTATTGTAGGTTTTTAAGGTGTTACGTCTTGTCAAAAATTATTAGTACGGTCTAATCCATATGGCATATAGTTAGTATGTACAGTAAACGTGAAACATATATACGTATTTATTGCAAATATTTGTTAATTCCTTCCAGAAGAAAGGAAAATAATAAACGGGATAAATACAAATACGTATTATTTGACAAATATACGTCATTTACGTTATTTTCTGCCAAACTATGACTGCACGTGTGTTTATGAAATGTATTTCTTATACGCTACTTATATTATACTTTATAACCACTATTTTATATTCCATTAGACGTGAAAAAATTACTAAATATAGATTAACTAAGAATTATCAAAAACGAGTTTTTATTTCCAGGCCGATCGGTTGTTCTTCTTCTATAGTATGATACTATAGCCTCGACACATTACTACAGACACTACAGTCATTTTCCGATTTGTCTGTGTATCGTTAAGTTATGTTTCAATTGCACGTTAACCCTCATAATATAATGATAATTATCAAGTATATATAATGTGATTTGGTTTGTACAACATGTACACCAATCATTTCCATCTAAATTTTAGTAAATAATAAACTCATAAGCTCATAAAAAATATAAAAACAAATTTATAAAATACGACAACAATTTGACACTAAATAAATAAATAGATGATAAATAGAGATAACATTTTTTTTTATTGTTCTGGTTTTCAAGAGACTAATATAATTGTAGAGGAATATTAAGTATAAAGTTAAGGAAATAATTTATGCCCCCTCCCAGTAATATACTGATGGGGAAAAAACCCTCTTGTTTTTTAGAAAGTAGCATTTGTTTTAAAGTTAAGTTCTCATAAAAAATGTAGCAACCCTCACCCAAAATAAATGAAGCATAAACCATTACTATAACTCAGCGTTTCTTAAATTTTTTATCCGTGAAACCCTTTTTGATGTTCAATTTTAACGTGAACCCCTACTTTTTTTTAAGCTTTTTTAGGATTATTTTCAATAAAAATTATAATTATTTCATATAATAACAATGTTTTAAAAGTATTTAATTCATAAAATATGTTAAAATAAAAATAAAAATAATAATTGTATATAATAATACTTAAATTACTTTAATTAGACTAATTTATAATTTTAATGAGATAAGTAAAATTGCTTTTTATTATTACAAATATTCTTAAATATTGTATTTTGTTGATGAAATTTGTACAAATATTTTTTCCCCACTAGCCGCTTCTTATCTTAAGTTAGATATTTCCAAGAAATTTTTCTAAAAATTAATTACTTAAGCTCCGCGAAAGCCAGAAATGATCTCTGTGAAACCCCGGGGTTCCGCGAAACACAATTTAAAAACGCTGCTATAACTAATAGATTGACAATATCAAATTATTGATTTCGTATAAATATTTAATTTAAATTTACTGTTAAAGTGTTAAATCGAAAAGACAAAATATATGTTTCAAACCAATAATTGCTAGACATCCTTAATCCATATTATCTTCTTACGTACGTTTATATGACGACTTAATATAAAAATGCATGTCACCATTTGCAACTGAAAAATCTAATAATCACGTTCACGTATTTATGTTGTGCAATAAAGAAAATAGATTCAAATTAAAGGTATTATTATAATTTTTGGTACAAGTGAAATTGGCGCTTTAGGACATTTGACACATTTTATATATCGATTCATTATAAGGTTTTAAAATTAATAACTGCATCATTTGTCTTGAACAAAATTTTTACATGCTACAATTACGTCGAAATTTAATAGATTGCACATTAATTTTAAAATAAATATCATATATTTATTTTTATTTTTTTTTATCAAGTAATTTTTGTGTCAGTAGATATATACATATTATATAATGCTGCATAATGCATCAGTGTTAAAATTTTATAAAATTTGATTAGTTTTACAAAATATAAACTTATATTTTTTTTTTAATAGGTCAAAAAAGCACTGATATCAACAAATTTTCAATTTATTGTTTTATATTAATATTAAAATTTAATACTATATATAAATGAAATGGCAATGCAACAAAAAAATCATAAACCAGTTTTAAATATAATATGTATTGCTATCTAATACTGTCGTCTTTGGCCACATCACAAGACTTTATATACCTACGCGTGTTTTCCCATCCTAATAAACCGTTATTTTTTTTGTGATTCGTATAGTACACAACTCGTATAGGTATAATAAATAATCGATAATCTATCTTTTATAAAACTTTCATATGTCGTTTTTATTTTAAATATTATAGTATTTAGTCTGCAGATTATAATACATACATAGTGTTTATTTTATTTATATTGCTATATTTTAAATATTAATTAAAAATATTTTCTCCTAAAATATATAAATATGTATAAAAAGTACAGTGGATTCCGCTTAATGTGGCCACCGGTTAATATGGGCATCCGCTTATTGTGGGCAAACATGTCTGGTCCCAAAACAAATGTATATTAACAATGTTAAATAAAACCGCGTAATATGGACACTCGATTCGGTTTATGTGGGCAATTTTTTTTTTTTTATCATAGCGTTAGAATATACACATTAGTATTTAAAAACGACTAATTTAATAGGATTTTGTCGTATTTATGAGATTGTGTTTATCGAAAGTAATAAAAATCATTAACATTCAAACAAACAAATTTCACCAAAGAGAGGCGAAAAAGTGCATTGATTTCTTGCAGAAGTTCTTCATGCAAGAGGGAAACGAAAATAGTCCGTCTGATAAACTTGAAGCGTGTGACCATTTTGTCAACCAGATTCATACTAAACAGCTTAGACAACGAAAAATTACGTTTTGTATACCTTCTACAACCAAAGATTAATTTTATTTAATATATTATAGGTATTTAGTTTTATTTATATACCTAGTAATTATTTAACATTTTTTTCAATTATATGATAATACAAATATATTTTTTTATAAAAATTATTTTTTTTTTACTAATTTCGGTTTTTATGGGCAACCGCTTAATGTGGGCAAACAGAGCTGGTCTCAACGTGCCCACATTAAGCGGAATCCACTGTACTTAAGTACCTATATGTCCAACAATCTATTTTATTTCAGTTTCTTATATGCATAAACTTCCGGTTCCCAAATGTATAATATAATTATATCACGAAGTTGATCTTTTGACGGCAACACACAAAACCAGTCAATAGTTGGATGCGGCATATAAATTCCAACCGTATACTTTTATTATTAATCTTAATTTCATAACAAATCATAAGATCGAATTTTTGGGAATCAGGTTTTACACAATATTTGGACTACAGCAAGGCGTTGCATTTCAAGCACGTACAAAATAACTATAATAATAACCATAAACACTATTTGGGCTTATTTCAAACTTGTAATAATAATACCTGTGAGGAACACCCCTCCATCCAACCACTGTGGTTAAAAAAATCTACATTTCTCCAAAATTATTTATGAACAGTATAAAACACTATGCAGTGGCATAATTGCTGTTAAATTATACCTACTCATTTATATATTTATATATATAACAACATTAATTATCATACGCACCTGTTTGATTGTGTCCGTTAAGGTCACCGGATCTGTAGCCCAGCTCGACGCCGGCCTGCACGATAGACTCCGCCATTTCAGGACGATGTGCGAACCGCTGCACGGACACAGGACCGTCGAACCCGTGGTACTCGGGTTCCACCATGTCGACGTCTTTATTCCTCTCGGACTTCTTGAAGTACGGCAGCACGTCGTCGTAGCCCCAGCCTACTGCTCCCGAATCGCGCCATCCGTCGTACACGCTTCGGTGGCCCCTCGAGTACATCATGCCCGTCATAGCCCCGGTGCCGCCCAACATCTTACCCCGCGGCCACACGCATATCCCGCCCGCGGCCAAGCAAGCGTTACTCTGCGGCTCGGTCAGGTACCGCCAGTCGAGCTCGGTGCCCATCGCGGCGGACGCGAACGCTGGCACCGACGTGGCCGACGGCTCCTCGGGCCCGGCCTCCAGCAGTCCCACCGTCCAACCGGCCACCTCGCTCAGCCGGGACGCTACCACGGAACCGGCCACACCGCCGCCGACCACCACGAAGTCGAGTTCCTCCGGATACACCGGACCGGCCGGAAACGGCCGGCGGCCCGTGGCCCGGCGACACGAGTCCGTCACCGAACACTGCGACCGGATCACCAGGTCAACCAACGACATGAAAAACGCCAGACCACCGGTGTTGCCGCACGAGCCGGACAGGAACGACGAGTCGGACCACGGGCACTCGCAACTTCCGCCGGAAGAAGTCATAATGACGATCGGCAACGCGCGTCGTATCGAGTGCAGACGAGACGTGCAATTATTATTTTAATGACCGCAAAATGAGTGCCGTGCGAGTGTGATTTAAATGTCGGCAAATCGCGAGAGAACGCGCTCACGAACGCGGATTCGGATTTTAGCGCACGCTATGGGTCACGGGACGTGTGTCGTGATTTAAGTGCCGGTGCTGTAGTATAACAGTGAAACCAGTCGAGCTACGACGATGATCCAAGTATAATTATTATCTGGCGCAGTCATTTCATCCGTAACCGAAGGCTTCGGAGATGTATTCTACACTAAACTCGATATATTCTGTTCTTAAAAAACATAAACGAATATCGATTGAAAATATAATATATCGACTTGGCGCTCAGATGTCCCGTGGCCAATCAACTTTCTCTATTGTTTCAAGCCCAGTAGTGTGGTGTTATAATCATAATAATCCGCAGAGTGGGTATAGAAGAAAGTAAAAACTAAGGAGAATTTTTTTTTTTTTTACTTTCGTATATCCCCGTCGAACGACTAACGAGTTGTTCTCCGAGAACTAGTTATGAGTATATACATGAAAAATAGGCTTTTAAAAAATGCATAATCTATGATCACAAATCCTCCTGAAAAATTCGATTTGAAATCGTCGTGGTTGCACTGGTCAAATACACTCGTTAATACATTCTTGAATACCGCTTTATAATTAACATATATATTTAGAATGTGCATACCTACTATACCTACTATATTATTATCATAGTATCATACTATACGATACACTAGTATATTATTTCACATTCAATATAGTATTACTTTCGTCTTTCAGTATCTATATTTATTATCTTACATAGCATCCATAATAACTTACTTTTTTTAATAAACATATAATATTTCAACAATTTTCACTAAGAACCAAAATATTTATAATTCATGGTAAGACTTACCTATAAAATTTTATAGTATCTATGATATAAAATAATAATTTACTAAAATTAACTTTGAAATCGTCCAAGCTTATTTGTTAGTTTCAAAATAAATAATGATATTTATTAAAAATTAAAACAATTAAAAATTACATTCGATTTACAATAATTATTGTACGTTTTATATTAAAATAAACGATAATATATGCGTCTCAAAGATTATCACATTTGAAAAATTAGTAAAAATAAATTTTCACAATAATTAATATTAAAACTAAATAAAACAAATGTTATCTGTATAATAGGTGGTACACTACGAATATTTTTATTAATAATCAGTAACTGGTTAGTGATTAGGTACACAAAAAATATATATCGGTGATAATTTTTTCCTTTTAAATTTCATTTTTATAAATATATTTATTAATCAGATTGTCTTGATACTCAGAAGTGTTTGGATAATAGCTTACCACCATCTTCTAAATGTCTTTTTGACATACCGCATCTTAAGTATTTGCTTATGTCCTGCCCAATCTTGCTTGATCATGTCAGACGCCTTTTCTGCGATCATAATCGTTGGCGCGTTAGTGTTGCCGTTAACAATCGTAGGCATTATGGAAGCATCTACCACCCTCAAGCCTTTGATGCCTCTAACTCTCAACCGTTTGTCCACCACGGCATACTCGTCGTCCGCCGGACCCATCTTGCACGTACCGACCGGGTGGTAAATGGTCATCGTGTAGTGACGAGCCTGGCATTCCCAGTATTCGTCGGACAAAAACTTGTAACTCTCGCACCCCGGCGTGGGGATGTTATGTATAGTGGTATTGATCTTACTCATGGCCACTGTCCGACTGATGGCGTATCCAATTTTGGCACCCTCCACCATAGTTCTGACATCCCGTGGATCGCTAAAGTAATTTGGCACGATTTTCGGTGCAGCGTAAGGGTTGGAACTCGTGATCTCTATATAGCCTCGGCTGTACGGCCTCAGCACCAATGGTGCTATCGTAAAAGCATCTTGGTATAGTATGGGTTCAAAAACTTGCTCGTAGTATTCGTCGGTGATGCCTACATCCCGTCTGTTCAATAGACCTCCGTCGTCGTTATCCCCAGCTGTTGCCATAAATAACTGAACGTCCGGCCAATCGATATCGTCGTTGTAGCTGTAACGGGAAAACCATATGTAACGAAGATAAAATAACAAAACCAAAACATGACCTAAAAAATCACGACGGTTTGTTTCATATATTTAATCTATTTTAATTCCGAAAAACCGAAAACTCGCTCACCACGTGTTTACAAAACCCATGACTTCACCGAGCGGTATCCTGTAGAGCGGTCCCATTTTGTCGCGGAAGAATTGGATGAACGTGTTGAGCGTCAACACCCTGGGTAGCACTATGCCCAGACCAAGGGGATTGGAATCGTCGGGCGAATCGAACAAATATGTTACCCCACCCATCGCAATGTGATCTTGCAGGTTCTGCCCCACGCCGGGTATGTGTTTGGTGATTTTTACGCCGGCTTTACGTATCTTGTCAGCAGGCCCTATCCCGGACAACATCAACAAGTGGGGCGAATTTATTGCGCCCGCCGAGAGCACCACTTCTTTTTCGGCTTTCACTAACATCGGTATTGTCCCTAGTTTCGATATCAGTACACCCGTGGCACGGCCGTTTTCAATCACGATTTTTAAAACGTGCGTGTGTAAGCTGATATGAAGGTTTGGACGATCTTTGATTGGCCTCAAAAACGCTTTGGACGTGCTGCACCTCAACCCGTCTCTAAGAGTTCCTAAAATCACACGTTTTGTGCAATTTAATAAGCCGTCAAGATTGTCAATACAAAACTAAATACCGACGTGGGTAATAATAAATATCAGAAATACACGATAAATGTTTCATTTGGTACCTATTGCATTTTATTAGTCATATAATTTATTAATACCTTGGGATCGCGTAAATCCTGTCTGACTCTGTCCGTTTATATCGACTTCGTCGTAACCGATTTCCTTGGTAGCCTCCAAAAAACTTTCTACGATTGGCGATTGCGACCGGAAGTGCTCCACGCTCAGGTATCCTCCAGTGCCGTGGTACTCCGAATCCATGAGTTCCGGTATCCTCATGTCCTGGGACTTGATGAAGTACGGCAATACATCCTCGTAACCCCAGCCCTCATTTCCGGCGTCTCGCCATGCATCGTAGTCTTTCCGATTGCCCCTGACGTAGAACATAGCGTTGAGGACACTGCTGCCCCCGACAACTTTGCCCCGAGGCCAGCTAGATTGGTTTCCGTTGAAGCCCAAGCATGACGAATTACTGGGTTCTGTTTTGTACTGCCAGTCAACAGACGTACGCTGGAGGGAAGGATACAGCAACGGTATGTCTGACAATGCCGGTTCGTCGATTCCAGCCTCTATTAATAGAACCTAAAAAGCGAAATTGATTGTTGTACTTGTTAATTGTTATAGTACTCGTTTACTTTCTAGATACATATTTTTTCCTATTACCTACGATCGATTCATATATCGCATACCTATATTTACAACTATAGATAGGTTTTGATTGTATTTTAAATTGCATTTTTATCAATTATAAAGTGAATACGATTATTAATACGATTATTGTTTTGAAAATAATTTAACGTGTTGGTAGATAGAAAACAATAATCACAATTTTAAAATTTTTCTACTCAGCAATATCTATATAATTTTTAATTTTAACTACTCTATTCATTCAAATGATATATAATGACTATTATGTTTATTTTGTATAATAAAACATTTTATAGTAAGATGATTCAAATAAATTACAATACTTGATTTCACTGTTGAATTGAAACTGTGATATAATTTATAAATTAAATTTATATGAATCTAATTTGGTTGATTATTTATCATTTGTAATGAATTTAAATTACGTGAGTACACTATTCTACTCTATACATTTATGACAACATATTGAAAATATATAAAAATAAGATACAATATCTTAATGTTACGAGTATATATCACTCATTTTATTATTTAATAAAATAATGTTTAAAAAATTAATTCAATTATAGCTTAAATTATTTAATTCAAGTAATCCCTTACTCTTCAGATAGGTTTATTATTTAAAAATATAATTTATATTTATTAAACTTTTAATAAATGATGTTTATGTAAAAATAAATTACTAAAAGTAAAAAACGTTTACAAAAAATAAATATGTAAATTGTCGTTGTCTTATCGATTAATTTAATTTTTATTTGTACATATTGCTAATAATTTGAAACTAAAAATTATTAGCATTTTATTATTTCATATATTTATATCACTCATTTAATTGTCATCATCAGTTTGTGTTAAAAGGTTAGATATAAATCAAATAAATTTACTCTAATAATTAGTTACTATTCGTATTAAATAATTTAGCAAGTTCAAAAATTACATAATTTAACCACTAAAATAAAGAATAAAAGCAATAAAAATATCTTCAAACCTTTAATATTATTTAAATGTAAAAAATATACAATCCAAGGTTTTAAACAACTCAAAAATATCAAATAATATCGAAAGTCCATAACTGCAGTGACATTTAAACTGCAAAATATTGCAGGTGCCTACCTATCAATTCTTATTAAAACTTTACGAAAAAATACCTTAAAAAATCATATCACCAAATAAGTGATACGAAATATAAATTTAATCGAAAAAAGAATACACTTAATTTCATATTGTAGTATAAAAATAATCGTATAATCGTGTAAGTTTTTGATAAAAATTTATTGCACCATACGCGTTGACATTTGACACTATATAATATACATATACTGCAGTATATAATAAACAAAATGCGACTCGGATTCCAATTTTCGATTACAGTATTTCGTTTGACCATCAAATTACTAAAAATATTTTATCCACTCCGTATAATCTTATTGTAAATATTAACATACGTACGTTGATATATACATATAATATATTATATTATACACGAAACTGATTGTAGTGGTGTTATCTGACGGTTTTACCGGTTTTGTCACAATCTAAATTACAGGTTATAATATATAATGACTTATGATATAGGCATTTTAGTTTTTATCACACAATTTTGTTATTTCCTGATATTGTAGTCCGTAACACTGCAACAGTAAAATAGTTTAAGTCGTTACTCGCGCTAATCACTTTTACTTAAATACGTTGCGCTTTCCTCTGTCCCCTCCTGTCATATCATCCAGTTTTTTGTATTCGAATTTACTCTATGTTTTTAATTTTACACATTGAACCGATTCAAACTATATGTTTTATCGATTGTAACAATAAAAAATGTCATAGACCATAATTTTTAATACATTTATTAACAATTTTTCACGTTTAGCGGTCACTGCGAGCCACACGCGCACAATCGTCGATCTCAAATACCATTGCGTGCAGACACATGTCACTAAACACGACGGGTTTTTACACGCAATCGATCGTTGTCGTTTAAAATCGTTTGATTTCTCATATTTTAAGACCCTTTTTTTTTTTTTTTCTAGTCAAACAATGACACAGCAGTGTACACTATTCAACCGCGGTCGTTACGAGAAACATACGCAGTGGTTAGGTGTGAATAATTTTTCCATTACCGTCCAGTTTGCGTTCTCGGACAGACGGTTAGCCACGACGGAACCCGCGGAACCGCCGCCGATCACCACGAAGTCGTACTTGTCCCCGATCTCGGCGATCTGGCGGTCCGTCAGCCGGTGGTCGACGTCCTCGATGTCCGGCCGGAAGAACAGTATGGCCACCCGGATGAGCATTATGTAGCTGACGCTGGGCCCGTACGACATGGCGATTCGGGCGGCCAGCCGGGCCGAGAACGGATTGTGCGCCATGCGCGACGGCGGCGACCGGTAAATGGACACTGCCCCGGCGGCGGCGCGCGCGCGTGTCCCGCTACACCGCGCACAGGAATCGGAGCACACACGCGAGTCGAGCACACACACACACACACACTCAAACCGGGCGATGGACGAAATTTGCGATGTGCTGTCGGCCGAGTGTACGCGGTTACATCACACGCGCGTGTGTACACTGCCGGAAAGACGCCATGTATTGTGCACACACGTTATTATTATTATTATTGCTAGTTTTTTTTTTCCACGTCTCTACCTTGGCGTCACCACCAGTCGTGTGACAATAATAATAATAATAATAATAACGTTAACGTTAACGTATTATATACCTGTCAACGAAACGTTTTTTTGTACACTCGACCCACGGCAGCGCGGTGGTGGTTCGTTGTTTTATTTTCGCAATATCCACTCGCACAATACTATAAGCATGATGTACGCAATACTCACACGCAAAGATAATATGTATTATGATATGACATGATATTGAATTTTCATTAAACACTATTCGGCCGCCGCGCAGAACCCTCGCGATTCAATACCAAATTCGATACCTAAAAACGAAAATGTCGTTATTTTATACCCGTAGTACGAAGTTTGGTCTGCACATCAGCCGTTGGGCCATAATTGGCGAGCTCCGAAACAAAAAATAACAATCTGAATTTTTTGATTTCGATGTAGTCGACATCTCGAGTTTGCAGTGTGGTCCGTTCTTAAACCCGTCCCATATCTTGAGGATTTCGTATATTCTATCCCGACGATGTTTAGGTATCGTCATCATATATCGTATCTGTATGAAAGGCTGAACTTTCAAAACGTTCGACACACCATTCGTCGTCCATACCTTCGTCGTCTCGCAGACACGACCACCTGTATAAGTATATGCGTGCGTGACTGTACTCAAATACATATATGGTTAAAATACATAAAA
Source organism: Melanaphis sacchari (assembly GCF_002803265.2). NCBI lineage: Eukaryota > Metazoa > Arthropoda > Insecta > Hemiptera > Aphididae > Melanaphis > Melanaphis sacchari. Next base: position 1,976,054 of record NW_020271193.1, on the reverse strand, counting down.
ACTTAACATTATTATTATGTATCAATTATGGGAGGAGATATTTTTTCAAAGAATAATCGAATTCAACGTTGGTTGTCAAATTAAAAAATAAAAAGTATTGTTGCTCTTTTAACTTCATGTATACGTGAATATATAATTTAGTTTAGTATGTTTATAAACCGTGGAAAAACGACGTTAAAATTGATACTTTGATGGTATATTTGCAGTTGTTCGCCGAGTACGGTCAAGTGGAACAAATTTAATAACCATATACTCAACTGTGTAATACCAAGGTAAATAGGTTCAGTAACGCGAGTTATATAATATCTCCATTTTCACGTAAAACAAACTATTAAAATATATCATGTGCCGAGTGTTGTAGGAAATTATTCATTTATTATGGTTTATAAATTTTAATGTGCTCCTAATATTAAATTACTTTTCATGATGTCTATAAAAAAGAATGCATATATTTATATGTATGTAATTTAAACTATAATATTAGATATGTTGACGTGTTATTAAAATTTTGATAGCACAAATCGTAGTAAAAGAAAAATGAACAAAATAAATCAATAATAATAGGTAATAAATAAAACAAAAAAAATTCTACAAATTTCTGGACAATTTTGTTGTGTAATTATATTAACTATAAATACAATAACTATATATACATATATAACTTAATATAATTTAATAATATCGACAATAGTCTATAGTACATAATCGAAAACCACGCGTATTCAACTAAAATCAAAGCCATTCCCAAAAACAAAGATTCATGACATTATGGTGAAATGTGGTTCTATAATAGATAATTTACAAAGTAAATATGTCTTGACACGCGTTTTTTTAATTTTTTTTTTTATTTACACAACAATTGTATTTCTATTTTTTATTCTATTTCAATTTATTTTACGCCTATTCAATATTTTATGATATTTATTATAAATTAATAAGGTCGACACTCAGAGTTAATATTTTCTTGAAAGCAAATCATATTGAAATTAAACCACCCCAAACTATTAGTTATAAAAATAAATAACCATCTGATATCGTTAATTTAATATATATTATAATTATATTTATTTTGCAAATAATTTCTTTTTTTATATAAGTAAAATATTTTATAAACATATTGATATATTATATAGAGGTAATGCTTAATTCCATTACCTACATGTAGGGCTCTGAATTTAAAATATTTCACTTGAAATATTGAAAAATATTTTTTCTTCTTTTAAATGTGTTGTTCGGTTATAGATGATTAGACATAATATATTTAATAAACAAATAAAATATTGATAATGAATAACTTATACTTAGTCGATCTCCAATGTGTTAAAAGGTTGAGTTTAAATTTGTTATACCATTGATTTGTAAAGTATCTTCTACATTATATGTAAATATATTATATATTTTCTATATTTCATACATTTAACCAACTTATAAAGATGTTCACTTGCAAGTTGATGAAACTATAATTTTTTAGTTACAAAGTTACAATATTTTTAATATTTTCATTGAAATGAAATATTTCAAAAAAATAAATTTCATGAAATTTTAAAACCTTACCTACATATAATGGAAAATAATTAATAATACTGTAACATTGGGAAAATTATTAATCAGTTTATTATAAATCATATACGTGTATTGTACACGTGTGTAAACGTATCTATAAAAAAAAAATTAAAAAATGTTTATTTAAGTATTTTTGCTTGGTATATACTACACTAATCATTGCATAATATATTTTTGTTTAGCGTACATTCTTCTAACTATTCATACCGCTGCACTCGCAGTATACTGTATACCTATTTAAAAACTAAATTACAATAAACACTTTGTTTGTGATTGTATCTAAATTAAATTAAATGAAAGTCATTTCGATTTGTGTTCAAGGTACCTAATTAAATTGGCACATCAAACCTAAAATGTTACTAAGAAAAATCTATTATCTTCTCCAAACAGAAAAATTCCTTAGCCAGCAGTACCTAAACACAATACCTACATGATTAATAAAAATAAATATTAACATTTCGTTTAATGTATTTGTCCTAGATTTAAAAAGGTACACATCAAATAGTTTTAAGAAGTTGTTCTAGAACATTAGAAAATGTAAATAATCATATGATTGTAAATAATTCTAAATGTTTTGTTAACATATACTTACTTAATATAAATAGGTCATTATCACCTAGAATAGAATTAATATTTTAAACCACTTATTTAAATAATTATAATTACAGAACTTTTTCTTTTTTCTCAATACCTATATCACACAAATTAAAAGTAAGTATACGAGTATTAATGTACCTACCTATTAAATTATATTTTTTCAATTCTCAAAGAATATTTCTCTTTATTATATATATCTATGCGATCATATTTAATTATTTGACATTTAAAAATAAATACATTTCTTATTATTTAAAAGCGTTTGATAAATAAAAAATGCTAACTCGCTTTTTAATTTATATAAATGAGAGGAAATGTAGCTGTAACATTTTAAAAAGAAAAATCAGCAACAAAATATTAGTTGTTTATAGGTAATCTAAAATAAATGATAATAGATTAATAATGGATTTACTAATAGAATAAATAAATAGATGAGTAATTTGGCTGTAAAGTATGTTTTGAGTGCATCTATATTGTGTGAGTCAGTATAATAAATGTATCAAATTTGAATTCAATAATAGATAATAGGATTCAGAGAAAAAACGGTTTATCAATTTCTATATTATTTCAAATATATTCTAGTAATACGGTATATTGAACTAATTTTTACAGAAAATATCGCATATATTATGTAATGGATATTATACGATACTTATTATCATATTATACCAGTCAATTTATTCTCTATAGTCAATACTAGCGACGTATCTAAGAACGGTGTAAATTGCTTAAAATTGGTATAAATATTTTGAAAATTTCATTATATATAAAAAATGATAATTTATGTAATAAAAAAATTTTCAAGTTCCTACGGTTAATACTTTTTAAATTACAATATAACACTAAAAATGTTAAAGAAACATCTTTATTATAAACAAAAATTACATAATGTTCAAGTTGAATAAAATGAAAAAAATTCAAAAAATGTCAAATGTTTATAAATAGCTAAAAATATATAAACATATATGAAAATGATATCACATCGTTTAGAACATTTTAATATAAATATTTAATGAAAAATTCAAATAGGCATTTACGAATGTTATTTTTTGAATTAGATACAACAAAATAACGAAATCACAATGTTGTCAAAAAGTGAAGAATTTATTTTTCTTATTATTTTGTATTAGGATTTTATATCCTTCTTCCTCCAAAGTACAAACTATATTCAAATTGTTTCCGAAATCTAAGGCCGCTGTCAGATTTAAAGACTATAGCATTTTTTTTTTTTTTTTAAACCATCATAACAAAGTTGAAAAAAACAGAGACACACGTCTTAGAAAAACTACCTGATACGTTCATCACTCAGCTAAAGATCCAAAATAATAAAATTTTACTGATTTAATTATTACGATATGAGCTCGGATTGAAAAAAATTGTTACTTTTATATTATTATTTTTATTGTAGACACTTTCGGGCGATAACAGCAATACCATCTATACAACCGTCGTTTTGAATCGTTCAACAACAACCTTAAGTAAAACCACCAGCAAGTGCCTTTCCCGTGTTCGTTACTAAATGGTGTTGCCGTATAAGATTTTTATTTTTCATTTTTTTGATTTTCAACTTCTGGGCCAACCAGAATTTTAAAATATTGGAACGACTTGAAAAACTCTGGAAATTAAAAATTTTTGAAGATTAAATATAATATAATAAAGTAAACCAACACACGTGTATATAGTACTTCGTGGATAGGTTACGGTTACCAACAACAGAATTATGTTCTCTATTATCGTCAGACAACGATGCAAATAAATACAATAAATGATGTTCGTTCTTCGATTTTAATTATATTGTTTATCAATAAATTACTTTTAAAACAAGTCTTCAAAACTAAAACATTGTTATTTTTAAAACGTGAAGCTTAATTATTTTATATTTTGTTTTTATATAAACTAGGTATTTATTTATTTTTTTGTCTTTCTGTTAGTTTTATTTGTATTATTATTACTATATCTATTAGTTTCCATGTTTCAATAAAATATGTAGCCCTTTGTAAAAGGACTTATTTCCGTTAATTAATATAAATAAATAAATAAATAAAATATAAAATTTAGTACAAAACTTTTTATGACGGAAACTGTTAAACTTTGAAACCAATGGCCACTCGCCACCATGTGATAGTTGTATTGCAATTAAAATCATAATTAGGTTTTACGATATAATAAAATTATTTTATTTTCTATTTTTATTATAATATGCATCGAAATATAATTTGACACTGCAAAGATGAACACACGAGTTGACTAAATTTAAAGTTATCTAAATTATATAATTTATATCTTTATGATAAACTATGACTACAAATAATTGATAAACGTAAATTTTACTTTTAGTCATTTTAGATCATTTTATTTTAGTTCAATGAAAGTATTGGAGATCGATTATAGAAGTAAATACTTTTTCATATTATTACTCATACATTGTGAAAAATGTTTAAGTATTGTAGGCAAACGCAGTCAAAACTGAAAGTTTACTATTGACTAAATAAATATTATAGTTTTACTTAAGATAATCGAATTTATAAAAAAATAAATAACTATAAAATAATGCTGAAAAATTAATAAGTACTTTAGTACATTTATAAAAACTAACAATTATTGATAAAATTGAAAAATTATAAATACGACTTAGACAACAAAATTAAAACACATATAGTATATGCTTAACTTCATAATTATACCTACTTATATTAATAACTATTTAAAATTATTTTATGAAATTTCTTTGCATTATTATTTATTACACATAAATTATATTTTGCGCTTGATATTATAATAAATATAATACATCCTTTATCGATGATTTTAGATTAAAACAGGATTCTTACTAAAAAATAAATATGAAATATACATCTAAATTGTTTATAAATTATGACAATTTTTATAAAATATCATCTCATCGTCACATAATTTTTTTATTCGATCAAAGTAAAAAATAAATAAAAACATCCGATAGTGTCTAGATAAATAAAGATAACATAGTATTCCGAACAAGCGACATTTTCAGACATTATAATTATATATAATTTAAAAATAATATCATGAACACAAATAATTTCGAAATGTCAACATTTTTAAATAATATTTTTTTTTTTTTACATAAATTAATATATCCATTATCATAACGTATAGGTATATGAATGAATGAATAAATAAATAAATAAATAAATAACATATTTTGCGCAGATCGGAATGACAATAATATCTTAAAATTAAAATGCTAATAGAATAACGAAAATAATACAGATGAAAGAAAGTAAGAAATCGTCGGGGTAATAATAAATTATTTTAAGACCTGGAAAAAAAACAATATTGTAGACGTTCGCACAAGTCGTTGCGTGTCACCGTTTCTTGCCCAGCCATTTCTCCTTGATCATGTCCGCAGCCTTTTCGGCGATCATTATGACAGGAGCGTTGGTGTTGGCACTGACCAGAGTGGGCATGATGGATGCGTCCACCACCCGGAGCCCGTGAATACCATACACTCGAAGCCGCGGGTCCACCACTGCAGTCTTGTCCCACTCGGGCCCCATCTTAGCAGTGCCCACCGGATGGTATATGGTCACTGTGTAATGCCGAACCATGCATTCCCAGAAGGCGTCTGTATACCGTGGTATCATGGCACAACCGGGGAACGGTATATCGTGCAGACGGCTGCCGTACCGGCGAAACGGCGTGGTTCGAGACATGGCCACCACAAACTTAACGCCCTCCACCAGTGTGTCTACGTCCTCTTGTGCCGTCAGATAGTTGGGTAGAATCCTGGGATACATGGACGGGTCGGTGCTTCGTAGAAGTATTTCGCCTCGGCTCTTAGGTCTCAGCAACATCTGCAGATACCCACGAAACGTTAATTATTTAATTTTATTATTGTATAAACGTCACAAGGCTCATACTCTATGGGAGGATAACTGATGAGTATCCGAGAATTTAATGAAAAACATTTGAATTTAAACCATTACAAAGCTAGTGAACATAGTATTATATTTTAAACTGGGGGTCTTCATAATAATTTTATTTGAAACGATTAATAATAAGAAAATAAGAAAAATGTATTTTCTTAATAAGTTTATACTAAGATTATTATTATTTTTCTACTGTATTTTTCCTTTCGATATACTTGTTCTTCTTTATTATTGAACTCACCTATTACTATTTTTGTAATTATATTAATAGATGTTATCAATAGTCATATTTATATTTCTTATACTCTAATTATTATAATATTGTTATTTTCTACTGTTTTCCTTTCGATTTATACTTGTTACTCATTTAAAATTATATTTTATCTCACCAATTGTTATACACATATTTTAAAACATGTATTGAGCTTTTAGCCCGTTTAAACAACTAAATAAATAAATATAATATTCCTCGAATAATTACACAAGTAATACTAAAGTTCCAAGAAAAAAATCAGTGTAATGAATAATCCACCTTGTTCAATTTCTACAGCCAATACGTCATGCATTTGAAAATGTTAAACAAAAAAATAATTGTAAAACAATTCAGCCAAGCAAAGTATATTATAAATATTGAAATCTAAAATATTAAAGTATAATAGAATTAATAGAAATATTTCAATTCATCACGTTTATGATGTATTTTAACTATTAATTCTTATGTTTATTGTCGATCATCCTACACTCCGGGGCAATAAAATCTGATATATTTGTTTTTTGTATTTATTCAAGACGTTTCACTTACAGGTATAGCAGACCACACGTCTTTGTTGTTAATTGGTTCATAAACAGCTTTATAAAACTCTTCTTTCAACCCATGTGCTTTCCACAGTTGTACACCACCATCAGAATTGGTGGAACCAGACACGAAGTGTAATTCGATGTCGGGTGTGTCAATTGAATGATTAGCATATTTAGTGTTGATAAACGCCAATCCCTCGACACCGCCCATGACCGTCAACGGTCCATCGCCCATTGTAGCATAATTTAAAACCGTTTGAACGTTTTCCACTCTCTCTTGCATTAGCGATACCTGTATTATAAATAAAAGAGGACACGGCTAAATTATTTTAGTTCAATGCAAAAATATACTATAAATAAAAATGTATTTGGTTGAACAGGAGACGCACTAATTTTATCATCACAAATTTTAGAACTGTATCATGCGTTTAATTAATAAAAATAATTTTTTTTAATACAAAATAATGATTAAAATTGGTTTATTAACCAGTAAAAATTAAATAAATAGCTTCACTGAAAATTATAATGCAATTAATAAAAATAATTATACAAAATGTTTGAATCCGATTCGATAATTTGAACCTTTCATCAATAGAAATAAACTAATAATCTAATAATGTGTAAAAAAAAAATATAACCCCTAGCTGTAGTACCTAACTACAATAATCATAATTAATAATATTATAATTAGCTCTGTGCTTATGAGCTTTCGTCATTCAAGAAATCGTAGGAAACAAACCTTTTCTAAAATTTTACTATAGCATATAGGTAATCAAAAATTGACTTAAATTCAATTTCATTTCTTTAACTTTTTAAGGCGACCGCGACGTCTGACATGAAATATTATTTATAATCGTAGAAAAATAATAATACAGATATTTTAATTTAAATAAAAATGTTTTTTTGGAGCACATGCCTCCCCCCCCCCCCCCCCCCCCACGGCTAAAGCACTCCACTGCAGCGTACCTACATACGTCAACGGTCGTTGATTTTTGTCTAGTAAATTAAAATCGCATTTATTACATTATATTGATTAATGTGTTACCTACCTCTTTATTTATCAGAAACGCGAGGCCGCCGAGTCCGATGTGGTCTTGGAGATTTTTCCCCACATCTAAATCGGCTAGAACGGGTATACCCATTTCCGTCAGATGGTCCTTAGGGCCTATACCCGAGAGCATAAGCAACTGTGCAGAACTAATGGAACCCGCAGACAACAGCACCTCTTTGTTAGCCCGGATGAAGTGTCGCGTGTTGTCTTTGATCATTTCGACGCCGAACGCGACTTTCGTCTCGGGATTGATCGCCACGCGTGTGACGTGAGCATTGATGGACACGTGTAGATTTTTCCGCAATCTGGCAGGTCTCAGGAAAGCTTTTGCCGTACTGCATCTGGCTCCCCTTCGAATGGTTCCTTGAGGTATCATGAAACCGGTTTGCCGTTCGCCGTTTATATCGCGGATATCGTAACCCATTTCCTGGCCGGCTCGAACGAACGCATCGGCCAGCGGCGTTTTGTACGGCGCTTCCGACACTGTCAGATAACCACCCATCGAGTGGTACGGAGTCCGTGCTAGGTATGGGTTTCTGTTGTCTTCTGATTTTTTAAAATAATACAGCACGTCGTTGTACCCCCAACCTGGGTTACCTTGTTTCAACCAGTTGTCATAGTCCATTTGGTTTCCGCGCACATACATCATATAGTTCAACACGCTGGAACCACCCAAAACTTTGCCCCGAGGCCAATTGCAACGTTGATCTTTCATAGCTGTAATATACACGTGTTATCCGTTTATTATGTATATAAATGAATAGTATCATAAATTCATAATTAATGATAATTATTATTAAATTATTGTTTTTAAAATAATTTTACTTGAATCTTCGTATCATATATTATAATATATACACATGCATGATGATGCACTACTTATTATATAAGTGTTAATAAATTTAAAAATTTTAATGTTAAGCTAAAATTTTTAGAGCTTTTTTTTATAATAACACTTGAATGAACAAATTTTATTAATTTTATTAGTTTAAGACTAAATTTGCTGCATAATATTTTGCATTTAATTTCCAAGAAACTTAAAAATATTCAACTTTAAGTAACATTTGCGTTAATTTTCTCACTTTAGAATAGAACTTTATGAAACCTCATAACAACTATTTTTCAAAAAAGTATATAATATCTAATATTTCAATAAAACCATTATAAAATCTTAGTAATTTTATTGTTAACTATTATATTACGACTAGAATTAATTAAGTCCACAAATATCCGTCTATATATTAAATTATTACTCACCCAAACATGCTGTATCCTGGGGTTCGGCTTTATACTGCCAATCGAGCTGGGTGAGTTGCAAGTAGGCAGCCAACAAAGGCACGTCGGATAATTCAGTTTCATCTCCACCAGCTTCTATTAATAATACACTCCAATCCTCGACTTCAGTCAACCTGTTCGCCAGCACCGCACCTAAGTAATTAACATTATTTTTTATATTTATTATAAATATGTAGTTTTTAAAAATTACCGTCGCAATATCACAATATAATATATTACGAAAGTACACCGCGTATAGGTATAATAAGAAAAATATATAAAATATTATTTTCACCTGCTGATCCAGCGCCGACTATAATAAAATCATATTGGTCAAGTATCAAATTTCCGGGCTGCTCTATAATCCTTGACTCGGGATCATTTACCTCATAGTGGAAATAAGCAATAGTCGCGACCAAAACGGGCAGGAACCAGGCCACTTGCGAGGCGGCCCCTGCAATCGCTCCGATGGGTAAAACTTCCACGCCACTCATAAGTACTGCATATTATCACAACATATAATCTAAAAACATAAACAAGACACAGGTTGGGTCGCCATTGACGTTTGAGGTCACTATCACTATCGGTGGTGAAACTAACCGATGCCAATTGCCAATATTATATTTTATACCATGTACAGCGGATGTGGTGAAGAAGAAAGGAAAGGCGCCCTACGTGACAACGAGCACGTAGACGTATGTTATAATAAACATGTCGCTCTAACCTAATTTTCAAATGTGCAAAGTCGGACAGGCAAGATATAAAAACTAGGATGGCAAAAATGTCTGTTTTTTTGCAAAAACTGTATTTCAGTCAAACTGGTTCACGTTATAAAGTAGATCAGATTAATAATAAAACGTAGAGATCGTCTATTGTACCTATGATTATTACTACCTACGATAATTTTTCTTACATGGAATACAGCGGATTGAATTACTTGAATTATATGTGTATACCTACAAGACGTCATAGACTTTATTAGTTTTAAAATTCGTCGATTTATGTAAGCATGTTCAAAAATATGTTTTGAATATTATAAACACGATTTTATCCTTCGTATATGTAATACTAATACAGTATTTAAAACATTTAGCTACATCTTTATAAAATATAATATCTTTGTGTAATAGATATCTTAAATCACCTACCAAAATGTATTCCAGTTAGTGTTTTGTTGTATGTAATGAAAAGTTGCTTCTGCGACGTCAAGCTATAACTCACTCGATAACGTATCAAAACAAATGCAACGGCGAATGGTGGCTCAGACGAAGATCAAATACATAACATGTATAATATACATAGTTATATTACACTACATCGATAATGCGCGAACGGTAGAGTGATCCGCAAATCAAAATAAACACAATAGACTCACACAGGTACGTTATTGTCGTCTCAGCAATGAAATAATTAATTTAACAATGACGATATCAATAAGACACTATATTCAATATCGGCAAATCATACGTACAATATAACACACGCGTTCTTGGGTAGGTTACAAATAACGGACTACGTACCTCCTCTACACGTCTAGATCAACGACCTTACGCACTGACATTGAGATGAGTAATCCTACAGAACCGCGCGCACATATATAACGGTATTCATGCAAGACACTTAGACGTCCACCTCTCTGATGCTCATCGAACCAGTTTGAAATAGATATAATTAAGTAGGTATACGGTGGCGCTGCGGCGTGTCATCATAAGCCCTAACAACTGAAAATTGGATAAATCTTTTCCATCTCTCTCAGTGAGATGATTGCTTCCAGCGTAATCAGGACTACCATAACGTTAATTCAACTACTCGGTCGGGCAAAACATTATAATGGATTTAAACTACATTTTCTCGAACGAATATTTTTTTAATTTATTTTTTTATGAAATTATCGCAAAAAAAGTAATTCACATCAAGTGATATTCATTGAAGTTAATTTAATTATTCCGGATCAAAAATATACTTGAAACACACTAAATTATTTAGGCATAGTACTTACCTACACTAGAGTAAACTTTTAAGACATAAAAATAAAATATATAATTATGATGTATTCATTAGGTTCATCATAATTATTATAAGCAAATATTTTTTAGATAAATATACAAAATATTTTACATACCAAAAAAATGAAATTTCCTTCTTTGAAAATATTGTTAATTACTTATTACACTTTTAGTCAAGACTAATTGATTTTATTTGTAGTAGACTTCTTTTATTGGGTGTCAATAGATTTTATTTAAACACATCAATTATTCTTTTAAATAGAATACGTGTGTATAGCTGTATAGGTAAGTATAGTATGCAATAATTATAAAACGATTACATTTAAATTAGATTATCCCACGTAGAATATATTAAACACAATATAATAATATAATTATCACTAATAATAAAACATTATAGTGGAATATTATATCATTAATTTATTGAAGGACATAATAATTCCTAATAAATATTTTTACAATTCATATTATAATTACTTAATTTGTTAAATATTTAACAAAAACTAAAACATTTTGAATCTTTATTCATAGTTTAAATGAATTACTTTAAATATATTGAATAACCATAAACTAATTTTAAACAATATAAGTGAATAAACATAGCCATATAGGTAAGTATATATTATTTTATTAAAGATCGCTAGACGCACAACATTTCAAATCATTATAAATTGTTATTTATTAAAGGATCTATAAAAGGTTTGATACATTTTATGTGTTTGACACAATAAAAATATAATAATAATATTTATAATATTATTAAAATCAAACGAAGATATAAGTAATACTATAATATCAATAATATAATTAATACTACGAAATAATAATATTAATATTTAATATTACTAACTGATAAAAAAATTTTTTTTTAAACCAATAAAATTAAAATATAGATAAACTACTAATCAAAAATTCCAATTGCATATTGATAAAATATTGTAAAATATAGAAGTAAGCCTCAACAGGACCAGCTCAAGATGCAAACAGGTTTATTTGTACCTTTAATTATAGTAAAAATATACTTGGAATATCTGAATATGTAAAAGTACGTGACAGAAAACAACATTATATATTATATTATTCTAGGTATTGTGTTAAAAAAAAATGTATAATTCTTTATATGTGATCTATGGGTAAACACTAATTTTATCATGAGTTAAATTAATAAACACATATTTTATTTTCATGTTTCACTCAGTTTTAGAAGTTCCGGAAACTTGATCCTAAAAATGAAATAAAACAATATTAATTAAAGGTAGATGTTTAATTTTACCCCCAAACACTATTAGCTTAATGGTATACCTTCACAGAACTTGCGTATTCTACCAATTTGGCAACAGATTTTTCAAGCAGCGATTTGAGTTCGTCCACAATTTTTTTAAATTCAATTGAATCATAATTTAAGTGTTTATCAAATCCAACAACATTTTTTGATATGAAATCAATAGTGAAGTAAAATTTTCCTATTGCTTTATCCGGTGTTTTCTCAGTCACGTCAGACACTTTATTTAGCTTTTCTAAATCGTTCAACCAATCAGTCAACTGAGTTTTTAGTATCCATATATTTTCTGATTTTATATCATCCATCTACATAAAAAATACAACATAAATAACACCTTACAATATGTAATGACACAAATACGTAATAGAATGACGTCATTCAAAATAGACAAAGCGTGCTTGTGTTTGTCCATGTACAATTTTTAGAGCTCATGCTAACTGGCTTCCTAAGTTAAAAAGGTCAATAATTTTTTTACTAGTTGCCTTTTAACGTACTTTAAATTACATCGTAAAAGAAAAAAGTCTAGTAGATACTTCTACTAACGGTCTCCCAAGTCCCAATGAGCAGATAATAAATATGTAAGTAATCCTAAACAATTCAAAATATTTATACGATAAAAAATATTATTATAATAGTTAAAATACAATATTTATAAAAATAACAAATATGTTTATTTATAACTTAAATTATATTACCAAATGTTTTTTTACCAATCAGTGATATTATTATTTTTTATGGTTGTGTAATATTTATACAATTAATATAATATGATATATCTAAAGTTGATGTTTTTTAATCGTATTTAATTTTAAATATCGAAAGAAAAATGTGTTTAACATTTACACTTTCCTCGTTGTTTTTAACATATATTAAGTTCTTTCTGAACTTAAAACAAAATCATATTTATTTTAATAAAATAGAAAATTATCTATATAGTATAATATACTTATAAGAATAATACTAAACATGATTATTATTATTATGTAAAAACAATGTAATACAATACATTATACATAAATAAATTTATCTGTTTATATATTCAGTAAAGTTTATGAGCTACTACTTAATTCTATATGAAAACAACTATGAACATTTTTAAGAATCAATTATGAGATATATTATTATTTTTATTTGCGATAACGATGGGAGAAAATTCATATATTTTGAGAAGCAAATAGAATGTACTGAACTTTTAAAAGCCAATGGACAATGAAAATGAGTACGTCACACTCGTTTATCTTGTCTTTATCTTATAAACGTATTATATTATATGGCGAATTAGCATTCTCTTAAATACGTATCTACAATACTTTTGTTTATTTGTATGCATTGTTTTAATCAAAACATATTAACTAGATACTTTCATAACTTATAGCTTTAAGTGATTGCCAAATATATGATGTATCTACCTGGGTATAGATTATTAAGTTATAATTTAAATTTAAGAGATGGATATAAAATGTTTATCTATTGGTATCTCCCATCAATGGTATATTCTTAATTTATGCAGTTGCCCAATAAAATTATCAACTATTGGTATTTGACATATTATTTTAATTGTAATATATCCTAATCATTATAAAAATATTACAATTACCTATAACTTTTTATGTATAAATAATGATTACCTTACTAATTTCAATTTATACAGAATACCTGTTTAATAATCTTAGACAATTCATTTCTCGTGAACTTTGTAAATGTATCGAATGCTTCATTGGTAATCGTCTTAATTTTTTCATTTTCTACACCATATGATTCTATTTTTGACAAAGAATCTTTTATAGAATTTTGGGCATCAACTATCCATTGATTTTCAGCGATTTCAATCGGTATGCTATTACCCTATAAACACACGTGTAAATAATATGTATTAAATATTAAATTATAAATTATAAGGAACTAAGTATCTCAACATCTACTTACTTATAGATTTATTATTATTTCATTAAGCCATATCAATTTAAAGCAAAATTTTAAATAATTAAGTAATCTCATGCAGTTATCAATTAAAATTATTATTCGGTTCTATGGAATGATCGGATCGAGTATAATATCGATTCAATTTTAGTTTAGGTATGGATTGCAATTCATCTATCTTCAAAGTTGAAGACCAATATTATACAATATATTTATGATAAAAAAAATATGTTTTTCTAAGGATTTATTATTGCTTTTTCAGATACCTATACAGCTATACCTACATATAACACATGCACTTATATATACTACTCATGTGTTGGTACAATGTATAGTTTATTATTTTTTGTCTATGTTATATTTTATTAATAAAAACTATCTACTTGTAGTTCAAATATAATGATAACTTAAGGTAGTTAAATTAAAAATGATAAATATTATTGTCAACCAACTAAGTTATACGTTTTTCATAACAAGTTGTTAAAATATTGAAAATATATGTACTGGAGTAATAAGTAATGATTTATAATACTTACTTTAACGGTGACTAACACAAACAATGTTATACATACAATGATAATATTTAAAACGGCCATCACTGCACTTAAAAATTATTTTTTAGTCAACTCGCGAGTAAAAATTTACAACTGTCAATTTTATTGAGACAGCCAAGATCGCTATTCCTTTTATACTCATTGTCGAATAGATGTATGTAATTTAAGCTTGGTCCCCACTATAATCAGGTACAGAGCAGACATTTTCAAACACATAATCATTTCATAGGTAGATGCTCATGTTATCTAATATAGTAGTATGTAATCGAATCAAAATCAATATAGCTATTATTATTATAAATAGAATTTATTTAAGTTTATCAATATAATGTAGATAAAGATAAAACAGTTATTTATTATAAGCATTTTATTAATTGTGTTAAACAATAACAAAATATTATAGATAATTGAGTATTATTTACTGTATTATAAGAATTAAACAATTATTATTTATTATAAAATATATAGTAGGTTCTTATGTGTATTAAACGTGTACAGTGTAGCATACATAAATGCATAATTTAATAGTAACTACATATTATATACCTAGGTACATAAATATATTTTAAACCCACATTTCTTACATAAAAAAAATAATGTTTAAGTCGGTAAACCTATTATTTAATTAAGTTTGTATTAGCCAATATACCTACCATGTTTAGTTTTTACGCTTAATATTAAATACTGACCAAATTTGAAGTTTATAACTCAACAAACGATAAGTAAGTTAATAAAAATATCCAATTATCTTTAAAAAAAAAATAGTAATGATAATAAGCACATAACTTCCTACCTATTTAAAAATATAGTTATTTATTTTCCCATAATTTTGTACCTCTTTAAATAGTTACTTCTTAGAATAAATAGTGTGGAACAATAAAAATAATTATTTTATTTGATACAGATCATCAATTTTTATAAGTGTACGTTATTTTATATTTAAATAAATAATCAACCTTGAAAAATATATTTTTATTTTTATATAAATAAGTGTTTGAAAAAATTTGACAAATTATATAAATATAATTTTTTTAAGTGATATTTATTTTAAAATAAGTGTATAGGTAATCCATTAATTATTCAATTAATTCATGAAAACTGGAATAAAAATATATAAATATTTTTCTACAGTTTCTTTAAAAGCAAAATTAATTACATAACTATAGTTTTCAGAAATATGTAACATGAAATTATTTATATTATTACGTACAAAATCGTATGATTTTCAAGTTTTGAACTTTAATATCTTAATACAAGTATTTTTAATTTGGATTTATAACTTGTGTAATTCAAAACCTAAGACGGCAATAACAATATGGAAAACGAATAAAAATAATGTTGTATCTACATTCACTAATATCAGTACACTAAAAAAGTATTATTTTAACGAATCATTCTTATGGTTTCATTACATTGTTGTGTAGAATTTACTGCCTACAAAAAAATATATTTATATTTTATTTTTATAATTCTATGAAATTTGAAATGTGACTATTTTAATTAAGGCAGTATTGATAATAACTAAAAGACGTAATTCATAATACAAATTTGTAATATCTACCTAATTAGTTATAATTAATAACTAATTAGTATATACTATAACAAGTAGTATATTTTTTACTAAAACAAATAATAATTATACGTTTTTTCAAACTGTTTTTTGAATAGTTATTTACTCAAACTAATTTTAAAATTCATATTCAAATTTAGTTTTAAACACGAAAAACTGCTTAAAAAATTATTTATTTTACAACAAACTGAACGTGATTGGCATAGGTATTTAAAAATGTTTATTTTGGTTCGCACAAAGAACGATACTTAACAGACCATTTGATTTTTTTTTTAATCATACTAAACATAAATTTACGTACCTAGTTCAAAAATATAAAGTTTTTTCAGTTTAAAATACTATACTATGTTATTATTAACTATTATTTACAACGATGGGTATTTAAAAAAAAAAAAAGATAACATAATAGATATACAGGTTGTACATACGTTATATCTAACCGGCGCGCTGAAAATTGGGCACTTGTCCCATTTTACTAACCTCGACGCAAGACAAAATCGTATTGATAGGTATTAAACATTCTCAAATTATTGTACAAATTTACCAATTGATTCTAGTGAAATAAAACTTAAAACTATAGAACTTACTATAGGTACTTAACATCGATTCTCGCGTGAGATTAGCATTCGTATTCTTAATGTTATCTATGTACCAATTAAACTTCAAGAAATCATTGAAAAAAATTAATATTGACTTATTCTAAGAGAATTATTAATTAAATTTTCATTCTAAAACGATTTTACATGAAATTTGTAAAACTTTTACAGGCTATCAAATATATCAAAACAAATTATTATTAAGTAAAATCAACATACACTTGAATAATAATTTATTTACATTATTATTATTTATTTAAATACAATTATTAGAAATAATTTTTTTTTATTATTTAGGTAGGTGTGTAAAAGAACGTTTATTAAAAATTTAAAATTTAAACAAAAAATAAGTAGGTATGATAAGAAAATTTGGTTAAAATATAAATGACAATGGACGACTTGCAAAAAGTAATTATTTTAAGTTTAATGTATAATCAGTAAATAGGTACCTACTTAAGTATCATTTATCAAAGATATCATATTATGATTTATAAATATTGTATCTGTATGAAATAAAAAAAATGTGTCTTAGTAGGTAATTAACTATTTAAGTTCGTATTACTTAGTTATTAAAATCAATTATAATAAAATATATTACTCGTATGTTCGAATATCTACATAAAGAGTTAATATATTTCAAGATAAATACAATTTAATGAGTTCTTTGCTTTTTCATAGAAATATAACTACACAATTAACATAGAATATTATATCTTATATCGATTAGAAACAATGAAATGTTTATTGTATAAGAATAGGTAGGTATTTAAACAAAGAATAACTGATAAACGTAGGTAATTACCTGTAGTTATAAAGGTGTGTAATTACTGTAATTGACAACTTACCTCCAAGTACAGAAATTTTTTTGAAAGTATTATAGAATCTGAAAACATAATATCTTTATTGAAACGTTGATATAAAAGAGTTTACTGTAATGTAATAGGTACCTAATCGCAATCTTGATAAGTACCTTGCGACTCGCTACCCATGTTTTATTTTAATTTGTAATGTGATCATATTAAATAAAGTCTTTTGTTTATAGTAGGTTAAGAAATGGTCAATTTTCACAATAAGTAGTTTAGTAGGTAGGTACTTATCAGTAATTTATATTTTTGTGTATGTTTATGTATATCAAATATCAACTATCACTATTCACTATATATGAATAGATATTTTAAACCTAGAAAAAAAAAAACGTCAAGTAAAAAAACAACACGGTAAAAACGTTAATGTGTAAAAAATGTGTTTACACAAAAATCACATTTAAAATAATTGTTGAATTAAAATATTGAAAGTATAAATAAATAAATAATACCTAATAAATCACAATAATTGAAAATTATTTTCGTTTAGAATGTGGGTCATATGTTACAGCCAATATGAAAAATTTTAATTTTTAACAACTATAAATATAATTTATAAGCTTGTTATCAAATTAAAATATAAAGCAAACAGGTATAGGTAAGTAAAAGTGTAAGACGCTGCATAGTTCGGTTACCTTCTTTCAGGTTATTTTCAATATTTTATTTAAATCAACTTTACGTGTAACAGTAAGCCGTAAGTACCGAGTATTAAATTTTGATAAGTATATATTTTGACACAAGTAATTAGCAATCAACTATAATACAACAATTTATTTAGAATACTTCAAATTAAAAATGTACACTTTATTGCAATAAAAAGTTTAAATTTTAAGACAAAAATTTCAAACGCTTACCTATGCTTGCATATTAAGTTAATTTTATAGAACATTTTTCATTTTTATATACCTATATTTATAATTGTATCTACCTTTTTATTTTATACTAAATATTATATAATTTAAATATTGTAAATATTTTCTTTTCCAGGAGATTTATACTAAAAAGGAAAAGCCATTTTTTCCACAGTATTAAAATATTTTACCGTAGCCAACATACATGTCTGAATCACTTTTTTTTGCTAATTTAATAAGTTTTTTATTTTGCATACTTACCTACATCGGATTTTTCATATGGATACTTGCACGCATTGGTTATCAGTTGTCGGTATTGTATGAACTTTGACTTCTATAGTTATAAAACATGCAATCTTAAGTTTTTTATGAATTATCTATAGGAAATATTACAAAAAAAGAATTCAAAATTATACAATTCTTCATTAGAATTAACCAAATAGTATATATCCTTTTACAGTTAGTCGGTAATTGGTATTAAGTTTAAGCAGGGTTCGGGAATTAAACACTTAAAATCATTCAATTAAACGCTTAAAAATATCTTTATAAACACTCCGATAAGTATTTAAAAAAATTAAATTTGAGCAAAAATATTTGATTAAAAAAACTTTCTTTTTTCATGGTAAAGTAGGTACTAGACATAATTTGTGACTGTGTTAAAAATAATTTAATTAATATATAAAGATTACAAAAAATATCGAAAAAAAATTATTAGAAAAACTTTCAAACTAAAAAATCAATAAAGCTTTATATTATAAAAAAAATCAAACTTCACTTTCGAGATATTTTGCCTTAATATTGTTTATTTTATCATAAACAAAATTGCAGGAAAAAACCATAAAAGTAGAAAAACGGGTCAAAAAATCAAAAATAATCGGGATAAGTATTTTTTGAAAAGCTATTGAAAAAAGCTAAAAAAAGCACTTTCAAATTTCATAATTGAAAGTGTTGTAATATAGAGTAAATGACATATTACACTTCCATACCACTCTGCTACATTTGTAATCAATCCATAAAAATAAGCAAATGCTTAAAGTCTAGAGTTCTAGTTATAAGTTAATATCTACTGGTTTATAATAATATTAAGATATTTATTACATAACGTAAAAGATTTCTTTTAGTTAAAAATACCAAATTATTAATAACAATATAAATATATAATAAAATATAACTAAAATGTATAGACTGGCAAGCCACTTCTCATATGGCTTTTAGTATACAATAATTCATTTCATAATTAAAATTTAACACATCTCCATTATAATTACCCACTCACATTGCTTACACCATTTGTTATACAATAGACAATAGAGCAAACTCCCTGGTTTTTAAAATTTTAACTAGCAAAAGGATATTAAGAATTTTAAGTTTTAAAAATAATACTTTGTAAATAATCCAATACTAAGCAACTTTATAATCATATAATAAATAAATAATTGTTTGTATGAATATTTATCAATGTTCTATAATATTTTATAGTTAACATACAATAAACAAACTAACGCACAAAATAATTTGTACAAACCATTTAACAAATAAATAATACAAACCACAATATATTATAGTGTCAATGCCATTATAAGAAATGCAACAATGATCTCCCAAAGTATAGTAAATGTGAGAATAATACAATAAGTATGAATATTAAGATATAGAATAATAGATATACATGTTCATAAATAAAAGCAATCCATGAACGTGTTTACAGTGAAATGTGTTTAAAAAGTTGATCACACTTAAACAATAATCTAAAAGGGAAAATTTAAAATATAAATTAGGTAACACAAACATTACATAATATATTTGGTAGGTACACACAGCTTAGTCATTATAACTATCAATTACAAGAATTTACACTAATACTTTAAACATAGCAAAATAAACAATTATCTTAACCATAATAATAAAATAAATCATATATTTTTATAGAAATAAATAAAATACAATAGAGTAGGTGTATATATGTTTAATACAATATAATATACAAAAATCACTTCAATTTTCAAATTGAATTCATAACATATTTGATAATTTTAAGACTATCCTCCTTACATACCTTTGATTTTATTTCAGATTTTTTATGAAACTAATAAGTAATAAATGTATATATTATAGATATGTTTAAATTAAACATACCATTTTATTAATTACTCATATGTTTATTATAATACATATAGTTAAATTTTAACATCAATATTTATTATTTATCAATTATCAAAAGCCAAAATAATTGTATTTTGCATATTTATTTTAAACTTTAGCAAGATACATTTAAACATCTAAAATAATTGATTAAAAGCATTTTTTTTATAAAAGTTTAAATGAATTATTAGTTATGACAATAAGCAATTTATGTATTTATATTTTACTTAAAAAAAAGTCTATTTTAAATTAAATGAATGTAATTTAGATCTAAAAAATATAAATATTATTTTATAGTAATATTTCATAAAATACTTATTAAGTATAAATACATTAAATATGCATAATAAACAGAATAAATGAATAAATATTGTTTAGTTCCTTTATACTTTTATAATTAAATATTAAATAGTTTAATATAGAAAATTTAACTTTAAAGAAAGTATAAATTGAAAAAATGTACGCATTTCAAAATAAAATTACGAATATTACAATTAAAAAGAAAATTAATTTTACAGAAAAATAAGAATAATAAATTACATAAAGAAAATGCTAATAATCACAGATATTAATGGATGGAATTTATTATTTTCCAAATTCAGTTTTTAACAACCATGTAAGCATTAAAAACTATAACAAAAAGAAAGATCAATACATATGTGTTTAATAAGAATTAAATTAAATTTCACAAAAAAAAATTATATCTTTTTAAATATTAAAGTTAATATTATACAACTTGAAATAAACTACAAAAGATCAGTTCAAAAATAAAAATTGCACTCAAATTTAAAATGGTTTTATCATACTTAAAAAAAAATTATTAATGTTTTCTAATTATAAGTATTTGATTGTACATAAACACAAGTTGACTTAAAGTATCTTTAGTATAAATAACACAATCACTATATCACTATAATCATTCAAAAATAATGATGTCTGTACATTCATAATTAATTTGTAAATTATATAATAATCAGATGAATAAATAATCTTAACTGTCTATGTTTAATTTGACATAAATACATTTACAGAATAACCACTATTTACTATTTAGTAATCATTTAATATAAGTAAATATCTACATTGAGGATTGGTATTTAGTAACCCATGATAACACACTTCAAATAAAAAATATATAACACATAATTAATTTTTTATAAATTATATCATGAATTCAAATAAATCTAAAAATGTAAACACTTTTATAGTTTCATTATTAATAGTTCAATTCTTATATTAAGTTATAGAATATTATACAATTTTAGTTAACCAGTCATTTTTCTTATTTTATTTGTCAGCTAAGTAACTATGAGAAGAGATAGGTGATATAATGATAAATCACCTTTAGAACCGTTTTTTTTTTTTACTCTGTTAACTTGTTATTAATTTATAATATTTATCATTTTGATATATAAATGGTCACATGTTCTGTGACTTGAGATCACACGTTTTCTATTATAGCTATATATACATTATGATAAAGATTTTAGTACCTATCACAATTCAAAGATCTGAGAAAATTAGAAATATTATTAAAATATGTAAGAATTATTATATATATTATGAGATATAAAAATTTGTTTAATTCATAGATGACACTTAGCAAACATACTAAGAGAAGCAAAAATTAAATATTTTAAAATAGGAATGCAAATTGGAAAAACTTTTGTATTGATAAAACAAAATAGCATTAAAATATAAGTACACTCATGAACTATTGATTTCATTTTTTTTTTTTTTTTTTTTTTTGTAACGTCATACCTTATTTTATGATGTTGGGAGGGGACAAAAAAGTACTATTTTCCCTTCGAATACTATGGAAACAATGCCTATACCTATCCTTCCAAATTACGTTTATAATTTTATTATGACCCTAGTTATGCCACTGCTTATTTTATCTACTAATTCATATTTAATTGTAATAAATGTTTTCATGTCCAATATATTGATTAGTATACAAAACCAGAGTATGTCATTTTAATTTTTGTAGGAATATTTAGTAACATTTATAAATCGGAATGTTTAATGAACTGGCTTTATTGGAATTTAAACAGTTTTAAACCATCTTTAGTTTTTTGTAATCTTAAATCTGTATAGTTGTTTTGTTTCTTGTACTCATTTGCATCATTTTTGTGTATTTTTACTGGAGTTATTGATGTTAATGGTTCCATGAACAATATACAAACATGTCTTAAAAAGATAACATTAGTACATCCATGATACTGGTAAAGAAATTTAACTCAGACTAAACATCTTTCCTTCAAACTTGTTTTTAATTAAAATCTAAATTATTTTGTCATTTTATACCATACAAGATTTGGCGAATTTTATATACTTTAATATTTTTTGCCCCCAGCAAATTTTTACATTTCTACAACTAAATTGACGTCTACGTGTGTTGTCAAAGGTTAAATACTTGTAATCTATATTAGTTATTATTTTTTCTAACAATTTTTATAACATTTTTATGACTTAAAACATAAAATAAAATATGAACAAAAATAAATTTAAATACTTTAATAAATATTTCATATACTTTACTTTACCATCAGATCAAAAGTTTAATAAAAATATAACACTCGTTCTTGTGCAGGAACACTAAGTAGCCTCCAACCACGTTTGATATTCATATATTGTATGACAGCACGAATACAAATCAAAAATCCAAATGCCATAACTAACCACCAAAGCCATGTATTTGAACGACTTTCTGGTGATAAATCAGACATCTCAGTATTTCGTTTAACTATCATCGTCCATTTTGCTAATGATAATCCAAACCCAGCAAGTGCTCCATAACGAGCTGCTACAGTTTGGCATAAACACATTAACACCAAAAATCCCACCCAATTGAATAGCAAAGCCACTAAAACAAAAAAAAAAAAAATTTTTAATTAAATTAAAAAATAAATATTTAAAAAATGTATTTATACCCAAAAAAGCAGTTAGAAACATATAGTCTGTGCCTAATAAATTAGTATCAATTTCACATGGATTAGGTGCAGCATCAATTGTAAGAACAGTCAATGTTTGTGCAGGTATCTGAAAAAAATTATAGAACATGTAGTGTATTTAATAAATTTTCCATGCACATTTTTTACTGAAATATTAAAGTTATCAGGAGTTATATAACTCCAGACAGAATAAAAACAAAAACATTCTATTGTTTTTAAAGAATCAACATGATAAGCTTAAAATAGATAATCAAGACTTACGTAGGCTGTCCGATAAATAAGGTACAAAAATATACCGAATAATGAAAAATAAATTTATTACTTTAAAACTTCTACACAATAAATTAGACATATTTTGCTATTTTTCTATATAGTCACCATTTAAATTGATGCATTTTTCCCAACGATGGAATAATTTGAAAATGCTATCTCGGAAATATGCAGCACATTTTTCATCGAAGTACTCTGTAACTGAGTTCATTACCTCCTCTTCATTTTGAAAATGAGTTCCTCCTAAGTGTTTTTTTTAACGGACCGAACAAAAAAAAAAAACTGAAGGTGCCAGATCAGGACTATATGGTGGATGTTGCAATAATTCCCACTTGTACTTTTCTAGCCAAGCTTTAGTCTTTCCCGCTGAATGTGGGGTCTGGTGTAAGCATTTTCGGAACCCAACGTGAACAAACCTTATGAAAATTTAATTTCTCATGGACAATTTCATGTACAGTGGTCTTTGGTAGATCAAGTTGTGTAGCCATTTCCCTAATTTTAAGTCGTCTATCCGATCGTAACAATTTTTCGACCGCCCCAATGGTTTCGGCGGTGGACGTGCTTATTGGTCGACCATTTCTTGCTTCATCTTCAACACTTTCTCGACCTGAATTAAATTTTGTACACCAAACTGATACACTTTTTCGAGACATTACGTGCGGGCCATAAACTTCGGTTAATTTTCTATGAATTTCAGTCGGAGAAACATTTTGAAAATTAAAAAACCGAATGACGGCGCGAACTTCTTCTTTTGTGAAACTTAAATATTGGTTTTCCATGTTTAAACTTACGTATTCAACGGAACACTTAAGTAAAATAGTCATGATGCATAGAATACGTCGTTTGTTACATATATTATCAATGCTGAAAATTTCAAGCCGATATCGTCTATTGTTTACGCCAAAAATAACTTTGTACCTTATTTATCGGACAGCCTACGTATGTATAAATATTTAAACAACAATATAAAAATTATATACATTGTGTAAGAAAATAAACTATTCACTATAATTTTATTAAATTAAATATATACTTTAGAGCTATAAAATATTAACATTAATTATAAATATTATTGTTTAAAATCAACAGTATAAATATTAGGGTATATTACTTTAATTATTAATTACTATTAAAAAATATATAGACTTTTCTGATAGAAAATAAAATAAAAAAGTACCTATAGGCTATAATGATAACAATACATAATACATATTTCAAACTTAAAATTATAAATTTTAATGTATCAGCAACAATAAATCAAAATGTTTTATAATTACTTCTTGTGGTAATGGTCCAATGCTAGGAGGTCCTCCAATAACTCTTCCCTGAAAAATGTTAACTATGTTATTGAAGCAGTATTAATTAAATTATTTTTAATCAAAAAGAATTAGTGAAACTAACAGGCAACCTTGGAGATGTTTCTCCTTCTAATCTCTTTTCCATTTGCACTTCTTCATAAGTTGGTAGTTTTACAAATTCTGGGTTACAGTCTTCATATGGTGGAGGAGCTGAAAAGTCCAATCTAGGAGGCTGCATATCATAATGCTAAGGAATAAAAATAATTGAATATTTCATTTATTTTTTATTAATATAATTTAATAAGGTACCTGTGGTGATGTCGGTGCATGAATTGGATTTTGCTGAATTGTATCAACATTTCCATTTTCTGATTCTCCTGTTTGAGTATTATTTGTCATGTTTGTATATACAGGAGGAGGAATATCCTATATAAATCACATTAAATATATAATACCTCAAATTTTCAAGTAAAATTTTGAATTTTATGGATGCATTTAAAGGTAATATACTTTAAGATATAATTTATTTTTATTGAAAGGATCAATGTTATATGCCTTGTTTTATTATTAATTCAATAAAAAAATTATCAATTATAATTTATATTTATATAATTCAATAATTGGTGTGATTCGATGATTCAATAAGCAAATGCATAAAAACATAAAAATAAAATAATCTGGATACTAAATATTTTGTTTACCCACTTTTAGAATAAACAATTTTCAATGTGGACTTTGCCATTAATTAAAATAAGATAACCATCATAAGCCATTAATAAATCCTAAACTATATCTTTTTCAATCTTTCTGTAACATGTTTTATGTAAATTTTGCATCAAACAAATATTCTAAGAATATAATTTGTATATTTTTATGATATAATTACCAAGTTTTAATCCAAAAATAATAACATAACAATTATTATCAAATTAAAATTGTATACTCCTACTTACATAATTTAAATTCAAAAAAATAAATAAATATAGATACTTAGTATATGATATTCCATGATATACAAACTTAAAGTCATTTAAATAGTGTAATAATTAAAAATATTACATATTACCCAAGTAATGAATAAAATATAGAATAGTTCATAATATTTACAAAATATTGTAAATAGCTAGTAAGATTTTTTTTTTTACATAAAGAATGATTGTATCAAAAATATAACATTTTCATTAATTAAATAAATGAATAAAAGTTATCAATTTTCAAATATTATTTTAGTCCTATCCTTTTCAAAACAAATATTTTAAATAATAATTTTTTCAAGAATGTTATCTTTATTTCTGCAAATATTAAAATATAAATAAAGTAATGACATAAAACTATAAAAGCAAGTTATCTGTTTACCATTATCATACACTTACATGAAAAATACATTTTTTGTTTAAATTTTAGATAACTTTATATTATGATATAACAATATAGTTTATAAATAAAAAACTCAAAGGTAATTTAATTAAATTTAATAATTTTAGTTGACAAATGATTAAATGTTTTCATTTATTTCCTTCATTAAGTTTAGCTACAATAGTAAATAGGTATATGTGTGAAATGATAATACTCAATTTATATGTAATAATACTAACCATGATATGGTTTTCTGGTTGTCGACTCATTTTTGACAGAAATTAATATTTTGTAATACAAAATATGTCTAATATTAGAATCTGTTATACAGTTACTTCAACATTTATAAGCAAGACGAGATCAGATCATTAAACTCTAATCGGATAACAATTTGACGTGCTCCAGTTATTCAATATAGCTATTGTACAGCGAAATCTCTGCTCCAAAATGAGTCACGCGGAATTATGAACTAAATGTATTCAGTGTTTCACATTTTACATAGGTAAACAGTAATTATTAGCAATTACACATAACACCAGTAAAATTAAATAAAAATTAACTAGGAGAAATCTAACTTAACCGAGTTTCGACACAGTGGCTAGTGAGTAGAGTGAAAAGCTTGAACATTGAACAATGAACATATGTTTAATCGTTCTATCGAGTTGTTGATAAAGTATTGATAAGGAACGAACGCGCACTGTTCGTGACGTCAAGACGTACGAAATCGATAAGCCATATCATCAATGTTATTATTCATTGAGGTATATTATAAAATATGGTCTACAGTACAAACTAATAACAATTAACCATTAGTATTTAGTTAGATGATAGTTCGTAGCTATAGCGTATACATCATACTTGACAAAAGAGTTACATTTTGTCACGAGTTACAAATTATAATACTTCGATGTCATTTAATATTTTACTTTGTTATCATTATTATTGCACAACGCGCCATTATCGATGGTCGTTAATCGTTGCCATGAACTATAAACATAAAATATTTACGTATTATATAACTTACTGTTTCACTGGTCAAACGACTCGTTGCGACAATTTTATTTTGTTATTTCATTATAAGATAACAAATTATTTTTTTTACATTTTAGCATATTTAAATCTAATGAAAAATGTATTTATACTAATTGTATATAAGAAAATTAGAACAATTAAAATGCATTCCGTCAATGCAATTTGTGATAGAATTTCATAACATAATTCAGAATTTTATGCCAACTGGCTACTATCTATCAATTACAAGTCATTTCTAGTCTATGATTTAATTGCTTCGTGTTCTGAGTATAATGTATCATGCCAAAATAAATCACACAACTTGTTTGATACGCTCACCCCGCTCAAATATTTCTTCACTATAAATATGTATTAGGTACAGTGGGCAGTGGCACCGATGTCAAATTCAT
The DNA here is from genome assembly GCF_002803265.2 of Melanaphis sacchari. Lineage (NCBI taxonomy): Eukaryota > Metazoa > Arthropoda > Insecta > Hemiptera > Aphididae > Melanaphis > Melanaphis sacchari. The sequence goes on along the minus strand of NW_020271193.1, from coordinate 1,947,779 downwards.
ATGGTATTGCATATAAATAAAATCTAAAATAGTTAAGTACCACCACCATTTTTTTTCTTCAAATACACCCGTAGGGGACAAAATAGTAAATTAAATTCTTAACTTCAGATGTTTCTAATATATTTCAAAAAAAACACGAATAAACTGACAGACTAAAAATAGTAATTAGTAACAACTAATAATTGCCCATCACTAGCATTTAAAAATTATGTTTATATAACAATCACATAATGTTGATAGGAGCAACAATTATTTATTAAACAAACAAATACATTTTTAACATTATTTAATCTTAATACATTTTATAATACGTATTTTCATTAAAATTAAAATTAATTCCAAATAATTTTAAAATAACAACACAAATTATTCGTATATTTTATCACCGTAGAACTCCAGGTGTTAATATATTATTGGGCATCATAGGTGAATAAACAATAATATATGACATAATAAGGTAAAAATCCACCAATCAAAAACTACGACACGGCTTAGGTGCAATGACTGAAGAGTATATAGGTCTTATATTTATTACTTTTACGATCTTATGTGATCGTTTCATGATATATAAATATATAATATATATAGGTTAAGGATATAACAACATTATTTGTATTTTTTTCCTTTCCCGACCACAGGTCGTAGAGGTCACTTGTCTTAATGTATATATAGTTAACTATATACTTAGTTTTGTATATGATATTCGATGACATAATTATTTATATTTGTATAATGATAAACAACATAAAACCATTAATTATAATATACTCGTATACTAGAATAATTATTGAAGGGTAGGCGGGAATAACGTGCTATGTAACAATAATTATTCGTAAATTGTTCAACAACATCTAAAAAACCCAAAATGTATTAATTATTAAAAGTTTTAATAGTCAACAAATCAACGGTTTTTAAGTTTGTACACGATGATTGTGTACAATAAAAATATTCTAGGAATTTTTCGATTCTTAAAATATATCGAGATTGCTTCATAACACGTTATCGCACTAAAACATGAAATTCGAAAAAAAAATGTTACATTGCACGTTATTCCCGTCCACCTTTCAATTATTGATAAATAAATATATATATATTATGATATCTAAAGCGATACTCATCCAACTATATTTATATTTTATTAATATTGTAGCTAAAATTCATGTAAGCAATTTTGCGATTCACATTAACCAAGGAAGTTTCAAATCATGCAACTATTTATAATACCTCTGCTTACATTTATACTTAATATTAAATTTAATCTAAGTATTTAATGGTTTTTTTACAGTATTTTATTCGCAAAACTATAAAATGTAATATGTTTACCTTTATTACGATTTACCTATTCATTCCAGTCGACTTGACGATATTTCTTACTATAAATATAATGTAGTCTGTAAATGATAAATATAAAATTTATTTACACTATCTGATTATACCTCATGCAATGATGTATTTATATTATTTGTGTAATTGTGTCGCGATTATTAACATCATTATTATGTGTCGTATATGTACCAATTTTTACTTTTTTATATAGCACAAAAAAAAAACATTCATTTTTCTATTAGTATTACGGTAGATCAATTTAATTTTTGCCGAAAACATTTAATTTATTTTTTCGTAAGTATTTACGAAAAAATTATAAATTTGTTTTTTTTTTTTTAATTTTATTATTATGATAATATAATATGTATTTATTTATACCATATTAAATTATTTTTATCAATTTTTGAGTTAATACTTAATATCACTTAACTATGTAAAGCAGTGTGAATAGATTCATAGTTTAAGAAGATAATATCTTGAAATTAATCTACAAATTTTAAAATTTCATTGCGTAAAGTAAAATTTATAATATACGTAAAAGTTTTAACTCACCACGAATTATGTTTTTGAATTATAATTAATGACATCGTATCGTTATTTATCAATAAAATTTATAACTTCTTTCAAATTCAAACTTCAAATATATCTATAAAAAATAACTGTGATTTATTTAATTTTTTTTTAGTTCCAGTTTGATGTACTCACTAGGTTAGGTTATAATTATATTTATATAGATCATTAAATCTTAATTTAAAAAATAAATGTTATGAATTTCTAGTTACAAGATAATTTGTAAATTTTCGAAATTATAATTATAACGTTCATAAAAAAAAAAAAATTATCAGTATACATTTTCGACATATTTTATTTGAAAAATGAGCAGCTTATGAGGGATCACGTATTAAACTTTTAAATACCTATATTTAATCAATAATAAGTTTTTTATTGAAAAAAAAACCTTTAAAATATATAAAATCTCCTTAAATAACTAAAAAAGAATTAACATCTATCAATTATACTAGGAAATGCCAATATAAAATACTTATTGAAAAATTTTAAGCATTTATGGTTATTTATTTTTGAGTTATACTAAAAAAACAAATGTCAAAAACTGGTTTCGGATAAAAATTTCCGTTTATTCATAATTTTTTGTTTGTTTTTTCGATTATTTTATAAAGTACTGGAAGAATTTAATTACGACCCCTTCATTTTTTTAAAAAAACACGTTCACAGTCATGTTCTCTGAAAAAGTGACACGATTAGTTATATTCTTTTATTATTTTCATCTATGAATAAATAAATAATGCACTTCTAGACATACCTAAATTTTCTTCAATTGCTTAACATTATTAAATTTATAAACCTAAAAAAGGAATTTTTATGAGATAACTTACACTGTACTATAATGAATTATGAAAATTTACATATTACAAACATATTATTCAATCTTTTATGTGTAAGTATAATTTACTAAATAAAAAAATTAAAAATTAATTTTACTTGAACGCCCTGTAAAATGCTTGAATTCTCTAAAAATATAAATTTTATTCTCGATCATGTTTTAATTTTAAAGTAAATAAGTGATGTTCATTAGATATATGTAAGAACAAGTGATTACGTATTTTTTCTAAACACTGCTCAAAAGTACAAACTAAATCCAATTTTCTCATAGAAACTACTTCCAACGTTAAAAATACTATTATAAGAAAAAGGAAATATGTAAAAGTAATAAAAATCCTATAACCTTAATTATAATTTTTAATTTTAAGTATATGAGTATGTAGGTACTTATATATTTATAGTTATCAACAGTATAATTCATGATGATTAAATTATGAGTAGATGACCTATTAGCTATTAATCAAATTATTTATTCTATAGATTATAGGTAGGTACTATAATATATTAACTATTAGTATTAGTATTAGTTAATACCAAAGCCGCAATTATTATTACTATAAGTTTATTTATCTATTAATTTTAAAATAATAACTTTTAATGTTAGAGAAATATCGTATCATTTACCTATACTTGACACTTTAATATCATTAATAATTTATCGATTTTGTGGGCACAATTATTTAATTAACTTTTAAATTGTATTTTAAATTTTATGTGTTTATTTAGAATGTATATTTATTACTTGGTCAAATTAATTAAACTGTATTGAATATTTGTATGCGTATATACGTCGTCTATATACATATCCACCAAAAAGTTGATTGCCTAGAAAACAATTATTTTGTTTTCGTGATATTAAACTATGTTTTTTTATTATATAAGATATCCGTATTCCCTGTGGAATTAAAATAAACCTGTTTACTCCCTTAGCGCCCTTGTTACATATAAATATTATTTAAGATTTAATGAGTAAACAAGATGTTCACCTTCGATTAAAAATACTGAATGTAAAAAGTTATTTATTGAAAATTTGAATCGTTGTATGACCAATTATGATGAATATCTGTTATTTAGTCAATAAGTATAATGTATTCATTAATATTTAATTTTTATTTTATATACTCGTAGCTATATTTTAAGCAATTCATGCTAGGTAATCATAATTTTATATTATTTTAATTTTATAGTTCTAATACAGTGTTCTATATTATCTAAATGTATTGATTTTTGTGATAGATAACTGTAAAAATATAGTTATTTTTAATGATTTACTGAATTAGTTACTAGTGTCGAATAAAAAATAATGTAGAATATTATACTATTGTGTACCTACTTCGTATACTGTGCCTAATATTCTAATTCGCCGGTTGTCGTTTGCGCATCACTATTGTTATTTTTGACCTTTTTTGTAAGACAGTTGCGCATCGCTTATTTTTGGGTTATACATCGTTTGCGCATCGATCGTTTAAAAGGTCGTACATCATTTGCGCATCAATATTATTTAACAATAGAACTGAAAAAAAAGGTGTATACCCGCGGCCGTATATCATTTGCGCATCGTCTGTTTACCTGTGCGAAAATATCTAACTTATTTTCAAATATTGTATAGGTATTTTTGTTTTAAAATATATATAATATAAATATAATTATACGATATAGCATGAGATTAACAACTAAAGTGTACGGGTTTCCATTTTATTATCCATTTTTATCGCATAAGTATATCAAGTTCCGGCAGCGTCGTCGATGCCTCAAAAAAAAAAAAAAAAAGATAGTAGATTACTGGATAGTAACACTCGTTAGACGCTGTCGAGACGTACGCGTGACACACGAGACGTAAACGGTTCGGTAATCGGTACATTATAATATTATACAATATTTTTTTGACTTTTGAGTACATGTAAAAATGAATCAATTAAAATTCGTTAATTCAAATCGTGGAAAAGCTGCAGCCATTTTCCAAAAGTATTTTTATACAGAAAGGAAAATTCTGAAAAATGGTGAGATTATATTTATGTGTCCAAAAAAAGATTGCTATGCCTCAATAAAAATTGATGAACACCGAAGTACGGTGTTAGAAATACGCGGAGAACACACACGCCATCTCCAATTGACGGATTCGGAGATAGAAAAAACACGAAGTAAGTCAAAATAAGAATTATAAATTAATCAGAAATTGGAAATAACATATTCATAATAATATATAGTATACATGAAATGTTGTTAAAATAATCTAATTTATATATTTATTTATATAATTAATTAATTTTTTTCAGATTAAAAACACCGTAAAGAGGAAAGCTACTGAAGAAATATCAACAAGACCTAACAAAATTATACGGAAAGCAATATCCGAAGCAGATCATGTGACGCTTAATGATATTTCCAACTACAGACAACATATATATAGAAAACGAAGGAAGGTTTTACCAGTATTGCCGAAATCATATGATGAAGCTATTTCGCAATTAATTTCTCAGGAAACTATTTTAACTTTTAAAAAAGAACAATTTCTTTATATCAATGATAATAAAGTTGTATCTTTAACTTGTAAAACCAATTTAAAAACTTTATGTGACAATTCAGAACTCATTCTAGCAGACGGAACCTTCAGATATTGTCCAAGATATTTTTATCAAATGTACACGATCCATATTTATAAAAACGGGCTATACTTACCCTTAGCTTATTATTTTTTAACCGGAAAAACAACAAACGATTATATTGAAATATGGCAATCTTTAATCAATTTATGTAATTCGAATAACTTAGTATTCGAACCAAAATCCATCAGAGTGGATTTCGAAAAGAGTGCACATTTAGCAATTCAGCACTGTTTTCCACTATGTGATATATATGGTTGCCGATTCCATCTAGGACAGGCTTGGTATAGAAAGCTTAATCAAGTTTTCCCAGCTCTAAGAAATGAATATAAAGCTAATACTGAAGTCGGAAAATGGATTAAATATTTCTTTGGTCTATCTTTTATTTCCCCTGAAGAAGTTTCTGATCAGTTTTGTGAGTTGATCGAAATCGCTCCAAATAGTGACGTATTACATTTTAGTGATTACATATATGACAATTATATTCAAGAAAATTGTTTATTTCCACCAGAGATGTGGGCAGAAATTCCATCAACTTTACCTAAAACTACCAATGGACCTGAGGCATTTCATTCGCATTATAATATGCACAATTTTACAGTACTCATCCTTCAATTTGGAAAGTATGACATTTTTATAAATTATTATATTTTGTTTTATATACTTAGGTAATAGAAACGTTGAAGGAAATACAGACAGAGACGTATGTTAAAATTAAAGATATTTCTGGTGGTATCAATCATTTACAACGGGCTCCTGAACGTCAAAAACTTGAATATATTCAAAAACATTGGCTTAAGTATACTACCGGTGAAATAAGCAGGTTTCATTTTGTAAGAATAATGGGACATTACAATATACCAAGTATTTATTTATAATATTATTATTCAACTGAGTTTTTCAACAATTTATTTATTTTATTTTTTAATTTAATTGAATAAAATTTATTTTTAAATAATTTTTTCTCAAACTATATGTATATTTGTATTATAATTTATGAAATTGTAATGCTTATTGAATAAAAACTTGTGCCTATATATATTAAAATTTATCATTATCTATATAATATTAAATGTGTGTAGGTACATTTGTATACCCTTCTATTGTTTAGAATTTTGATGCGCATATGATGTACGATAATTTGGTGCAGGTAAACAGACGATGCGCAAACGATAATTTTCCGCCGATGCGCAAACGATGTACGATATTTTCGCTCAGGTAAACAGACGATGCGCAAATGATATACGGCCTTCTAATTGTATTCCTTTAGATGCTTGAATAATTTCGGAATGACTAGGATTCTGTAGAAGTATATGGCCATGATTAAAATACCCATTTAATTTTGGGTTCTTAAAATGAATAAACTATATTACCTGTCTTATGATTAACTGTTATGACTATATTTCATACACATTGTTTTTTAGTCGACCTACTTTATATCGTTAAAAATGTGTCAAGACTATAACCCAACCTTGTTTTTTTGTAAGTTACAATACAAATTCAAATGTCTATTTGATATGAAATCAATTTTTGTATAAATTATTATGGTTCATAAACTACACCTTTACCTCCTATTTAAAAGGAAACTCAACTAAATATTGAGGTAATAAACCTAAGCTAATGATTATGCATATTATATTTATTAATAGATATCTAGATTTAATTTAGTTGTATAGCATCTATAACATATTAAATCAATACATGAAACTTTTGAAACACTTGAAAAAGCAGCCACTAGTCATATTCCTACACATACGTAAGCATGTTTAAGATGCAATGAAAACATATTATGTTTAAATCAAATTAATTTTTTTATTTATTTTTAAGTGTATATACAATATAATATAAAGCACTTTTAACCGACAGCCATGAGGTCAGGGTGAAATTTACTGTGTCTAAAAAATAGAAATTAATTGTTATAGCTAATAGGACTTGAAAATTGTATACAAGGTTCCTTTTATAATTAGTTCTTACTGAAATTAAAAAACTTGAAAATAAAGAAGAACAAAGTTTTTTTTATAGACATTTGAAGTTCAAATTTGACGAAACTGGATATTTAAATTGAAAATTTTAAGTTTTTTTGTCGTCATTTAAAAAATATTAATGAGTATTTGATATACTTATGTATACTATTAAATTTTACCATACACTACGAATTTTTTTAAATATTTTAATGTATAGCCTATTTACCTATAGTTTATACCGTGTTATAAAAAACCAGAATGTCATTATATCAGTGTAATAATTCGAATAATATTTGTGTTCGTTCACAATTTAGATTAAAAAAAAGTGAAGATAAAATTTAAATTATTATTGTTTTATACAAAAAGATTAATTCGGACACTGTCTGGTGTCCGAACATTGTATATAATGTCTATTTTTAGTATTAAAATAGTTAAATAGCTGACAATAGTATTCTCAGGAGGAAAACTGATTAATATTTATATATTATAACATTAAATTACTAGTAAATATATCAAATTAAAAAGTAATAATAGTATTTATAAATAAAAAATAATAATTTAAAATGTGATGATTATATATTCCATATTACTTCATTATAATATTATAGGATATTGAGCAAAATATATATCCCAAAACAGTATGGAATTGTTTAGTTTATAAAAAAAATTAATTTTACAGTGTCAAATATTCCAATGTCGGTGTTTAATAATAAATATTTTAATAATAATACATTAAAAAAAAGATATTTTATTGTCGTGACCTTAACGTTGAACATAAACTACTGTGTAGTCTACTGATAAGTATAGGTATTAAAGGTCTTTGGACTTATAATTTTTTGTCGGAAATAAATAACTCAATAATTATATGAATAATAATTTAATAAATTTATATATTTTATTTCATATAAATAATATTCAATAATTTAATAAAAACTAGGTTTTTCAAATAAATAATAGCACGTCATCAATTAGGTACTGAGACGTACACATAACAGTCATAATTTTATAAAAAATAATAACAAGCTCCCAGAAAGTGGGCGCATTTCGTGAGCATCTCGTTAGCGTCGATCACTTAAGACATTTTTGTCGAGCTACTCTAGCGCTTTCTGACGAAAACAGGTATTACATTTTATAAAACATAATTTTTTGTTAGGAAACATCAACCGTCAGGAACAGACCAAACCGTTTACAAAAGGAATATATCTGAGTATGCGGTCTTCTGAAATACCTTGTTGATAATATCTTGTGCGATAGCTCCAATGGCTTCTTCGAATGCTGGTTTCAGTTCATCGAGAAGAACTTCCCAGTTTTCGTTCAGGATGGAGTTCATGCTATCACCTATTGTGCAAATAATAACAAAAAATTTAGCATAGAGAATAAAAATAAAAATGTATAATCGTACTATTTCAATTATACTTTAAAAATACAACAATAGTATAGTAAAAATTATGGAGTAGAATAATACTCTTCAAGTGTGGAAAACATACCTAATTGTTTGTTTCCGTTGAAAAGATTGTCCAACTTGACACTCAGTTTTTTGACACTTTCCACCTTGAGATCGACTTTCTTGATTTGAACGAAGGTCTTACCGTTCTTCTCAAATGGAGTTCCAGACACTTCTTTCACTTCCAATATGGGATCGTCTATACAAAACATTATAATTTTAAAAATCAGGAATGCACACGAAATTGTAAAAATATCAACATTTAGAAAATTGTACAATGATAATTTTAAAACTTACGCAAGACAATTGAACACGGTCCGTTACCGGTGATCGGTAAAACGAGCACCTTTCCGTTAACCGTGTATTGTCCAGTGATCTCGAGTGGCTTTGTGAAGCTAATCTTGCCGCCGATCTTGTAGTTGTCAACGTCAACTTTCAAGGAATCGATCATTGTGCTGGTCAAGCCCATGATCTTGACATCCTTTAACTTTAAGTCAATGCTGACAGCTTTGCTAGAGCCTTTGCCGTGTTCAATCTCCAAAGACGGTAGCTCGAAGGGTTCAATGGCCGGAATCCTGAGTTTCGGGTATCCTTCGGCCAAATCTGGAATGACTGATTGGATGGAGGTCTTCAAACATTTTTCAAGGTTTGGATCGCTTTTCTTACATAAATTGAAAGACAATTCTGTAAATAAATAATTATATAAATATTAGGAAAACAACAAAAATTGTAAAATTTGATTTAACAATATAACACACAACATCCAACCGTCGTAAAGGTTTACTAGAACTATCTTTATGAATTAATATAACCCTAATAACCTAGTAGCTTTAAGTTATTTAATATTGACGTTAAACATATATTCGGTTAATTTTTTATCAATTTTTAAATTTTTAAACTTGATAATTAAATTGTACTTAATCAACATGTAATAAAATACATGAACTAAAAATTACACTTTTATAACCATTTTTGTAATGAATGAAAAAAATCTTTTAACGCAAACAATTAATATTATACTTAACTATAAGAAGTGGTTATGTTAAAATTGTATTGTATTTGGATATTTTTGCTCTAATATAATTTATAATTGTTTAGTTTTTAACAAAGCCAGGCGAATCATATAGGCAACTACATTAACGTTTTTATTTTTAAAATGAGAAAATGAATACTTGATTATGTTATTACTTTAAAGAACTGTTGATTTATTTTTAAAGTACATGAATATAAAATTCAAACAACTCATCATGTAAATTTATATCCTCAGTAAATATATCTATAGTTATTTTGTATTAATTTAATTTCAATTTTCAGTGAATTTCATGTGAAAATTATCACTTATCAAATGAAATTACACCTAATTACTAGTTACACAAATATTATAATGAATATATGAAAACAAAAACTTACGTTTTTTCGGTGTGGGTGCAGCGATTACAGAAGCAACGACGGCCAAAGTCAAAGCACAAACGATCAGCAACGATTTTGCCATTTTTAAATTGGAAATATTTAACTTGTGAAATAAAAAATAAAAAAAATTCCAAATGAAATCGATATCAGATCGAGATTGTGCAAATTGTTTTGGGTTATTTTGTAAGTTTTGAAAAAAACTAAGAAAAATCTTAATTATTCCCGAAGTTACTTCTGTTACTGAAACCGTCGAAAGTGTGATACCGCAACCCTGTGTTCGAACACCTTTTATACCTCTCGCAGCTTGCAATTCATGTTGACCTCCCCGGAACTAGTTAAAGACACACCCATGGACGCCTATATAATTTTTTTTTGATGGACAATGTTAAATTATATTATTAGTATATGTAGTTCAAAATTACCAATAACAAATATAATTTATCCACACTTATCAAGTTAAACATTTAATGTTTTTTATACGTGAAATATTTTTTATTTGATTCTATAGTCAAGCTTATGTACTACAGTATCAATATCATACATTTCATATCAATATAAGATACTTAATATTCATTGTCACACTGTATCATAATTATTTTTATTAATTAATATTCCTTGATTTTAAATCATAATAGGTAATATTATTATAATGATTTATTCAAACATGAAAACTACCTAATTACATTTTAATGATTTATTTCAAAAGCTTTTTCTTTTTAAAATATAATTGATGTATATTATACATCATGTATTCATTATTCATAGGAATTTATATATAACTATATACATACACAATCATTGAAAATATATTATAAACATATTTAATGCTATTATGGCGTATACATATTGATAATAAATATATTATTAATGTATATCGTTTATAATCGGCATATTTTATTATATTTTATAATAATTCTACATTGGTATAAAAGAAGTCAAAAGAACTCAAACTTCACAAAAATATTTATAATAATTGAATAACTAGAACATTTACGCAACAACACATTTTGACAAAATTGATTTTAATATAATAATTTTTTTTTTTTGTTAATAAATAACTGCAGAAGCTTGAAAATTGAAAAATAAATAATTTTACTAAATATTTAAAACTTATATTATATACATAAAAACACATATAGATAATATAATTTTCAAATTATATTGGATTTTTGTGATTTATTTATCAATCTATATAAAAAAATTTGTTATAAGTCAAAAATTTATTTTTACAGCAGTCAAAAAAATCCGAAATACATATCTATTATTTCGTTTTTATCGTCATTAAAATTATCATAAGATTTGTTAAAATTTCAAAAATTTATAAATTATTATTTTCTAGTTAAAAATTAAAATTAAATTTTAATATTTTAATGCATGAAAATGTAAAATATAATTACTCATAAATTGTTCTTACAAAAATTTAAAAATATTGAAAATACAAACATGATTTTTTTTTTTTTTATATATATACACATTTGAAGGTAGCTAATATTTTTACTTAAGTGTATATTTATTTAAATTATATTTTATGATATAGTAATTAACACTATAGTTTTTATTAATAAATGTGATACTTTCAGAAAAAAATAGTTCAACCTACTATATTAGTATATTATTATAGTATTTATATAAATAAATTATAAAATACTCTTAAAAATCGATATGACAGTGATACATATTGTATTTGCTTAGTTTTTCATATGCAATGATTAATTATTGAAATTAAATTAAACACATGCATTTTACAGTGACATGCTCAATGACAAGGTACATTCAAAATTTATTATTCAGCAGAGTAACTTCCTAAGTTTTCATTTCTCGTTTGGAATGTTTAAATAATTTATTTATTACTATTTACTAATTACTTAATAATATTAATAACTTATCTATTTAAAAGTATGACGATGATAATTAATTAACAGTTAATATTACTTTTGTGTTATTTGATATTTATTCTGAATAAATAGTATGTAAAATGTTAAGCCATATCTGGTTTATTTTCTTTCTAATTACTAGCTATCTATTTTTCAAACTAATTCGTTGTGATATTTTAAATATAATAATTGTTTCATAATTGTTATTTTTAAAAACAAAATTTTATTCTTTTTATGATTATTATCAATAATAAAACACACTGAATATAATTTTAAAAACTTTGTATGTAATAGAAAAATATAATGTGTTATGTATAATATATGTACATACACTAAATCAAAATGTTTTTATGACAACAATCATTTTTTCTCCTTGGATGTTAATAAGTCACACATTACAACTAGATTATCTTCTTATCGTTTACCTACAGCCCACAACAGCCCACAATTAGTATTATAAAATTAACATTGTGTAAATAAAAATTATAATAATTATAATAATAATCCCTCACCCCCTCTCACTTACCCAATTTACATGAGCAACGACAATAGGATTTTAAAACGATGTTTTAAAATTCTAAATCGTTATATTCACGAGTGAACCGTTATTAACCTCGAGAATAATATTACAAGATCTAATCATTTTCGCAAACCAAATTACAACAACACGGTGGTACCAGTGTACACAAAAATGTATATAATTAGTAATATAATTATGATAGTGCAGGATTTCTGAATTTTATACGTACATTGGGTTCATCAAGACTATTTTTTATTGTCCTTCCCACAAACGATTAAGATATACAAAAAACGTTTATTTAGGTTGTCTAAATTACTTTATCCAATATCATACACACGATACGTCAGTCATCGAATAATAGAGCAACAATTATTTCATCTTGATTTTCCATCAGCCATAAAAAACACACAGTTTTTCTAAAGAGCTATCCTACCTATTTCTATTCAGAACCGTATTGAAATCGAACTACCTACCGTATTATATTATAAAGCGTGCATAATCCACTTGTAATGCACCAACTTCTAGATGTTCTTTTCTACTATAGGAGGTCTAAGGAAATAGAAAGAAACTACTTGAAGATCATTCGAGTGCAATGAATATGATGTGAAGTTGATAATCGACAAGTAATTCACAGCCGATGGTACCATTCTGACTTCTGTGTAGTCAATACAGGACTATACTCATAAAGAATGGTGGTTATAATTATTATAGGTATACTTACTAATAAACGCCCATTGTTCATTACTCATTAGGCTTTTTATCTATGGATGTTATGCGTTTTTAAACTGACTCGTGAAGGATAGATACATTACCTAACATAAATTCGACAATTTTTTTAGAATAAAATGATTTCCTTGGTCACTTAAAAACCTTTGGTTGCTAGCAATCTCATATCTATAAGCCTACCAACACACAAAGTCCTTAACTGCCTTTTACGGATTTAATTAATAGGAAGTTCCAACATAAAAGTAGCAGTTAAAAATTACATGCATTAATTTCTACAAATTATATGTTTCACTTCCTATATGTAAAAAAGATACATATACGATATCCTACATGACGAAAAACAAATATATATTAAACTTCCTGTTCTAATCAAATATTTATTTATTTAATTTTTTTAAGATACTAGCATTATTTTTTCCATATTTTATCATACGAAATATTATAATATTATGTTTTATGATTTTTATAGTAATAGTTTAAATCATTTTATTATCATTTACAATAATATATGATAATTTAATATTTAAAAGTATAAAAATATTATGTAATAAACACGGTGTTTAAAACATCTATAAATTATAATATATATTATCATATTCCAAAATTCACAGATATACGATTAGTCTCAAATATTTAGCATATTAAATGGACATAACATAAGTAATTTTTTGTTTACCGTGTAGGAACATTCATGTAGCATATCATATTTTCACAATCTAGTGACTAATAAATGTATTTTTTTTTACTTGTAAGATCTCACAGTGTAGGAACCTACATCACTCATGTTTTTACATCCACGGATTTATAACCAAAATACCACCAAAACTTAATATTTTTGACAACAAATTAAAAATCGTCATTTTATCTTGATCATTGTGAATTTCTATTTTAGTGGTATTGAACTACTAACGACCAATTTAAAACAATATGTCACAATGAACAAATAGGTATACCAGTATAAAACTGATAACACTAAGTATAAATCTGTATTTTTAATATTTATTTAACATTTTTATAAATTTTAACCCCATAAAGTCATAACTTATATTTGTGTGAATATTATGAATTTGTGAATTTTTTTTCGAAACAAAAAAAATCTGAAATTAATTTAATAGAATTTCGTTAAGCATTACTATATTGGTTCCTAAATAATTTTTTTGGGACAATATAGCAATCATGTTTTCCTTCTTATTTATCATTTTTGTTGAATGTCAATTAGATACCACAAAATTATAATTTTATTTCTATAAATAAATGTTTTATTTATATTGTACATAAATAATTGAAATAAAAATATATAAACACTTTTAATACAGTACTGTCTATGCATATTGCATTTTCAATCAATTAAATATTCAACATCATGCTATCATGATATACATAACAAGTGATCATATTATCTGTTTTGATCTGAATCTCATTAGAGTGCATTAATTTTTTTTTCATTTCTAAAAAATATATGCCTCAGTCACTAATTTATTTTTTTTATATAATCAACTCATTATTAAATATAGATCTCGCCAACGATCATCTACTCGTATAATTATAAATTAAACTATAATTTACATATGTTTTATGTTTCGATTATTGTAAACTCTTGGTAGTTGAACCATTGAATTGTTTACGAGCTATTTTTTTTTTTATCATAATATATAATTTATTATATACATAAAATATATTTAAACTAATTTGTAAAAATAAATAATTTTGGTGATTAATATCACTTTTGTAATTTAACGATATTAAGCATGTCATAATGATATATCGTATATTTTTTACCTAGCTTCTTTATGTCTTTACATTCCATAAGCATATCATGAATGAATATAGAATCTCCAGTCTTCATAAGTTTCACATATTTTAGATGACTGATTTAAATAAATGTTTATATTAATACTGAGTTATTACTATGTAAGACATAGGCTGAGTTTTCGATATACTAATTTATTATTTCAATAGTTTATGGTGTATTTGATAAAAATGATTTAATTTAACTTCAAAACTTTAAAGCAACACAACAATTTTAATATTATAAATAAAATAGTAATTACAGATTTTAAAATTTATAATAAAAAAAAATAATCAGATAAAATGGTTTTATAGATTTGTGAAATTTAATTAGCTTTATTTTTATGATAATCAATTTTAGTATATTATGTTTTCGTAAACATTAAATAAAATAAAATAATAATAAACAAGTTAAAAGTATTATATTGTGATAATAATGATGACCTTAATATTATATATTAAGTAACTCGTAGAGCATAGTACTATTAGAAAGATAATTTGCAGGATGGAAATATATAAGTTCATTTTCAGGAAATAAATTAAACGCAATAATTATTTGAATAGGTATATATCTTTTATTTATATTTTTCATATAAATAGTATTCAATAAGTTAATAAAAACCACTAGGTTTTTCAAATAAATTAATTGCAAGTCATCAATTTGTTATTGATACAAGCACATAGTTTTATAAATAATAACAAATCCCCAGTCAGTGAGCGCTATATGTGAGCATCTCGTTAGCGTCGATCACTTAAGACATTTTTGTCGAGCTACTCTAGCACATCCTGACTGTGATGTGTATAATAAATTAAATATAACAAAAATTTTTGGTTAGGAAACTAAAACAAATACAACAATCCAACGAACTACGCAAGGAATATGTCTGAGTACGCGGTCTTTTGCAATGCTTTATTAACAATGTCTTGAGCAATAGCTCCAACTGCTTCTTCGAATGCTGGTTTCAATTCTTCTAAAAGAACTTCCCAGTTTTCGTTGAGAATGGAGTTCATGCTGTCGCCTGTTGAAATCAATAACATACGAGTTAGTTAATTCAAAAAATAAAAATCTATCAGTTTTTTTATAATGTGCTTCTATAACGATTACGGACTACGGTGTATCTCAAAATAGTATTACAATTTAAGTATAATAAACTTACCCAATTGTTTGTTTCCGTTGAAAAGGTTTTCCAATTTGACATTCAGTTTTTTGACACTCACCAACCTAAGTTCAAATTTCTTGATTTGGACGAAGGTCTTACCGTTCTTCTGGCTTGGAGTTCCGGACACTTCTTTCAATTCCAATACGGGATCGTCTATACAAAACATTATAATTTTAAAAATCAGGAATGAATGCACACGAAATTGTAAAAAAATCAACATTTAGACAATTGTATAATGATAATTTTAAAACTTACGCAAGACAAGGGTACACGGTCCGTTACCGGTGATCGGTAAAACGAGCACCTTTCCGTTAACCGTGTATTGTCCAGTGATCTCGAGTGGCTTTGTGAAACCAATCTTGCCGTTCAGCTTGTAATTGTCAACGTCAACTTTCAAGGAATCGATCACTGTGCTGGTCAAGCCCATGATCTTGACGTCCTTTAGCTTCAGATCAATGCTGACTGATTTGCTGGTGCCTTTGCCTTGGTCAATTTCCAATGACGGTAGCTCGAATGGTTCAATGGCCGGAATTCTCAATTTCGGGTATCCTTCGGCCAAATCCGGAATGACTGATTGGATGGAGGTCCTCAAACATTTGTCAAGGTTTGGATCATTTTTCTTGCATAAATTGAAAGACAATTCTGTAAAGAAACAGTTATGACAAAATTATATAAACGACTTAAAGCGTGTTATGTTTTGATATAGAATATTGTTCTACGTATTACACATTTGGTAATGAGTCAATTTAGTAAATCTTTTATATCTACAAACTAAAAATAAATATTGAAATTGGTTATTTCTAGCCTAAATTATGACTCTTTAGTGTTTAATTACTACTAATTTATATTAGATATATTGCCTGATGAGTGATACTGTGTAAAACATTTAGTTTGTGATTAATTTTTTTTAAAGGCCAATTTCGTCTGTACAAATAGATGAAAATATAAAAAGTTCAACGTCTATTGTTAACGAATCTAAGGTTGTTATTTAACAGGATTTACATAGAATACTTAAACTGTTTTAACCTTGGCCATTTGTCACCATGTTTATATTTTAAACCTTCCGGGAGAAGTCACTATTACTGGTAGTGGCATCGAAGGTGATAATTAAGACTGTCGTATGAAATAATTTTCTTACTTCCCACTAAAATATATATAAATTTACTAAATTTACCTATAATCAATAATTGTTTATTCATGTATCTACTAATGATGAACTTTGGTGAAATTTATTATTATTGACACAAACTATTAATATGATAATCATAACAAATAGACATATAATATATTGAATAAATGAGATTAAAAATAAAAATATTCATTATTAATTAATAAATATTAAATTTTAAAATCTATATTCAAATAGCTTAATAAAAAATTATATTTAATCAAATTTAGCTACTTATACAGTTAATAAATCTATTGTAAAATAGAAATCTTAAACTTCTATCAAAAACTATAAAAAAAATAATATATATATAAATATAAAATAGAAATTGAATACAGAATAAAATTTCAACTTTAAAAATTATAACTCTTCATAAGATATTCAATTTTAAGTTTTTCTATTATTTATGTTCCAAAAAACTATTAATATTTAACATAAATAAATTGTCGAATAGCCGACAAATAACACTAGCATCTAAATATCTTTATTTGTTTTTAAAATATGAAAATAAATACAATATGTATTGGAGATACCTACTGCTGTTCGATTAAAATATCTTATTTAAATCTATTTTTAAAAAATTTAATATCTTCTAATTTTTAATTTCAATTTTTACCAAATAAAGTTTGACATAGATTCTAGCATATAATTTTGAACATATAATTAGTTTGTGTTTAAAAAATTAAACACGTGAAAAGTTTAACTACACTTGGATGAGACTAATATAAATGTTATAGTATGTAAAAATATAAACTTACGTTTCTTCGGTGTAGGTGCAGCGGTTACAGAAGCAACGACGGCCAAAAACAAAGCACAAACGATCAGCAACGATTTTGCCATTTTTTTTAAATTGGAAATATTTAGATTGTAAAATAAAAAATTCCAAAGGAAATCGATATCAGATCGTTAAAGTCTAAATTATGTTTTTGGTTATTTGTGAGTTTGAAAAAACTAAGGAAAATATTAATTCCCGAAGTTACTTCTGAAACTGAAACCGTCGAAGTGTGATACCGCAACCCTGTGTTCAGATACCTTTTATACTCACGCGGCTGTTCGCGTTGACCTCCCCGGAACAGGTTTCAGTTACTGCAGTATAATTGTTTTTTTTTCTCTGTTTTAATTACAAATAACGCTATAATGCTAAATTGTAAATTATTCATCTTCGTGGATCCAAAATGTATTCATCAAAAGCCTACTAAAAATAACAAAAATGTAGTGAACTTTAAGTTGGCTACTATGGGATTAAATTAATTATTCAGCATTTAAGCTATATTTATGAATAACAGTTATTCAAAATTACCAAACGTCTTGTGAAATTCCAATAAAAATTATATTTCATATACTTTCAATTAAATTATTAATCATTTTTTTGTAACTTGTTTCGATACAGCTAGAATTTTGATCCACGTGTATTATGACAACCTATATTACACTCTTAATTTTAAGAAAATAATTGATAAACCATTAATTTACATTGCTAACGCTTTATATTTTCTAGCTAATAATGGTATACAATTATACAATAGACAATTTATTTGATTCCCCATTAAGTATGCTTCAAAATAATAAAAACATTTGTTTGTCATTTAACCTCGCATTGTTATATGTAAGTAAATCGACTTTACAAAATGACATAATATTTTAGAGAGTAGATACTAGGTAATTATAATATTGTTATTTTAAGTGTTTTTATCGAATTATGGCCACTCCTATATTTACTAAATTAAATAAAAGAGATAATAAAATTTAAATCTGCTCTTTTAATAAATATAATACTAGAAAAATAAAACATTATTAATTATTTAATATTTTACAATAATGTGTTTTTCAAAATTGAAGATGATTTCTGTTAACAAATTGGATCTCATTTTTCTTTTCTTTTTGGAGGGGGGAATTTTTTTGGGGGTGTGGAATAGCGTGTCTAAGGATTTCCCAGTATTTTTTCAAAATTATCGCAAATAATTAAAAACAGAAATATTTATGTAACTAATTTAAACATGAATATTTATTGATCCACGCAGTAATCATCACCAATAATTTATTTTTAAAAAATTTTTAAATAATTTAAAATATTTTTAAATTATTACAGACAATAATAATTTTAGATTTTTTCCTTTATCTATACATAATAAAAAGCTTTTTTACCAGTTAAAATATTCGGAAATTTAATATAATAGAATATGTTGTTTTTACTGTAGCTAAGAAATCTAAAATATAATAATTTTATAAGATTTTGAAGTTAACATTTTTTTTTAAATTTTCAATCACCGACATTCTCATTTTTTATCCCTAAAAATTACTAGTTTTTATAAATAAGACATGCAAATTTTAGGCAAGATTCCTTATAATTTGTTTTTTTTTTTTTTTTTATTAAAAAAAGTTTAGCTTTAAATAACATTAATGTTTTATGAATATTTGTAGTATAAGTTGTGACAAAATTGGATATTAAAGCGTAAAATATCAATTTTTCCTCAAACGATTCATGATATTTTCTTGTAATCTAAAAATATATTTACTATAAAACCATGAAACATTATACAGCTATTTAAATTATTATTTTTTTGTTTATAAAGTCTTATAAAATATTAAAATATTTAGATACATTTTATGCTATTTATAAACATTAGAAAGTTGTTTTTTATTCAGTACATTAATAAAAAAAATTTTTCCCGTTAAAAAGCTTGAAAATCATACACAAGTTTTAGTAACAAATTTTACAAACTATTACTCATAATTTAACTTATAAAAATCTTTAAGAATAGAGTTGACATTAAAAATATCATTTTAAATTTAATTGTATTACTATTTATTTAATACTGTTTAAATCTAAATTTATCATCATAAAACATTATTAATTTGAACCTAAAAAATATATGTACCTATTGTATAGTTTAAAATGATAAAATAGTAGTTTTTTTAGAACATTTCTTTATTTTTTTTTTAAATTTATTCAACACAAATAATTATACAATTTAGAAATAGACTGGTTACCCCTAAAAAAAAAAAAAAAAACTGAGTAATGTGAAAATTTACTAATTTTATACAATTGAACAACTAAAAATAATTCTGTCTTATATTTTTATTGCTAATATTTATTGAATAAATTTAATTTAAATTTCCAAATTAATAAATGAATGTTGTATTATTTATTTATTTTCTCAATTTCAAATTCGAAACTAAATCAAAATTTTTTATTTCATATAATGTTTTACGTAATATATGGTTGTTTATATATTTAATAAAAATAATGCAGTATGCAAATATAGTAAGGACCTTTTAAATTCAATGTTATAAATAAGTTGACCAAATAACAACAATTTTTTTGCTTAATTTTTTATATAATTTATTATTGTATAATAATTATTGAATATTGTATAAGTAATAGAGATAATAAATTCGATGACTAGAAAAATATTACAAGTCAGTTATATAAAGCTATACAGTTGCAATTTAATGTTGCAACTGTGTACCTATAAAATCTGTGATTTATAAAATTGTTCACTTCTTTTTTTCTTATTGGTTATTAAATAAATATTGTGACTATATTTTACTGATGACAAAAAAAACATTTATTATTTTTTTGAAAATAATGATATTTGTTCTTAAATATTCTCATTAAAATACGTTGATACACTGAAAATACGTACATATATTAATCACTATTTATAATTTTCAATTAATCACATTGACCATACGTATTTATTATTTTTTACAACCAATTTAATACATTAATTGTTCATTAAGTATTAATACATATGAGCTATTAGTCCAATATCACAAAATTGGTTTACCTATATACATTTATGAACTTTCAGTCGGTCACAAGTATCGCCAATGAGTGCATATCGTTCATGGATATAAATAATACTTAAAATAATAATAGTATTTATACTGAGAATATTACAACAATCGTGTACATTATTAATATTTATACTGTATAGCACATCCTCATGTTTTCAATGTCAATCAAATTGTCAACTTGATGACATTGGAACTGCGGCCATTGGTGTTATCAATAAAATATTAACTACAACTACAGATATATACAGTAAAAATATTTCTATAAAATTAAATCGATGTATTAGTTTATGTGGTATTACTATAGACGATCCCATGTTTCCTGGTAATCAAATTTAATTGTACAGTATAATTAAATGTAGTATAAACAGTTCACAGCGCACGTGCTAAGAACATTATTTATGACATAAAACTTTTATTATAATATTGCAATAGGTAAATTATGATTTATAAACTTCCAGCACATTTTGTATACACGCTGTTGATATTATGGGGTTGTGGTTGGGCGGGCTGACTGCTTAAATCACTAATAACTACCCGTTTGACTGGTCTAAAACATGATTAAACTTGTTAAAAGTTTCAAGGATACAGGTGTATTTCGATCAGATAACTATGCGCATAATAATAGTTTATAACAAGTACTTGCCGCCGATAGGTTTTACATTGAATTCTCGAGGAAGTACGAACGAGACTCTTTGGACAACGGTGCAGGAGGAGAGAGAGAGATAGAGAGTAAGAGAGTGATAAAGTCAGAGAGAGGAATACGAATATAATGTGTGTATGTGTGGTCTGTTAAATTCTATCGTGAGATGCAGAAGAACCAGGACCAAGGTCGACTCGGTGGCGACGGCATGCATAAACTAACTTTATCGGTTTTATTTATTTAATTTTTTTTATTTTAATGAAAATAAATTAATCCATCATTAAATAACTTAATTGCATAGGATTCAGATGCACAGACGTATCGTGTTATTATAATATATTAGGCATTTAATAAATCTATAGTAAACTGTTAATTTATTTGATTATAATTTAATTTGTTTTGCGACAGTCTATTTTCAAAAGTAATGTTTACACATATTTTAAAAATGCAGTGTCGTATAATACGTTTCTTTTTTTTTCAGTGAAAGTACTGATTGAATATTTTATCACAGTCTATATACTTTTGCATCAACATATAAATTTGATTAAAATAATAAAAATAATGTTATTTGATTTATTTATGAGATAAATATACTTTTACTCTTATATTTAATTCTGCGATTTTTCCTACCTGTAAATTTTAATTTAACGTATTTATACTTTATATTATCATTGTACATGGTATATATATATTACAGGATGTCTAGATGTCCTCGCTAGTATATTGTAATAAACAATAGAGTATAGCCCAAACTTCTATTCCTTATAATTCGCACGATATTTTTCCAAGAAACTAGTGTAGTGCGTGTACCAATTATACTCGTGATTTATTAAAATCACCTTATACGTTACGTATTAATAATTATTTAATATACCTAGTATTGACAACAGCATTAGTTATACCTAGGTAACTCGTTTGCCAAGGTGTTTTACGTATTTGTGTTTTTATATGTTCGAATAACGCGTACCTATGACTCTACTATACTCTTAAGACAGTTTTAACGACCGGAAAACATTATTATTGTAAAAAACGTGTAGATAATAATAACGATATTACACACTATTACACCTTATACACGTATAAAATATAAACGCATATATTATCTAAGATTTTAATTAGAAATAATCATATTCAAAATTTTGATAAACGCATAATATAATATAGATTTATAAGATTTATTATTGTATAGATTTAATGAATAATAAATAAATGAAAATTACACATATATTTAATATTGTACGTAATGCGTATAATTAATATATATTATTACATTATTATATAATATATTAAACGATTCGCCGAAAAACTGTTCATACATTCAAGTTATTCGAAGCCGTAAGTTATTATAATATACTTATTGGAAAGTCAATTTATTTGAATAGCTAATTTTTTTTTTTTTAATCATTAAGTAAACATTTATAACGATACAATATAAAAACAACTTCAATAGGTACGTGTCAAGTAAATACGTTAAGCTAAAATTCTCTTTTGATGTCAGTTATACACTAACCCGCTGGCTGATAATATAAAAAAAACAATATCGTCATCGCCGAAGAATAAAAACTAATAAGGAAAAACCTAGTATATTATCGCAATAAATCCATTACTTTTAAAATAGCTGAGTATTTTGTAATTATGAATATAATATTAACTTTTAACAGACACTTTAGTAGGTAGTTATAATAAATTAAATATCTTCTTCTTGTGATTTTCGTCTTTTGAGACCAGCCCTCTTAACAAATTCGCCGCCATCTTTCTCTATCTTTTGCAACTTCTCTCCAGTGTATATCCTCGGTTCCACTACTTCAACATGTTTTTCGACATGGTCATACCATCGTACGCGCGGCTTACCTAATGGTCTTTTTCCGAACGGGACTTCTTTATTAGCCTCCTTCATAAGTGAGTAATCTTTCCTCCAAGCATGACCGGCCCACATTAATCTTCTTTTCGTAATTTCAAAAATGATGTCTGGTCTTTGAAACAAATTCTTTAGTTTTTCATGACGTATTCTCTAATCATCAGTGTCAGAGAATCATCGATTATTTTTAGAATTTTTCGCTCAAATATTATAGCCTTGGTTTTTCCATCTTTCTCAGTGATTATATCTAAGAATCATTTTATAACACAACAAGGTCACGTCTAATTGAATTTTAAATTTTCTTGATAAGAATTTTAAAACAAATATACTTCCTAAATCGTAATCAAAACTCCTTTTCCCCATCTGTATCCCAGTGCCCACCTCTATCTTAATATCGTTATCTTGTGTTATGAATTCTAAGTATTAAAAATGAAACATTCGGCTAGGATCACACTATGCGTTTTGTCGGCAACCGAAAAATACTATCCCGATTAACCGCAATCGGGACGATCGATCATACTGTGCGTTTTATCGGTAACCGAATACATACAAATGAGATTAAAAAGCCCAAAAATCGTTTTTAATTTAAATTTAAATTTTAAACTGATTTTTTATTTAAACGAAATGTATCTAGTATTATAAGTAAAAAAATAATAAAAAGGTTGTGTAATTAGAATTATTTGTTTTTATTTAAAACGTGTATCAACTAATTATGCTAATAAATAATAATATACATCTATAATATAAATAAAATATAATATATATATATGTATATTACAAATATATTTTAAGTTTTTTAATTATTTAAATTTAAAAATGATTATTAATTATTCATAAAATTTTCAATTTCGGTTACCGATAATCCGCAAAAATGTGATCGGACAAATTGCATTGCATGTGTTGTGCTTTACATCCCGAAACGCAACCGGACGGTTGGGCCGCAACACGTTGCGGTCGCTTCCCGACGGTTTTTAATCGGTTCCGTAAATCGGTCTAGTCTGGCCCTGATAACGCGTTTTATATTTAAACCTATTTTATTTTAGAGTGCTCCGGTTGATCGGGAACCGACAAAACGCATAGTGTGATCCTAGCCGAAGGTTCTACTTCTACAAACTCTTATTGTCAGCTGCTTCTTTGTTTAATTATTATATATTCTGTTGTTTCATCATTGATCTTTAGACCACAATTTCTTGTTACACTTATTAATCTTCTACAATAGGGATGGCGAACCTACGGCACAAGTACCAGAGGTGACACGTTGGTCAAATTTCAATGGCACGCGAAAAATTAAAATTATAAAAATTATGCTATTTTCACATATCATGATTATATATTGTTTAACTATTTAATAAAATAAATAACGGTCAAGTTATCGCACGCAGATAACCGTTGTTGGTTATAAGAAATTCAAAGAAACAAATTATGTTTAAAAATTAAAACATTCCTATGTAAAATTTATCATGTTACTATATTATTGCTATATATTTATTATCTAACTTTATTTTTATCATTCGAAAATATAATTTTCTTTGGGTATGTGAAAATTTTTCAAAACCTTAATTGAAAAAATTTGGCGCTTGACCTAAAAAAGGTTTGCCACCCTTGTTCTACCATGTTATTTCAAAATTACAAAGTTTTTTCCCAATATAGCTAAGTCATCTGCAGCGTATTCCAAAAGCCTATTGTGTTACTCAGCGTACCTAACTTCGTCAATCGCATTTGTTCCCTTAACTATTTTCTCTGATACAAGTATAGAAAAAAAAATGGAAAAAACATCTCCTTTTAAGTAAAATGAGTTAAACACATAGGTATTTTGTAGAATTATAAACGAATCGCAAAATATGGTTCTACGTACGTTAATATTAGGTTGACTTTGTAAAATATAATATTATTTTCCTTTCTACAAAATTGGGCGCCGACCAATAGAAATATATAATTTTTGAATAACGTCGAGGATTTTAATTCGAATATAGTGTAATACTGTTGTTATACCTACTAATTACGGTATAGTTACCAATAGTATGTATTATGTATATGATAATGAGTAAAAAACATACATATTTAATAACAAAAAATACGGAGGTATATCTTATATGCAAATTAAATATTCGTAAGTCTGACGGACACCTTGTAGAGGCATCTATACATATATATATATATATATATACATACACAAACATAAGAGCGATACAAAATCACGCACTGAGGTCGTCCGTATATACTGTACTCGTATATGTATATGTATATGGATATACTCTGTATATAATTATTATTATGTATTAATTGTATAATTTTATTGTGTCCGTTTATCGGCTAGTGCGCCACTAGTGTACGTAATAATATAATATTATGTGCCCGCGAGTGAGTGCACACGTCGTCTCGATCGCATTACGATCATCTGACGACCCGCCGAAAATGGCGCTTAACCATAGCCAATGCCATCGCGTGCCCGACAAACGTCCGTAAGGATTACTTACACGTCCCTGTGCACGGTCGACAGACACTCGAATATATCTATACACACACATATCATAATAAACGTATATAATATGTGTATATAATGTACATAGGTATATCGTATTATACCCCCCGGCCGGGCCACACACGCGACACTTGCGGTAAACGTAATAATATATTTACACATACAACACACCGGCGCTCCCCTGACATTATTCTGACATTATATTTTCACCGATGTGTCGCGCAAGTATTACAATATAAATATACAATAATAATGATAATAATAATAATAATGAAATTTCGCTCTTCGCCGTCGCTCACAGTATGTTATTCAAACTCCGCAGTAGTCGGGTATCTGCAGTCGCGTCAGGCGCCCCACGAGTATTTTTCACCGCGCAATATAAAAAGCATAATATACTTTTGCTGTGCGTTTTTACGTCGTAATAGCCGTAGGTACAGGGTACAACTCGTATTTTTGATATTTTTATGATTTTATGTCGTGTACGCAGTTTCCGAAATCTAATTCACAATACGGATTGATCAACGCTGCCGCCGCCGCCAATAATATTAATTACAATTATTGTCGTTCGTCTACCAGACGTTTATAATATTACACCGACCGTATCGCCGCGGTTTTGGGGTCGGTCCGCGCGCAAAAATGTTTTACCTTCCTACGCGTCGTAATAATAATAAAAATGTATATCTTAACTCAATGGTAACAGACGCGCCGTAGAGACCGAGACGTTCTTCCGCGATACCGCCGCGCACACGCGACGCTGAAATCGTAATAATTTTATTATTCGCGACAAAATCGTATATGATTTACCGCATGGTGATACCGCCATCATTTAAGTGCTTTTTGTCACGATCGTTTATTAAGTATATAATTTATATAATTTGCACACAATATAATTACACGCGTTACATTATAATAACTTCAGCCGAACGTTATCGTGTCGAACAAGGTCGTTATTATATTGAAGATCAAGGTCCGCGACGTTAAAATCATATTATTATAATAATGTTTTAACTCTTTTATTATTTCTTTGTATCTTTTTGTCTGTTTCTCGTAATTTATTTATTTTTACTCGTTGCTATAAAATATTCACGACTGAAGGGGTTGTCCGTGAACTTCACGAATATTTGCACTTCCCAGTTTTGTTTTTTATTTTTTTGTTCTTTTTTTTTATCATAAAAAAAAATATATCCCGACGAGTAGTCCAGCCGCCGTTTGCCATGACATCGGCGCTGTACAATAAGATTGGACTTATACCCAAACAAAAACCGATTAGAGTAATGATAATGGGACAGCCCGGCGTGGGGAAAACTGGTAAAACACATGATAACTATCGTGACCATTGTATTTGTATATTCGTTTGAACCATTTTATAATTGCATTAAAAAAAATTTACAAATAAATTATGTGCTACAAAGATGCGCATTTGCTAACTCTTTCTAAATATACACACCAACTTATATAACATTATATACAAATACACGTGGAAAAAATGTGAACATTTTTTTTACCATCTTATATAACATTAATTATGTCTATTTCAGCGCTATTAGTAAGGTTCGTGACGAAAAAATTCATCGGTGACTACGACCCCAACTTAGAAAAAATGTACACGTACCAAGTGAGCATGGAATCAGAAACGGTCAATTTTGAAATATTAGACACCGCTGGATACGTACAAGACGTAAGAAAACGCCAGTTGTTTTTCTAAATTTTTTTCATTTTTTTATACGCCAGCCAATTGATGACACATGTTGACTGTATTAGAAATCGTGCAACTTAGAAATGAATATGCGTTGGGCCGACGTGTTCATATTGGTATACTCAATTACAGACAAATGCTCGTTCGACGATTGCAGTAGGCTCAAGTTTTTGATCAACTACAACAAAAAGAAACGTCGTCTCTCCACTAAAGTAAGAATTTGGCGAAAACCGTTTAAATCACCTCTGATATTACAATAATATAATACATGATACAGCAGCTATTTGTATATGCAATATACACGAATACACGATATAACATTATACTGCATAAAATAATTATTAATTGACATTGATATAATACATTATCGGTAGATAAATTATGTATACGAAAACTTAAAATAACAACCTTACAGGTACAAGATTACTACATCGCATAGTATAGACTATAGATTGTAAATTATACATAGGTAGGTGATATTTATATGAATATGTTGCATTTAATTGACACACGTCAATATATTATATAATTAAATATCTACCTAGGTACTAATATCTACCAATTTTCGGTAGTATTCTAATACCAAATACGCATAACAGATACTCGAAACGAGATGATTTTCGACTAATATTTTAGTCTCGAAAAGAAGATATTATGTTTAAAAAAGTATAAATGTAAAGACAATTTAATTAGTATTTATTGATTATAGTACCTATTTAAGAGGCGCAATATAAATAAATACAATTTACAAATTAAATGTATTTTTAAACTTTGGAGAAAGAGCTGAAGAATACGAATTTATAAAATGCCAGCATTGCGGTCTAGCGGTTTACTATATTGTTTTCAAAATATAATAATTATATAAATAAAATATGATTTTGCGTGAATTTAATGTATGAATAAAATATTTAGACGTATGATGAAAGGAATTAACTTATACAAATACCAGATACCTTGATTATATAATATTATAAATATGTATCAGATTAATTTTTTTAACATAATACATTTTTATATAATTTGAAGTAATTATATTATTAGACAATAAAATTTTTCAAAAAATGTATACTTTTTATATTTTAAATCATTGTCCACATTTTTTTAATTTTTATAGTTTTGAATGTTCTTACATTTTTAATTTCATATTCTGAAATTGAATAAAAATTGAATTTCGAATGAATAGTATATTTATAAATATATTTAACTACTCACTCAAAATATACAAAGGATACCAATATTCTTTTCTAATGTAACACTTTTAGACAATAGGTACAATAGGTAGCTACTAGCTAATAATAAATAGATATATGAAAGTACGTAAAGTATTTACAATTTTACAAAAGTTAAAATTCATATAGGTTTTATGAACATGATTTAAATCTAATAATCTATAGTAATGAAGCCGTAAGGTGCGGCATCAGACCAGTGGTTTGTACTAACACTACTAGCTTAAACAATGTACTTAAACAAAAAAAAATACAGCGTAACTACCGTGTCTGTGAAATGGGTCTTACATATGGTAATAAATTATGAAGGACTATAATGAAATGCAGTATCGTAAAAAAGAATTTAAATCCATTTGTGAATTCCCAATATATTTTTCTTTTATTATGTATAGAATTATTGATTTACTGATTAATTTTTAGTATTATTTTATTAATTTCTATACGAATTGGACGCTACAATTTTTTTCTATGTTTGAATTATTATAATTAATATTATTAGTAACTATTATTATAGTACAATATAATATCTCATGTATTATGGCTTGTAGGTAGGTATCTTATATATCTCTCTACAAAATATAAGCCTTTTTAATTTTAAAACCTCAAACATTGTGTAGATTTTGTATACACAATAAATGGGGGCACCAACTTTCGTTATAATTAAATTGATTCCTATTTGGATCAATAAGTTCCGGTTTGAAAAAAGTTTTTTTTTTTTTAAAGTGAGCCGAAATATTTCCCTTTTAATTTTGTAATGTATCTTACTACTGTCTACTGGTTAAGAAATTTACCACTTTGCACTATAAAATGACCAAATTCGCACATTCCCTCCCCGTTTTTATAGAACTGTCAACTTAGTGGTAATAATAATAATTAATAGAATTAATTTAAAATTGTTGATGTGAAAATTGTATGTAAAATCTCATCAAATATTTTAATCGTGTAATAATATCTCATTAACGTTGTTTATCAATACATTTTTTCAAACATAATTTCATATTAGAATAAAATAATTAATATAGGTGTATTAAAATTTGAATTATTTTTATTAATATTGGTTTAGTAACAGAACTGAATAGTGACGGAAACCAATTTAGCTCACCTTGATAAAATATATTTTTTTAAATGAAAACCAAGTCGAAGTCAGCAAGGATTTTACGGTTGAAAATGGATTATCGGTGTGTTATTGTATGAGCAACTATATTAATATGATACTATGCTTTAATTATATTACTTAATCTATGCTATATTATTATAGTACTATGTAGCCGCGTATGTACTATAGGTACCTAGATAAAATTACAAGCAATCAAGAAGATAATAACCATCTACAAAATTATTTACAAAAAATGCAATAGGTAAAAAAGATTGATAGCTAGTTGTCACCTATTGTAATTATTAACTTGATACCTGCTGATGAATTTAATATGTAAAAGTCATTGTTGACTAATTAAAACCATTTTTACAACAATTATTTCTGGTGGTTTTTTAAAACTTATATAGACAATACTAAAAATTTAGGTACTTATATAAACTGGCATAAAATATACAAACATTGTTATTAATTACACTTAATAATTATTATCACATTACCTATGAATTCCCATATGGTTAAGTAATTATATACTGCTTGTTAGTGAGTACCCGTAACGGACAATTTATCATAAATTATAAATTATAATACTCTAAGGATTCCTTAATCTTTATATCACACAAGTGTACTATATATTTTGGATTTTTCACTTCAGTGACCAAATGTTTTCCTTACAAAAACTGGTTTGCCTAATATGTATTATAATTAGATATTTTATTTATGAATTCAGATATTTTCATTCATTCTGCAATGATATCAACACCCGAGCGCAATATTTTTTTAAGGTTTCTTATTTGTATCAGACTTTACATTCTTATCGAGTAGGTCCGTCCATCGCAGCGTTGTAATTCTTTAATTTTTATAATAGTTTTGAAAATTAATATACATTTTTTATAGGCACCTATTAAAATGTTATTGTATACAATTTGTGGTCTTAAGATTCGGACACGATACATGTCATCCACGTGTGATGAGTATAATCATTATTCCATTCCATGTATCATTATTTATTTTAATGATATTCCTTATGGTGTAGTATAATTTCGTTCATCTACTATGTTTCATATAGGTAGTTATAATTAAACTATAGCCTAGAAGCACAAACTACAGCATTTATCACATTATATTATTTATATCTGTTTTTTATGTGAAATATTACATTATTACTAAATAAATTACTCCTTGTGACTGGCCTTAAGCTTTAGGTACCTATGCATTATGATATTAATTAATACAATTACCAAAATTACTTCCTATAGATGTATACCGCATTAACACCTATACCAAGCTATAGGCTAGAGATACTCTTAAATAATTGTTAAAACTAATTTCGTTTAATTTTTAATTATTATTGATATTTCATAGCTTTATATTTCATTCCAGAATCTACATTCTACAACAATTTCAAAATAAACTACATACCTAATAATTTAAATCCTCTTATATCAAATTTATCCTCTCTATACCAACCCTATACAACCCGTTAACTGAAAAACAAATAATTCAGAGATTTTTTAACTTAATTATTATTCATACTCAAATTCAAAAAAAAAAAAATCAATTCTCAAGTTCAGATTTTAGATAATATTATTAATGTTATTATTACCTATGTATTATATTTATACCATGGTATCAATGGCCTAGTGTGGCGCGGTAGTTGTCCTCAATCACTACTATGTTCTGAGATCAAGCATCGGCGGCGACGCTAGCTGTTGTATGGGTTCTTAGTGACGGATAAATGATGCAAACCACATACACACACACACACAATATGTTCCAAATCTAATCTAAACCACCAGTTAATTTAAGATCAATTTTTTCTAACTTTATTTTATTATTAAATATAGATTGTAAAAAAAAAAAAAATATATAAAAATATAATTATTTTAACATTTCCTTACATTTTTGTTTTCATTATAATCTAAATAATAAAAAAAAGGATAAATCTCTTCTATATGTAAGTTTTGAGTTACTAGCTAATTTTGTTTAATTTTTTTTTTTTTTTAATTTAAAAATATAAAACTAGAGAATTGGATATTTAACCAAATATTTTTATCACTATATATTATTGAGATTTAATATAATTTTTTTAAATATTTTGGCAATTTATTTATAATTATTTGTAACATTGATTTTATTAAACTCATGAAGTCATCTATTCAGGCTTCATATTTTTAATTTGGTTTGATCAAGTTTAAATTTTTATTTACATAATATTATATTCTTAAATAATTTTCTATACAAAATTTGATGAAGACAAAGAGGAGACTCTTTGTTCTCCTAAGGCCATAACCCTAAAATATATAACTCTAACAAAACTAACAATAAAATAAAATAAAATCGGAAACAATGCATTTTTATTATTAACAAATCTCTCAATATGTATATTTTAAAATTGTTATGATACAATATAATTAAATAAACTTATCAATAAAATGTGTCAACTTATTATACACAACACACAAAGTATGTAATTATAATTGATATAATATTTTGAATTTTTTAAATACTGTCTATCTTATTGTAATAACATTATCTCATACAATGTGAAATACAAATAGTTTTATTGACATTAACTGCAAAAGAATTGGATTACATCATGTATGTACTCACGTAATACAGTACTTATATAATATTTATTAAAAATCTGATAACGGCCTAATCTCAAGGATCATCCATTTGACGTGCCAGTGATACTGGTCGGTAACAAAGTGGACCAACGATATGATCGGATGGTAACGTATGCCGAAGGTCGGAAACGTTGTCAAGAACTTGGGTGCGTGGCTTTTCATGAGATTTCTGTGAGGGAAGATGTCGATCAGGTTCGTGAAATGTTTACATAGTTTTAAAATTATATGATTATAAACCTTTTGATTTTGATTTTGTATTATGTATATATTTTATAGGCATATGCAGTATTTAAGGAAGCGTTTAAATGCTGGAAATCAATATCTAAAAATCCAAAACTAAAACGTTCTTCTTCTGATCACGGTGCAGAAGCACTTTTCAATTCGGCATCTAAATTTATAAGTATTAATATATTATTAATTAATTTAACATACATATATAATATATTTAGAGCCATTTTCCCTTAATTACATAAATACAATGTACAAATTTGAATTTCATATTTACAAATTAAAAAATTATGCAAATAAAAAATATAAAATAATCGTTTACCTATAAAGTATAAAAAGTAAAAATTAGAAATGAGGGTTTCTAATATTGTAATAGCCAATAGGCGCGAGACATTAACCACTTAACGGAGTCATTGTACATGTATAGCTAATGATGAAATGATAAATATAAAATAAAACAGAAGAAATAAGAAAAACTTTTAAATATTTTATTGTTTATGAATAGGAATAGTAAGAGTATTATTTACAAACCGTATAGTTATTACTAAAAACCTATTAGAATAAGATAGATCAAGGATGGCATACGAGCCTAAGATAGCATAAAAAAAAAAAAATGTTCATAGCATACATTAAACTTAAATACTTCCTTACATCAAACAAATTAGTAAATACTAAAGTAATGTTTTTTTTATTTTATTTGTTTACTTAATAAATACATGAGATTTAAACTTTTAAAGTAATACATTTTTTTTATATTTTTCTTATCATTTATATTATATTTATCTTAATTTTATATGGCACGCAAGAAAAAAAATAAGAAATCAGGTAATTTTTGGCATGTCAAGCTAAAAACATTTTTCATCCTTGAAATAAATCTAAAACAAAACCGCTCTCCTATTTTTGAATTAAATTTTTTTTCAATCTTCCTATTTTTGAATTAATTTTTTTTTCAATCTTTAACTTATAAAGTTTTCTCAACCTTAAAAATTTAAAGATTAAGAATATAAAATTACTTAGAGATTTGACTTAGATTTTTATACTGTATACAACATTTAATATTATAAATATTTGTTTTTATAACTGTTTTCCATGCATGTGTAGTGAAATACTTTTTTTATCAAACTCTTTCTTCATGAGTTCAAATTAGTTCAAATTATTCAAAACTAGTTTTTTTTTTTTTTTTAAAACAACTTTGACTAAAAAACTTTTTAATTAACTCCGTATGTGACTAAATCGTTTATAACAAAAAAAAATAAAAATATATATATTAATTATTTTTTGTAATAAACAATTATGTCACATACGAAATAAATTAAAAAGTTTAAAAGTCAAATGTATTTAAAGAAAATAATATAATTTAAGAGTAAATTCGAGAAGGAAGAGTGATTCATTTTACTAAGTATTCCTGAAAAAAAGTTTCAAAAACAAGTATCTACAATATTAAATGCTGTACAAAAAACCCGAGTCAAACTGAAGGTTATCCGGCTGAAATATTTAATGTTATATACCTACCTTAAATTATGATAACACTATAAAATATATATATATTTAACTTATGAAACTTAATTTTGTTGTTAAAGCTAGGTAATAAATACAATATATTTTGTAATAAATTCGTGTAAAATGCGTAGTTAAAATAGTTAAATAGATATTAATATTATAGAATAGATTAAAATTTAATGTTACATTTGTTATAAATTATAATATCTAAACGTTCTGAGCAGTGAGCATCATATTATGGAAATATTTTTCGTTAAACTTGAACATTAAGTTCTATAGCTGATAATATAAAACATTTTATATGGGTAATAAATTAAATTTACTATAAAATCTAATATTTCGCAATATTATCATCACACGCTTTATTATACATAATATTCTATATTGTGTTTCTATAGTGGCCCGGTTTGTACTATGATGCAAAATTTTAATTATTTTAGCAATGTTTATCGAAATGTTGATAGCCTTACCAACAGTGGCATATTCATAACCATCTAGATATAGATATACATAAACACTATTCTTTATGGAGATGAACATTTTGATTTGTATTGTTTTATATTATTCTGGAAACCATTTGATAATATTACTTAAACAGTTATTATTTTTATTATTCTTGTCAGTGGCTACTATAATTTGTATTAATAGTTCATTAGTTGGGTGTTAAAGTTTAAACTAATTTTTAATCTAGAAATTCAAATCTGAAATGGAAAAACCAATTTACTAATTTATTGTAGAATAGATATATCACATATTTATACACCTACTAGTTTTTTAGTTTATAAATTCTACGCATTCGTCATGGGGCTGTTTTCACTCATAATTCATTTTCTTACCTATTATTGTTGAATAGAAGAGTAAACAGTAATAGTATCTACTCAAAATCGAGGTTTTACTCCAATTTTAACATAGCCCTAGACAAAATTTAATATCGTGATGTATGTACTTAATAGAATGCAGTATCCGGACTAAGAACGCATTGCTAATATCGGACATATGTGAATATTCGAAACTCCACCTACGTAACTGTTATTCTAGCCAAACAAGCACGGTTCCAAAAAAAAAATTCGGAAAAAAAAATTATGCATGTTCATAATAACAACAGATTAATCATTAAGTTTTCAACTACGTATATTAAGTATTATATTACTAAAATATTAAATATACATAGGTATGTACGTCACAGTCGCATTTAAACGTATTTGCTATATAGAAACCTAACTTACGCGACTAGACATGCGTAATCGTCATTATAATATACCATCTTCGTTTCAATAGATGTATACGATTTAATTATTAGTTAATGAAAGAATAAAAAATAACGTAGATACAAGGCACATAAACAAATACCTACATTAACTACATGGGTATAACTTTGTATAGTAAACAAAGAGTTTGGACTTTACGGACATTAGTCATGTATGGCAATAATAAATGTATATATTATTGTAAATTAAATACAAGTCATTTTCCAATGTATTTTTATAATCCTCATTAAAAATTTAAAAAAAACACTTATAATAATAGTAGGTGTATAATCGGTTATACCTATTTATGGTGGTTCATTTGGGGAGGGGTTAGAAGCATATGGGTATGTACTGTAATACTGATTGTAGTTATTGCTTTTTAGATTTTTCGCCAAGAATTATGTAGGTATTAATTTAAGTATAAAAATATAAAACTTAAAATTGTTCAGTTATGTACTGATTGCATCTTATGAATACCTGTATACAGCAAAGGTAAACTTAAAATTATTCCGAGCGTGCGATTCATGGCCAGTGGCTCACCCTTTATGCAACTGTTTTAAGAGGATTAACATGGTTCACCTTGACTTTAACCAATATGTAATATGGTATTCCGGAATTCCGGTACAGTTTTCGCCTTTTGACAACCTCGCCTCTCCTCTCCAAAACCTCTTATTTTTAAGCAGATACACTAACTATTATCATAATTACTTCAATATTCACCATTTATCAGTGGCAAAAATAAGGGAACTTGGATGGGTTTAATCCCCCTCCCAAAAAAAAAAAAAATCATAACAAGCCCACTCAAACAATATAATATGTAAGTAACGATCTATAAAGTTACTATGTATCTATAGATATTTCCAACTTCCTTCTATAGTTTTAAAGCATCATCTGTTAAATTACACTCATTAAGAAATATTGATAAGCTGAAACGTCCTTCACATAGAACTTTGAACATTTTCGCCGCTGCCATTTTTAATAACAATAATACATTGCAACACGAACATTTTAAATATTATATGATATATATATCGTTAAAATAACGCAGGTTGGCCACTAGTGTTCGGCGATAGCGCATGCAGTTCGTCAAATCGAACAGAGGACACTCCAGAGTTTCGGGCCAGGGCTTCGACGGAAGGACATATCCGGTCGGGCGCGACGAATTGCCGGTACCTGCCCACGCTGTCAGCAAGAGGAAGTATGTGCTGCTACTTGAAGAAATGAGTGTCAACGCCGACGCGTATAAACATGCACATATTATATTATTACAACGTATTATTTATTAAGCTGTACAATAATATATGTCGCGAATTGGCGAGTGGCGTCGATAATTTTGTTTTGATGTACAATCAAATACGATACGACTTCAACGATGTATTATGTATAATTGTGCGTTAATACGCGTATTATAGTTATAATTATATCATTACATAACTTATGTACTTATGTATGATTAATGTGAATTACAACGATCACGTGTTGGCGAAAACACGAACAATGATTACATTGACTCATATAATACACCTATATAAACGTGTAAACAACAAATAAAATGCCTAAGTAAAATTACCTAACTAATAAATACTACACCAACAACACGCACGAATGTTTTTTATAACGTTGGGATAAGAATACATTATTACAAATGACGTTTATTTATAAAAACACAGCATGCGTACTTGCTTATAATATAAGGCAGGATAACAAATTTACGCTAATATCGATTATTGACCAATATAATATATGTCGTATTTATTTTTTCACGACAAAACGTTTAAAGTCTTAGATTTTGATAAATCCTTCATTATGGGAATTAAAATATTATTATGTCAGACTATGAAGATAATATTATAAGGCTTCGTAATCGACAACTTCCCCATCGACCGATTTAGTAATTAATGACTAGGAAAGAATGAAAGATAACAATTAAACAACATATGATAACGTACCTATTAACAATGCTCAAAGAACTTATTCTTACATACTATAGGTAGGTACTTAATATTTGATATTGTATGAGTTAGGCAAAGATCCGGCATTTTATGCAAATGCATATTGTTCAATTCACCTAGAATAATTTTGATTATAGCTCTCAAAGTTTCGTAATGTGTAGAATCTATGCGTAATTCTTTGTCATGTTTAATTAAAAACGACTGTAGACTGTATATTTCTATATAATTGCATAAAATTTACGTTTTTTTGTTGTTTTTTTTTAATAATAAGTTAATTCA
The DNA here is from genome assembly GCF_002803265.2 of Melanaphis sacchari. NCBI lineage: Eukaryota > Metazoa > Arthropoda > Insecta > Hemiptera > Aphididae > Melanaphis > Melanaphis sacchari. The sequence goes on along the minus strand of NW_020271193.1, from coordinate 1,909,763 downwards.
ATTTTTTTTCATTTTGCTTGAAGCTTTCTGTTATAGTTAGAACTGATGAGGTCAATACATTAAAATTAAAATTCTATAAGGTTAATTCAAAACGTTCAAAAAAACATTGAAAAATAATTCTATAAAAGATTAACTTATATAGTAATACTATAAAATTGCTATTCGACTTTCAATTCAAACAGAGATCATAATACAAATCGAGAAATGAAAAATCAGGCGCTATAATTTCAAAGAAACTCTCATTAAATTATAAAGGGATTTTTCGGTTTAAATCATAATCTTGTAGGTAATAATGTTAGAAAAAAAATCAAAATTTGTAAGAAATTTACAATTTACATTTTAAAATATAATTTTGTTTTGTTCAGTAACGTTTTTTTTCACTACACATTGTTTCCAATCAACCAGTATTTATAATTTCTTATTTTTTAAATTATTTTCAATATTTCGTAAGTAAGTACCTTATGGTACTCATGCCGTATTATTTTTACACATTATATACCATCATACCTACCTAAATATTATAATGGCCTCAATTAAGTCTTCCCTCTAAAATCTAGCATTAATGGCTAATGCTACAAAAAATAGTCACTTCTTACTTTTTTTAAATATCAAATTATTAGTTTTTTCTAAAAATAAAAAATCGCTCGATCAATTTGAGTGCCTTCAGTTAAAAACAAATCACCTTGCGCGTCGAGTGCTGACGGTCTAATATGAATAGGAAATAATTTCCTCCACGCTATTATGCTTATTATAATATTATATAATAAATGATGAGCGAAACTGATGATTTAGGTATAACTATTACCTATACCTACCCACAAAATATAATATATGCGTTACCAGCTATACTATTATGCCAGACGATGGTAAAACAAAATAGATAGGTACGCATTTCTGCAGAATTATACACATAGTCATACAGGAAACAATATTTACAACTTAAAACGTATATTAATGGTACATGTTATAAAAATAATATATTTTACGCATACAGGTATCGTTGTATATATACGAACACGACGCGGTATACGTGAACATATTTTAGATTTGGAAATCTACATTCCTTTTTGTATTATTATTTATTATTAGGAATAGATACAATATTATGTAATTTAAAGTTTTGAATAAAAACATTAAACATTATATACGCATAACTATATATATAGTTATTCACCAAGCATGCTTATCTCTTTTTTCTCTTCAATATTACAGTATTCAAATTCTAATTTTGATAAGTTTTTAATATACTTACTTAAAAATCATATTTTTGAAATTTTTGAGATTTTTCCACTACCAACAAAAAGAAGAAACCTATGGTAATACAAACTAATGTTTTACAATTGAAAACCCTCTTTTTGCTTTAGTAAAATTATAGAATTTTTTGTGTTTTTTTTTTAAATGCCGATGTGGCGATGTGCCTAATTCTAAATTTGAACAAGTAGTTTTTCAATTATTACAATTTTTTTTTTATCAATGATAAAACTATAAAAGTCGTTAAAAGTGATTTTACAAAAATATTAAATATATGTAAAACCTATAGTATTATCTATTATACTTGAAACAATAAAGTGTTTGCACAAACTATAAAATAATATCCATAGAAAAAGGGAGATTCGATACATTTTAGATGTGCATCTTAATTGTGTTTACGGTAAAATAGCTGGTCTTCATTTGAAAAAAAAATTTATCATAACAATCAATCTTTAAACAATACAAAAAACAAAGTAGATAGGCTAGATAGGTTAGGTTATTTAAAATATGATCTTAATAATTCAATAAATCTAAAAGGTGAAACATAATGTAGGTACCTACTTATATAAAAAATTAGGTAGGTATTGTTCATGTTTTCGCTATTTAATCAATTCTTAATAAGAGCAAAATTACATTTATTTCCTTCTAAAAAATATTTAATAGAAGGTTTTAATCAAAACGATTATAGCAATATAAATTATTATTATACTATAATTTCATGTTATATAGATAATGTACGAGTCGGTATACCTAAATATTACTACGAGACATGAGAGGTAAAAAGTCAAGAACTAAATGCACATAATATTATAATGTACGAAAAATGGAATACGACAGAAGGTAGGTATAATACGAGTACCTATATATATATATATATATTATAATGTATTTATGTTTGTAATATATAACGATATACCTACCTATTAATTTCTTAGTGAATCGTATAAAAAGTCATGACCCAATAAAATAAGAGGAAACAATTTTTATACGCACGCTTCACTTACATACAGTTGTCTGTACAGGAATATAATATGTCCTTGATTTAAAGAGTCGATTGTAACCTTCCCGATATAATACATGTATGTATAATATGTAGATAATATGTTTTTCATCTAATTTCTCTGTCTATATCATAATAATAAATTAACTGTGAACAAATCAATGCACATTTTTTTGGCCAATAGCCAGTTACTAATATAGCTAGTTTAGATGATATTTAAATGTTAAATTTAGTAATTAAGGTACCTATCTACCTATTCTAGATTATTTCTATCAATAAGTGGCGTGTTCAGTTTTTTTTTAAAGGGGCCGGAGTTATTACACTTTTGACTATTATCGTTTCACATTAAAACAAAATATAAATTTATTTTCTTGTATTTGTCTGCAAATGTTAGTTAATTTTAATAATCTATCATTAATCGCGTGTAAAGAGAATTTGTATTATCTAGATGTATTATTATAATAATTAGGTAGGTAATATCAGTAAATAGTTACATCTTGGGGTGAATCATCGCGTAATGGTGATAACTATGCTTTCATTACTTTATCAAATAATATTTATGACAAAAATAAGTAAGAAATGGGGGGAGAGCACCATACGATACTTTGATTTCCCCCCCTTCCCACACTCCGGGATTACGCTTTTGATTAGATAGTATAAAATAAATATATTTTAAATTTTTTATTGAAAATTCCAAACAAGCATAATCTGACTAAATATAGGTAGGTGGTATATATGTATTTCATAATTAACCATTAAACAAATAGATTATAATGTATTAAGTCATAAGAAATATTTTTAATAGGTATTAAAATTGTATTTTTTTATATTTTAAGTAGGTACTTGCCAAGGTATAATAGGTTAGAAATATTGTGGTTGAACTAATCTTAAAATTTATAATTTAAAATTTCATTTAAAATTATTTTTGAATACTAAGCAGAGCAATGATTAAAAATTAGGTATCTATTGGTTTTACGATGTGTTTATTTTTGAGTTTATCTATACCTTTTAAAGCAGCAAAAATACTTAGATTTAAAACTTCAATATATTTTCTGGTAGGAAAATGAATCTAGTTGATACTTAAGAAGTCAAAATTAAACAATTTTTTTGTAAAAATTTGGATCAGATAGGTAAGTATATAAACAAAGAATAACACTTAAGCATTTATGTACAGGTATTATTATATTTTATATACCTATACAATAACATTTTCAAAACATTAAATTCATTTTAAGCTGCAATTGTTTATTTATTTTTTTTTTTTTATATACTTAATAATAAATGAAATATAACCGTATTTTGTTGAATTTAAATTTAATATACCGTAAAACAGGGTGAACAGAAACACTTTTGAATTTTGAAATATCATAACAATTTTTCTATTTAGGCTTTATACATGATCAATACATCAAAATATTGGTCTTGTTGAGTACTTTAAGTGTGTATATTCCAATTGTTTTTATGTTAAACAAAGTATTTTATATATTTTTTTAAGTGCTTTGTTTCTATTCCCCCCGAAAGATGGTGTCTATAGAAATATATATGGTTTTTTTGGTGTATTTTACTATTTTACCAACTGAAGGATGAATAGAAATAAATAAATAGATTTTTAAAAATATAGAGAACAACATTTTCAATTTAAAACTTTTTAATTGAAATTTATAACTTTTTTTTTACATATTATGTAACATTTTTTTTTCTTTAATACCTAAACATTTTAACAAATTAGTAGGTAAACTAAAACACAATATAAAAAATGTTATCCACCATTAAAAATACGTACAGTCTTTAAAATATTTTCAATTCAGTCTTAAGGATGTCTTTCCCGCATTCAGACTTAATTTATACAGGTAATATTTTTGACTAGGAGTTTTATTTACAATCATAATTAAATTTCAATAAACCTCTACCGTAAGGAATAGGTTTTTCTAGTTTTCCTACTACTTGAGAAGTGTTAAACTCACATACATCACGGACCACTGGAAAGCCATACACCATACCTTTGTACTCCCTTGTTGTTTTGCTTCTTAAAAAAGTTCCAAGAAAAATTGTTTTATTTTTTTTTTATTATTATAATTTGGCCAATTTAATACATATAATTTGAATTATTAATATAAGATAAAATATATTTGCTATAAATATACGTGCCATCACAACTGTGTTTCTATTCACCCCTAAAATAACAAAAGTCAGTAAAACCTATATATTGAAATGACTAATTAAATTTGTTAAATAATACTTACAATTTATAAAACCTAACAATATTTCAAAATGATCGTAACAAGAAAAATGAAAATGTTTATAATATTTACCTGATAACAAGAACCATTGATTTTCGTAATAATTTATTAGGATTATTATCAGTTGTTGCTCATCAATTTTTATCCGCATGGCGGTAGAAATAAACGGAATGTTTAGAGATCATCGAATTTCGTACTAATGTATATTCGATTTAGTGAAGGTTTCATATTGATAACACAAATATTCAGTCGGGGAGATGTCAAAATAATAACTTTCCTGATTTTGTTTCTATTCACCCCGTTTTACGGCATATATATATATAAATATATATATTACAGTGACTTCTCGATAACAAGGTATACCAACACTTTCTGTACCTACAGCAATTATTATTGTAATCTATTTATCTTCCTTTTTTTTTCAAATACCATTAAGTATCTTTTACATCTTAATCATACGCGGTGCAACAGTGTCCAAAGTATTTAAATTTCAAGAATTTCATTCTCATAAAATATATGAGAATATTAAAATAATGTTGTTATTATTAATTAGTTAAATTATTTTATATAGAAAAAAATGTTCATCTTTAAACTAGTATGCTGTGGTTATAAAATAGTTGTTTAACTAAATTTAAATAATTTAAATTTATAAAACTCTAGTTAGTCTAATAAGAACTCAGTGTAGGAAATTACTTTTTGTTAGTTAATATCTCTTTAAATTTGAATCCAGGTTTTTAAATGTAAGTATTGAAATCAATTTTGGATTGAACTTTGGAACAAATATCCACCAACAGTAAAAAAAACCTCCTTAATTTTGTGAAAAATTAGCTACCATTGTATGACTGGTGTTTCCTTTAATACTTTTTTTTAAAAATAAGTAAGTACATAAATAGATTGGAAACCACTCCTGACTTATGAATTCAACTTTCAAGTATAAAAAACAAATTTTAAAACTAGGTATCATAATTCATAAGTTAAATCATGAAACAGTTCCATTATTCATGTTAGAAATATTAAAAGTAAATATACACAAGATCTTACAAATTTTTATTTGTTAAAAATAAATATATTTCATAATAAAATAAAATAGTAAATATTTGTTATTTAAAAAAATTCAATTTTGATTAAACATTGTTATTTTTGTTTTAGAGAGAAGGGGTCAAATATAATGTTATTCTGCTAATGGTTAAATAACTGGTATTATTTTTTACAGTTGACACTTATATATACATACAACTTAAAAATAAACTATGATCAAAGAAAATACTTTTGTAATTTTTTTTAATAAATAATTGAAAAATGTTGGTTGAATTGGATATATTAGAGTCCATGAACACAAATTATTTTCTGAGGATATTATGATCATACATTTTTGAGAACTGCTTATATATTATGTAATTTTAGGTGTCCAAAAAGAAAAAAATATTTGAAAAACAAATGAACTGTAGGTAAAAAATGTCTATAAGCTAGAAAAAAAGTAAAATTACTACAATATTATTGTTAAATATTTAAGTTATATTGGATTATTAAACCAAACGAAATGATCAATAAATGCTAAAAAAATAGTATTTAATTACTTAATTTAACATTTTAAGCGACAAATTTTAAATCATTTTTTTTTTTACAAACTAAATATCATATTTTCAATGCAAAGACACAAGATGCTTCAATACTTTTTATAATTTTTATAATACCCTTATATTGGACAATACTGTACATACATATTACAAATATATAGTATATGTTTCCTCGTCTTCCAAAAGTTAAATTAACCAGTTTATACCTTTTATAGTTTATATGATATTTACAATTGGAGAATTTCTATTTTAATAGTTTATATTATTTACAACATTTAAAAAATTATATTAGGTTTTATAGTTTTAATCATAATAGTAGTAACTTAAAAATGATTTTTAGTTACACATTTTTATTGCTGTAAAATCTATATTAAGAAAAATTTGGAAGAACTTTAAAATCTATAGGAAATAACTAAAAAATTTTAAATTATTTATCAATTTTTTAATCAATTATAACGTTCTAAAAATATTTGATTGTTAGTAATATATCAACGTACAAGCTATCACATATGATATTCTATCACTCATCAATTGTAAATATACAATTACTTATAAATTAAAAGCTTTTAATAATTACATTGACATTAATTGTTTTACAATAAAGATAGGATCTAATATTTATAATCTATTAAAATATTTTATAATTATAACAAACATTATTTTAATGATACAATCAACTATCATCGATAGTTGACTAGTTAAATAAGTTATCAATATAACTTAATAATAATAAATACAGGATATCATTATATTTCATTCATATTTAATAGGAACTTCAGATGCCGGCTTATGTGCAGAGACATAGCTTTATTATACAGCAAGCATATAGATATTTGACTTAGTTGGGAGGAGACAAATAAATGTTGATTGACTTCTGCCTGATGAAAACTGGTCACAAGTTCCTTCTTAATATGAATGAAGTATAAATAAAGAAATTGTAAATGATTACCTAATTTTACTATTGCATAAAAACAAATTAAAAATACAAATGAAGAACGCCAGAATACAATTTGGTAAGTATTGAATTGATAGAGTGTATACAACATAACGTCATAAATTAATTTGTTTTATTAATATCTAAAAATATATTTTGTACAGAAAATGTAATTCATTCAAGATAGTTAGTTAAAATAATTAATCTATTAAATGTTAAGCTATAATATAAAACATTAAAAATTATTGATTTCTGTTATTTTAAAATAGAACAAACAACCTAATTACAAATCATCTAATTACTGATTACAATTGTGGTAACCATTAAAATTTATAGAGCAACACTAAAGCAACTTAAAAATAATTGAATTATAATAAAATATATTATGGTTTTTATAATTTAATTATTTAACTTTAAGTGTAAATAGCTTTCACATATTAAATATCAATATAATAATATAGGTATATGTATAATATTTGCAATACAATATAATTATTATGACTAATAGTATATGTATATAATGCTACATATCTTATATTATATACATACACAGTCCTATCACTTGCAGTGTTAGAAAAAAATTTTTATTAAAACAATAATTATTTATGATAGAGTATATTAACATAGTCACAATCAGACAGGTAAGGGTAGAATAACATTTATAAATTTACATGTGTTGCCAAGTGATAGGTATTAGATTTTGTGTTGAGTCTAAATACCTAGATATTTCTTCATGTAACCCATGACTCAGCCAAAGTAATTCTAATCTTTGATACAGTTCTTTACAAAGGTACAATGGGTTCCCACGTTTTAGGCCTTGATCAGTTTCACCATATTCATCCAAATATGGTGGCATTATAAAGCTTCCTTTATTTAAAGTGGCTAACAATAAAACTTCACACTCGCGTACACGTAAGAAAACTCCAACTCCACAACCACATGTGTAAGCATGGCCAGAACATGCTCCAACCTAAAAAAAAAAAAAAACAATCATTTTATTAATTATACAACTATAATTTCAAAAAGTGTAGACATAATTAAGAAATAAGCCATTTATTTGCATTAAATATTTATATTATTTTAATTTTTTGTGCATTGAAAAATATCTTAATTACATAATTTTATTGACATAATGTATTATAATAAATACAGGTAGGTATTACTGTTAAATACTATGCAGTTTATTATAAGTACACTTATGGCATATAAGTGATGATTATGAATTATGATAGATAAAATAAAATAGAATACCTAACAAAAATAAAATATGAAAAATAAGAGTGTTAGTGACCTATAATTTGTTTTCTACTAATATTTGAAGGACGCACATTTGTGACAAAATATTACAGTGCTAAATTTTTAAATTTTCAATAGTTATTAAAATTAAAAGTTTAGATTTACATAAAAAAAAAATATTTTTACAGTATAAAGAAAATAAATATGAAAAGGCATATAATTTAAATTATGCTTTAATTATTGCTCTATTAATAAAGACTTTATTAGTATAATAATAAACAATGTTAGTTGAATAAAGCATAATGAAAAATAATAGATAATTTATAAAAGTAACACAACATAATATGAAGAGAGTAATTATAATATTAAATCTATCAAGTAAAATATCAATAAATAAATTATATAGACCTTAATAAATTGAAATGAAGGCGAATTATTGGATGAATAAATAATTAATAACTTACAGCAACACGTTTGACTTCAGTTTGACAACAGTAACTTTGAGAACATAGCATTGCTCCACACACCAAACACATAGTTGGATTTCTCGAATCTTCATGATCACTATTTGGACAGGTAAACATTGATACTGTGTTGATCAATTCACTATAATCATCTGGTAGATGTACTAATCGATTGATATGCAACCAATCTCTAAACTGCAATTTTTCACCTTGTTTTATTCTTATTACCTTATCATTTTCACACCATTTATCTATCAATGCTTCAACATATGGTTTGTCTAATATTTCTTTACACGTAATAGGTAATCCCAAATAAGCACACAAACTAGGGTAATCAACTCCAATGCCATTTAATAAGGAACCCGATGATGCTGGAACACCAGTTAGGAAATGGTAAAACAAACAACAACTTCGCAAAAACGGTATAGAACGACATTTTATTTCATTCCAAACACATTCTGTGTTCTCAATTTTAATACCACGAAGCTTTTCAACTAATTTAGCTAAACAATACGTGTCTTCATCGTCACATTCCGCCAGTTGAGGAAGCACATCAACTTCTTCCACATAGATATTCATGGTTAATATAATTTGTACTAAATTTGAAATGAACATTAAAAGTAGTGTATGGAAATCTAGCATAGTTCCTCTAGGTGCTGGGCCAGGCACTTCAGTATAGTACAAGCTAGGAAGAGTCATAGTCAATGAAACTAACATTCCAAAAGCATCCCAATCGAGTATTCCGATTGAATTATTTCCACCATTATCAACGGCCAAGGATAAAAGGCGAAGAGCATGTAAATTGATTTCATGTTCTTTTTTCCAAGTTGAACTGAGAATTCCTGAAACCCGAACCAATGCTTCTAGACAATCTTTTTGTCGAGAAGAGAATTCACCAAGTAATGGTTTGTTTTTATAGCGAAGAATCACTTCATTTGAATGTATAGTGTATGCACATGCTTTCCATGTCATTAATGGGATTTGATTGTTATCAGGATGTGGATTAGTGATACCAGTGGCTTTTGAATAAGTAGTATGAGCAAATTTTAATATAGTATCAACTAAGCTAGTTGAAAGTTCACTGTTTTTATATACCGATACTTTAGGTACAGCTTTTGGGGACGATTTGTCAAACATCAGTATTTGCATAATAAAATCATTAGTTCCTATGGAGAATTGGTTTGACGGTGGCAAAACTTCTTCTTCGTCTTCATCTTCATCATGAGGTATTTCAATATTATCTCGTACAACAATCACCTGAGCTAAATTATTAGCAGGCTGTAATTGTAATGAAACATCTCTCCGAGTAGGACGACGTCTTTCAGGTTCTGGACTTGTTGATTGTTGAGCAACAGATGGTTGTGATTGAGATACTTCAGGAGTTTTTGGCTTGACAACTTTACTTTGTTTAAGCGCCATATTTAATCCTTCTAACCAATTTTCAAATGTTAAATTTTCAAAAGTTTTCATGTTCTCTGGCTCGGTAAAACTTGAAATTGGTGGTAACAATGGTAAGACAGTATTACAAAGTCCTTCACAAAGTGGACAGAGATACTCATTTTTATGCACGTCAAAACTCAAAGAATGTCTTAATCGATAAGGTCTTCTGTTCTCTTTGGCTAGAATCATATCAAAATGTCTTTGCCAACAAGAAACATGCATAACATGTCCACAGGTGGAAATATAAGGAGAAGGACCAAAATTTAATGGTATATAATACGGGTCAGAAGAGTTATCAGCAAAATTTTCTGAATTATTTCTTGCTTGACAAAGAACAGTCGATTTTTGTACAAATGTAGCTAAAACCATTGCTTGGCTATCATGGGTCACCAATTGTTCTTCTTGACACAAAATACATGTATATCTATTATCAAAAGTACTAGATTTAGTTTGATGTGGACCTAGAGCAACAGAAGGTTCACTAGTATTTTCTAGGATATCCATACTAATTGATTCTGAATAAGTAGGTGTATTATCAAACAATGTAGCGTTATCTTTCATAAAATTGTTCTGCATTTGTGCAATCTGAGCCATAACAGTAGCTCTTCTATCAGCTGCTAATTTAGCTCTTTTTTGTTTTTCTAATTCTACATCTACACTTTTCACACCTTCCATGTTTTCAACTTCTTTTTCTACTGATTCAGTTTTATCACACTTTCTTCTTGGTGCAGATACTTGTTTAAACTTATTTAGTGTCCATATAGCCAAGTCTTTATAAGCTTCAACTCTAGGGCTACGCCTAAGCTCATCTAATGCAACTTCTATACCATAAGATTCAGAACGTTCTGTAAATGTAAATGATGGACTTTTTTGATTTTCTTCTTCATGAAGAGCATAACCAATAAGATGAAGAACTTTATGAAGTTGAGATTCAGAAAAACTTCTACTTCTTAAATTTACGGTTCTATCTAATATCAATCTCATAATATAAAACATAATATCACATTGCAATAAATTGGCAATCTTTGCAAAAGCATCACTGAATAATGGTAATTTGGGTGGAGGACAACACTCTAATTCCCCTGCTGCTTTTCTCCGTTTTCTTTGTTCTTCTTCAGATTTAGACATTTCTTCTCGTGAATAATGATAGAAAAATACATTATAGTCATCATAAAAAATTGGCTTTAATTCATAAACACCTCTACCTCTAGTTTTTTTAAAATCAGCAACGTCATGTATAACTTTTTCTAAACATTCTTCATCTTCAATAAGGTTTAAGAGTGTTTTATTTAATTCTGAATGAGGCATAGGTTCCACACATAACTGTTGTATTACTTCTTTTTTTATACAATCATCAAAGGTCACTTTTCCAACACCAGGTGTATATCTTTCACCAACTATAGTGATTATAAGAGTTAAAAATTCTTCGACCAAACTAATTGTTTGGCGTATAGATTCATCTTCTGATCCATTTAATAGGTTAAGTTCGTAATTGGGTTGTGCCCATTTTAATAAATTAAACTTGTTTAACACATGAATTAAAAATTCATTACTATCAATTAAGGATGCACCCATTTGAAGTATAACAATATCCTTATCTAACATTTCCACACGACATTTAGAATTATGATACAAATAAATTTGGTTTAAAAGTGAATATCCATTGCGTCTCCACATTCCTGCATGCACTTGTGATATTAAAACGAGAGCACGAAGAACTGGTTCAATAATCTGCTCAGGAGACTGTCTTGTAGTCTGTAACTCAGAATGATCAAAACTTAGACCATAACGGTCTAGACATAAATGTAATCCAGCAAGAAATCTAGAAAGTGGAAGATGTATAGATACAGCTTCAGTTGATACATCATAATCAATACAAGTAACTTTATAATCAATCAATTCTTTAACTACAGTTTCTCTTTGAGGATCTAAAATTGGATTCTCCCAAATTTTTTTTAAAGTCATCCTGTACACTTTTTTTAAAACGATACTATCTGATCCACACCATAATAGAATTTTGGTTATTAATGGCCTCAATTTAATATGCAAGTTGAATGCTGTTTCCCATTCTGGTTCATACTCCATATGTTGACCTACTTGCCTAGTAACGGTATCCATATTTTGCATATAATTAAGTATCTTAAGGACCAATGAAACTGCATGACAAAACGATACTCTTAATTCAGGATTCCATGTATCAGGTACACAACCTAAAAGATAACGAATATCTCCAAGAACATGCTGTGCTCTTTTGAACGGCAAAGTTGATGTATTTCGTTCAAATTCTAACTTGCCTTGTTTATTTACTTTATGTGAACACTCTGATAAAAATGTATTTAAAAGCTGATATAGAACGTCATGATGTGCCATTAAATAATTAGCTAAAGTAGGTACAGTAAATATTTGTACACCCAATGAAGCAACAGAATATGAATAATCATGATCATCATTAATGAAGTCCTTCATAATTGCACCGTAATTTTTGGTAAACACCTTAGCAAATTCTTTTTTATTCTCATATTCTATAAACATACCAGCAATAAAAAGTTTATGCCAGTGTAGTCTTGCTGATTTCCATAAAACAGTATCTTTTCGTAATATGCTTTCTATAATACAACCTTCTGATGGTGTAGATGCAAGTACAACACTTGAAAATACTGCTCTTAAACGTTCTGAATAACCTAGTAAATTCTGCATCCATGTCAACAATCTAAGTGCATATATTTGATGGGCAATAACATGAGAATGAACTACAACTGTTTTCAAAGGTTTACCCCCATGACGTGATGTAAATTTTTCGATTTCTTCTTTTAGGTCTTTACATTGCACAAAACCAGCACATTTAACAACTGCTCTACCTTCTCGATCAATAGATGTTACATAATCAATGGATTCTCGTTGTGGGCATTTAATGAATCTAGTAAGAGTTGTTATAACTTGATCAAATGTATGTGTCTCATCATTATAAAGAACTGTACAAAAACGGTCTTCTTGATTATTATAAATACTATATAAATCATCTAACATCTCATCAGAATCCAATTCAGCAGGTAACATAGGAGGGTGTTCTAAAGTAAGTAATATACGAGCATAACCAAGAACAATTTCAAAAATTAAATGAGCTCGTTTCTCCATATCACTTGTTAACAAGTTTAAGTTAACATGTTTTTTCTCTAAACCAAGCTTATGAGTTTGACAGTAAGGATCTTGTTTCCAAGCTTCTACATCGCCACAGTCACAACAACCACCCCCATAAGATGTTCCCATTTTATATTTATGGTTTTTATGAGGAGATCTTTTAAAACAATCTACACATAATACACATGTACTATCCATTCCACATTCTCGACAATTATATGTTGGCTCGCCCATTTTGAATACTCGACCACATACTGAAGGTGGGAAGTTCTGTTGCGTTAGACCACGTAATACTTCAGTACTATTTCCATTACAAATAAATTCTTCAAGTGTATTGAGTAAAACTTGTTCTGCCTTTCGTTCATTAAATGACCAATCTAGAGAATTTCCTTGGACTTCTGGTTTTAAAATAATTGGTACCCAAGTTTTCCAATAGCTACGAAAGTCAGATTCAGTTAAGGTATTGTTCTCAAATTTTTTGGACCATTCACTAACAATGTCAACATTTTTATCAAGTGTTTTGGAATCATGACTTTCATCCACATCCATTGGAGTATCTAAATCACTCATTATATCATGGAGTTACCTAAAACAAAATCAAAAATTAAGTATGAATATATTTTATTGAAAATGTAGATAGACGCTAGATATTAATACAATAAAATAATTTAAATCAATAATAAGTGATTAATACACAAAAACAAATGTATTTAATTTCCATGCTATTATTAAGGAAATATTAAATTGCTCATTGTATGAATGTATTAATGCATTCAGGATTATAAATATGTATTACCACCCTGTTTACAATACACTATTTTATACATTAATAAATTACTGAACCTTTAACAATAACTATGAGTAAATTCAATTTAAGTTTCCATCGAAAAACTACTATTAATATTTAATTGTTTAGTACTTCTACCTTTCAAAGTAACAGTTAGGTACTTAAATATTAGGTACTAGATAGATAAATTTACAAAATTAAATCAAAAAATTCTATAATATGTATAATAAAAATACAAGTTTTTAATATCATGTCGCTACTTGAGTCATATATTATTATCTACATAAGTTATTTGTTATCTATGTCTTAGGTGATGTCGACATAGACTGAAATAATGAATTTATAATAATGAGGTGAAAATAGTTTTTGTATAGTAGAAAATTAGAAAAAAGAACTACATCACTTGCCATTAAAACTATAAAAAATTATTGGAATTCACAATTCACCCGGGTGAATGGAAGACCTTTAGCAACTTAAGTCATAATGGTTATGTGCTTGTTATTGTAATAATCAGTTATGCTATGTCCAGAAATAAAAATTGCGAATTCTGTAGGTTTTTAAGCAACATCCTACCATAATTTAACTAGACTTAATGGCTGATGGTTAAGTAAAAATGTGCAAAAGAACTAATTTTTGTTGAGCCACGGCGCATTCTTTTACTGAATAAAGTATACACTTTATTAATCCAAAAACAAATGGAATTGAAACTTGGTATGCAAGGAAAAATGTCTAAGTTAAATACAGTACGAAAACAGATGTTGTCACCAACCTATTGAACTAGTCGTAACAAACGGAAAAGTGATGACATTCATTTATTACCTTCAAAAATCTTTATAATAAATTTTTTAAACATGTTAAAATCATTTTTTTGATGTTAAATACACAATTTTTACAGATAATACCATCATTACAGAATAGAGATTGTAGATAATATACAATGTGAACAAACAGTTATGGTAGATATGTTTATATCATAAATAATATATGGTATTAATTTCTAAAAAATAAGTTCCTATGTCAATGATGAGCATCTCTAACAAATTTTTGTCAAATGAATTAGTATTTCAGTGGTTTCACTTTGAGAGTAATAATAAATTTAATACAGTGAAACCTCGGTATCTCAAAATCACAAAAGAACAAAAACAAATTTGACATACTAAAACTTCGAGTTACTGAGGGAATTCAAAACAAAAATAAAAACGTTTAATTACTAGAAAATATATGTATTTATAATATAAAATGTATAAATATAGTAATGTATAATATAGAATATATTATATACATATTATTAGTATTCGTCATTTGGGTAAGAATACATTATTTTTTATGAAAGTAGAATTCTGTCATTTATCTTATATTTTATACTTTATCTAATCTGTTATATATTCAGGTTAGTGAATCGTAATAGGCGGTGGATACCAAATAATGGATTTGACTTAAAGAAAAATTTGACATATGGAATTTGATATACTATAATAACCTCAATAATAACTTAACACGTAAGTCCAATACTGAATAATTGGGACTGAAAAAAAATTCCACATACAGAAACTTTGAGATACCGAAATTAGAGATAGCGAGGTTCTACTGTATTATCAACCTTTCACAGAGATTATACATGAAGAAGCTTTGTTCATGAAGTCAAATGTGATTTATTTAATTTTAAAATTAAAATTAAAACTAGAAATTAATGATATGAACAATACCTTGGAGATGTAACCATAAAAGTTATGTATCTTAATTTGTATTTATTTTTTAATTACTCTTCATATAAATTAATTTTATTGATTTCCTATATAATATAATTTAAAATAATAAATTAGGCTAAATGTTCCACATTTTATAAGGAAATAATTATAAAAATCTAAAATGTCTCTGATAGTTGGTCTAAACCTAGAAAAACTGATTAAGGATAGACAGATAGACTGAGAAATACAGCTAAGCTATAAGCGAAATTTGTTCAAAAAAATCTATTTTATTTATATTTTTCTTGAATTTCTTTACTATTAATTCTAAAATTAACAAAATATATACATCTTCATCTATATCACATGTGGTAAATAAAATGAGTTAAAATTAAAATAAATATTTGAAATAATTAAAAATATTAGTGGTAAATGTTATAGAGCAGTAATATTTCATTAAATAATTTACTCAGGGTAATGCATAATAAAAATAATTTTTAAGCTGTAGTTGTGCCAATGGTAATATACATATAACATACAACCATATAGTGTGGGTTGAGGTGTTTTTCTGTATGAGCTAATGTTTAATTGGCTAATATGACTCACTCTGTATGCATATAATAAAAGAAATTATATATACATTTAGATATATTTAATTAGTATCCTATAAGCAAGAACAAAAATTATATTCAATTATTACAAAATAATAAATTTAAAATGATCTAGTATATTTTTTAATACCTAAGATACAATTAATAAAAAATTATAATAAATTACCTAAATGAAACATTTTTATTTTTGACAATTGGGATACCTATTAATCAACTTTAAAATAAAAATAATTTATTGTTACTGCATATCTTCAATACCTATTGGTAATAAATTGTATTACATATAATTTATTAAATAACACTAAACCTACCTAACAATTTTAAAATTTAAAATAAAAAAATTTTATTTTAAAAAAGTATTTACCTATTTATCAAAAAATAATAGTTATAGATAAGTACTTAATAGATGATCATCGGACAATATATTATTACTTATATTTATATACCTTTTTAGGAATTGATTTAGTCATTTACTTTATAGCATGAATGTCTTTAACCTTGAATAACAAGGAAGTTACATGAAAACTAAGCCATTGAATATTATCAAACCCAATTGTCCAAAGGCACTTTTGTAGATTATAGTTATTGCTAACAGTTATACATAGCATCCATATTGCAGTAGCTCATATTATCACATGTGTTGGGAGTCTTTTAAGGGTAGTGATTTTAAATATGTTTGCATGGAAATAACTAGTCCATTGGTAAATTTACTCTTAACCTCAAAAAAGTTTAATATCAAGGGTTTAACATCATTATTTATTTCAAATTATAATTTTTTCTTAAAACAAGCAGATTTTTTTTGAAATTATGATTATATACCTACAATGAAAATGTAGATTAATTAAATCAGAACTAAAAAAATCTAGAAAGGTAGAAATAAAAAAAAATTAAATGTATACAAATACCTAAATTAAATTTAACTATACTTGTATAAATAAAAGTATGATGAACATATTAATTCATAATATATTATAGATACCTACATAAAACATTATTTTAAAAATAATTCAATAAAAGCTCAAAATTATACAGATTTAATGCAAAAATTAAATTTAAGCAATTACCTAAAATATCATGTTTAACATAAATCATAATCAGTTTTATTATACTTACATAAGTATAAATTGAATATGAGTATATAAGTACCTTCATCTTTGATTTCAAACATTATTAAAAAATTGCAGACAATGAATATGCAAACTCATTGTCATAATTTTGAAGTTATAAATTTGAAAATTACAACAATATAGAAATGAACATGTGTTCTGACGTTTTTGTTTTATTAACTTAAAGCATAAAAACAAAAACAATACTGACCTACACATTTAAGGCAACCCTCAATCTTAAGTCTTTATACTAGCATAGCAAATGCAGCAATTTTTGTCATTGTTTTACTTATAGACAGGAAAATTAAAAATTGATGAACCTATGTTTAATTATATTTAGATTATTTAACCACTTTAATCAGTTGAAGAGAGGGGAGGCATAAAATTAAAGAAAACTCAAGGGCCACTATGAGTAAAAAATAATTGATTGACTGGGGGCTGCAACTAGCTAGGGTGTATATTATATACCCAACTCATCAATAGGTAGTGGTCGTTGAAAAGGTGATTAGGACGTGACAAAACATACGGAAAATTCGCGTGAAAAATATTTGATACATTAAGACAGTTACAAAACAAATGCAAAATACTTACAATTTGAGAGGACGGCGTAAGCAGGTGAGCTTCTTTGGTTCACACCAAACGATTACGACAACAACGACGACAACAGCAGCACTAAATAGGATTTTGTTCTCAGTCGTGCAACGCGCAAAAGCGGACGTCGGCCGTCGGGGGTCGCTTTGGTCGACGTCTGCTGATCGAAACGGACTTTTGCGTTGTCCCTTAGTCGATTTCACTTCTACGTTGAAGTTTTTTTTCACCAATTGATAAAAATAGCAGTAAACCTATCCTCGCGAACAGCTGTCACACCGTCTCTTCACTGTTGTGTGTAATAGGTTTGGGTAGTGTAGACGTAGTAGGTACTTGAAACGACAGCCGTACACATAGATACGTATTATTAATAAAAGTGACAGTAAAACAGTATAAGGTATAATCACAACACAAATTAAATGGAATTTACTATGTTGTGTTTTTATCAACGACAGAATAAAATGGACAATGACCAGGAAATTAAAAACAGACAAAGGACTGAGTACCCCTCATTATTCAACACTGTTTACACCTTACCTGTATTCACCAGGGAGTATGCGCTGGTCCTGTTCTGGTACTGTTAAGGATACCTTAAGCTTTTTACCAATTTGTTTTTATCTATATAGTATCATTGTATCAATATGCTATCTAAAGATTAAAAAAATAATAATATCGAAATTAGTGACGACGACAACTCGACATGTCATAAACATTAAACATTAATCCTATAATTATTGTCACTATTGACAGTACAAACTACAAACGTCAAACACTACAAACTATAAAATATATTAAATACTATCAATTTATGATTATAAATTGTTTAAAATTTGTGTTTCACGTTTTTATAGAATTGTAGATATATTGTACAATTTAATACATACTTTATTCTGTAAATATTATATTATAAACGTTTTATCTATATTAGCATATTATAATAATTACATTAATATATTAGGTAGATAAAACCATGAAAAATTAAATTTTTTATTTATCGTGGTTAAAATATCAATAAAAATAATATTTATTAAGTAATATTACATCTTAGGTTGACGAAGGAGTAATCATAATACAAGATTTACCAGCAAAACAGTCGTATTTTATTTAAATTACATACAATAATGGCTCATCATTTCAAGGAAGAAGACATTGATGGTAAGATGTTAGTTTATTGAATATACTGTAAAAATACTTGTAAGTATTGACCTAATATGCATTTTCAATTTTACATTCTGATATATATTTTTTTTTTCAGAATTTAGAGAATGTTTTTTTCTATTTGCTAGAGAAGGAACTATAAATAAATTAGATGAACTCAGTATAATTATGCGATCACTAGGAATGAGTCCAACTATAACTGAATTAAAGAAATACTTTTCAGAAAATAGTAAGTATAATTAGGTAATTAAATCAAAAAACAGTAATTTTACCTGAAACTATTTTATTTATCTATGGAGAAACTTAAACAATATAATATGTTAACAAATATCATAAATGCATTAAATACATAATACATTCATGTAGATATTTAATGTTAATTGTATTAAATTCTACGCATATTTAAATTTATATTAAATTCTACATTAAACTATTTTAACTGATAATTACAAGTATCACTTTAAATAATGATATAATCAGTATAATCATAAAGAGAATGAACAATAAATGACAAATTGTAGAAACAAAATTTCTTAAGCTAACATTTTAAATTACCAATCAAGTTTTATCAAATTATTCTTATAATTTATAAATGTACTCTAAAAGTTATTAAAAATGCTTTAAAAACACCAAAACAATTAAAAATACAAAATAAAAGTATAAGTTTTAAATTATCTTATGTGTGAAACAAATTTTTGTACTTGAAAAGCATTGTCCAGGAGCTTCCATAAGATAATACATTTTACGTTCAAATCCAGATCCTACTGATAATATAATTACATGTTTATATTGATGGCTAAAAGGCCAAATATGATATGTCACAAATACTAAAATGTTCAGGAGAGGCATTTAAAGTTTTACAATTTTTTAAATTCAAGTTTTAAATTAACTTAGTGTAAACTTAATATGGTGTTTAATTTACTGTAGAATATTAATTTGCTAGCTTATCTTGACTAAAATTTTCTATCTATTTTAAAGTAATTTTTTAATGGAATTAAAATAGACATTTTAGTTTTTGCAAATATCAATTGTTATTATCTTGCTACTTACTAGTATTTTAGGGACATAATATTATATTTGGCCTTTTACCATCGATATATACTATATTATCCAATAATTAATGTATCATTATCAATTATCATGGATATATAATTTTTATAATTGATCTCAAATATTATTTATTGAGTTTAATTATCTCAATTGATTTATTACTAACTCATTGAAAACTTATAACTACAGTAGGGTCTCGTTAATCCAAACGAGAATGGGGAAAGGGATCATTTGGATTAACAATTTGTTCGGATTACTTATTACTTAAAAAAAAAATCAATTCTCTTGCAATTTAAATTTTGAAAATAATCTTTATTCATAATGCAGTATTATTTCATAAAATTCGTTGTTGAAAAGCATAATAAATACAATCAAAATCGACAAAATCATTACAATTATGTTTAAATTATAATTAAAAGTTAATAAGTACATGTATTGCATATTACTATGAATTATGATACACGAGTGTATTAGTATAGTGATGCGACAATTTCCAAGCCTGTTCAGATTACCAAGACCCTACTGTAGTTTTAAAAAATATATCAGTTTTACTAAATCACAGGTATTATTATTTTTTTTAGATGGAAAATTACATTTTCCAGAATTTTTAAAGGTAATGCACAATCATTGTCGCGTAGAAAAATTACCTAATGAAATTTTAGCAGCTTTTAAAGCTAACGATCGTCAACATACTGGAACTATTCATAGTAAACATCTTAAACATCTATTACAAGGTTGGGGAGAACATTTAAATAGCAAAGAAGGTATGTTATTCATTATATTAAATTAACTAAATGATATAAATATCTAAAGCTTGTTTTTTCAATCAAGTTTATTGAGAAAAATAATTGATTATCAGTAAATGTTTTTATTTTTCAGTTGAACAAATCTTTCGAGAAGCCAATGTCCATCCAAATGGCAAGGTTAACTATGATGAATTTGTAAAAATTGCTTGTGCACCAATTCCTGATTATTACTAATTATCACATTTTTTAATATTTGTTAAATTATTTAGTTTTAATAATTTTGATTAATATATCCCTCTTATGTTAAGAAATACTATCTCTAATGTTTTTCATTCACATATTTCTTATTATACTTGAATTTACACTAGAAAGTATTAAAAGTGTAGATTTTCAAAAATTCTCTAAGTGAAGCTATCTATATTTAAATATTATTATTAATTGTTACTAATTATGAATTTTTGTATTGTACTGTATTAATTTATAAATGAAAAATGAAAGCACTTGTATGTTTTTAGGTATTTATAAAATAAGTAAAAATTATATCATTTTACTATATACTCATGTAGCATTATTTATTATAAATTTAATGTTTTCATTCCTCATTTTTTATTTTCTGGACAAAATAAGTATTGTAACTAGTCAAAGGAGAAAGCAAAAATATAAAAATACAATTCAATTTAAATTCCAAAGAAATAATTATTAATATTTGGATTAAAAATATTGAGATAAATTACCATGACACTTATGTAATAAAACTAATATAAAATTATATAGTATCATTTATAATCACTTGTAACCTACTCATAACCATTAAAATAAAGTTTTTACATAGTAGTTCTTTGATGACGTTACTACAATACAACATAAATGTTGGGCTTACGAGTTATTTAAACCTGGAGAAAATTAAGGTCTGTAAACTTAACAGCAGTTGAGGTGAATTTCTATTATCACCATGATGTCACTGCAATAAATTATGTCTAGTTGCATTTTATTACTACTGCTACAACGTATGTATTTAAAATAGATAATAATTTTGATTTTTTTTTTTATCAGTGATACCTAAGATAACATTTAACATTCATATTCTCAGTTAAATAATAATTATAACAAGTAAAGAACCTCTGGACCTCTTGTTGGATGAAGGCTCGGCCATCTAGGACTTGAGAGTGAAAATATTTCATCTGTAGAAAAGAGCGGTAAATGAGTTCACCAAGGTTCGAAGACTGAGGAAAATACCTACCTTCTAGGTAAACAGGTAACTTATTGAGTGGTATACCAATACTTAAAATCCATAATTTGTTATATATTATAGAATGTATATATAGCAACCTCTATTTATTAGATAATTATGAATGACTATAACATTGAAACTTAATTCTGATTGCACTACTGTCTTCAGCATCAATAAAAAAACATACCAACTCAATATAGGTATAAAATTTGATTTATACCTTGTTTTCCAACTCACATTTACATATAGAATGTCTACTAAAGATGTGTGTGTAACAACTAATAAATCAATTAAATGGTATATTGATAAAATTCAATTGGTGTTTGGCTGTAAACTTATAAGTAACACATTAGTTTCAAAACTAAGCCCGAGCAAAAAATTCTGATTACACCATAATATGGTAAGCACACATGATTATTAACATGAAAGGGCCTTAACAGATGTCTGTAGCTTAAAAATAGGTGCAAAGATAAATGATAATCATATTTTTTATATCATTATACACGTTAATTAATATAAGCTAAATTGTGTCTTTTTATCAGAACATAACGATTCACAGGATAACCATGAAAATGCATCTGGCACATGCACAAATGTGTTGTTAATCAATTTTAACAATATTAGCATAATGTGGGACATTTCCGACGACCATAATATATAGTATCTAATTTCGTGTAAATTATGATAGGCAAATATAGCATAATAACTAAGGCATACTCAGCTAGGAAAACTGATCGTCAATTCAACAGGGATTTGTCAGACCCAGTATCATAGAGTTTATAACAATACGTCAATACCTCTCTATCTACCACATAAGTCATAACTGTTGTTAATTACTGTCATTTGGACTTTTAGAAGTATTCCAAATTAAATAAGCACTTAGAATATTCAACAAAACTGTGTTGAAATTATTTAAACTCCACTCACTGACCTATACGATTGGGTGTTTGTATAACTTACCTAAATATTTTATGATATACATAATATTAAAGTAATTAATAATTTTTTTATCTTATCTTATAAAAAAAGTAATTAGGTGTATCATTAGATTAATAAGTAGTATGTTTAAAAATAAAAAGAAATGGTATGCACCATTTAGATTTAACTATGACAAAAGGATATATAAAATAGAGAAATTTTCAGAAAATAAGATTTACAAATAATTTTTTGGGTAGTTACAAACAATACCTATAATTTCATGTTAATTTGTAAGCAGCTGTACCAAGTGAAAAATTTGCAAATTCAATAATCAGTTCTAGAATTTTTATAAAATTAAAATTGCCCATATTAATTCTTATTTAAGTTTATATACACAGTACACTCAAAAAAAGTGTAGAGATCGTATAGATAACATTTTGCCATATTTAGTCAATTGTTATTATTTATAAAAATTAAACTTACTCTTTTTTTAAGTTAAATATTTTACCCTACTTATATGCAATACATCTATTTTTACCATAATTTTATTTTTATTTGATAAATTTTTTTTTTTATTATATTCTTGTTAATTAAAAAAATTAAATACTTTACAAATTCATATTTTTAAAAGAACTTATATTCATACATGAACTTTTACAGATAATATTTAAAGTAATTACTAACACAATAATACTTCCATAAGATTATACTTAATTAAAATAAATAATCAACTAATAATTTAAATTGAAAGAATATAGTTTTATTATATTAAATTTTAATTTTAATCATGTATATAATATAAACATATACTTATTTCCAATAATGACATTTTAAAACAATAATTCATATAAAATAAATAATAAAATTTTACTGAATCATCATTTTTCCATTGTTTCCCATGTAATGTGGATCAATTGAACTGAATCCAATTGTAATTCTAAAATATAAATAAATAAATAAGTAAATATTATATACCTATTAGTTAAATCATAAATAATAATTTTTATTTAAAATGATTAGGTTATTATTTAAAACTTATTTATTTGCAAAATATTTCTAATAATACTTTGTCTTCCCTTTAAATGTAAGATTATATAAATTTACTTATACATTTTTTTACTTAATTCTCTAATTATATTTAATTATGTGTTTAATATACCTAAAGTATAATGTATAATTTAAACATTATTATTATTATTATTGAATAAATAATAAATAATTACTTATTTTATACTTATATGATAAAATTATTCTTATAACTTAGTATTTAAAATTAAATTAGGTAGGTATTTTAATAAAAATTCCGCATCTACATACAAGAGGTAAGTAGGTTAGGGTAGGTTATTTGAATGTCTTTTAATTATATTTTTACTGAAACACTCATACACACTAGGTACTTTTACAAAATTAACATGTTGACGAACAGTCAGAAATACCATTTTGTTTTACAGGTATGCTTTAAAACATCACTTTAAAAATTGAAATAATTTTCTATAAAAATTTGCTTTAATTTGACAGTGCCCAAATGCGCAATATGCTTAATTTAACATAACTTCATCTTTCATAAAAAAAAAACATTGGAATTATCACTGCTATTACAGTAATGCTACTTTTAAGAAGATTTTTAGAGTAATGCTATAGCAGTAATATTTTAAAATGCCATTATAGACACAAATAGACAATTACTGCTATAACAGTAAAATTGATCGAGTGTCCGTCAACGTGTTTTAATATTATAATTTACTCACCTATTTTCGTTAATGTTCAGAGATTTAGTAAGCAATGGAAACAATGCTGCTGAGTGGAGTTTGTTATCAATTTCATTTATTCCATTTATACTAAGTAATGTTACAATTGCTGCTGGTTCTTCAGAACCAGCAAGAATAATGGGTAGGTCTCCATTAACAAATACTATAATATCCTAAAAATAATTATTAAATTTTAGCATTTCATATATACTATATTAATGAATGTAGGTACCAAGTGTTATTTTATTAAATAATTAAATTTCAGATACCTACTTAATTAAAACTGTTTATTTTGTTTCATGAAAAAAAAAATAAAATAATAATGATATAGGTACTTACAGATTTTGGAGTTTTTAAAGTTTTAGCAAGAGCTTCTGTAGTCTGCACAAAAAATGCATCCTCTAAGACTGCATGTGAAACATTTGTATCAATTCTTAAAACAGACATTTTTTTAAATTAACTGTTTAACACTTTAGTACTTATGTATATAATATGATTGATATTCTGGTCCTCTTATTGATTTGTAATGGAATGACTAGTTTAACCACCAAATTAGTTATATAGCCTAACTAAAATTTATATACAAATTAATGATTTAAATTTTACATAATACATTACACAATAATAGGTACCTATATAATATATTCATATGACATTTTATAAAGATTATGTGTATATTTTCAGAAAAAAAAAAATTGTTTTTTATCTTAGTTTAGATTAATATTTTTTTTTTCAGGTCAATTTTAAACTAAGTTCAAAATTAGATAATAAAGTTTATAAAAATGATAATCATGTACAGTTCTCTATTATGTAATAACAAAATAAGTAGATACCTACTTAAATAAATTAAATTACAAATTACATAAGAAATTTTCTTTTTGAAGTTGTAATTGACTTTTTTAATGGTTGGTTGTATAAAAAAAGAATAATAATAATAACTAATAAACATAGATTAATATGATATTATTAAAATAGGTACTGTAATAATTAATTTTACATTGTAAACATATTGTTGCTTTACATTTTATGTATTAGATAACTGGTAACTGTTTAAGTATGAAATTTATAATTTTATAATTTAACATAAGTATTGTCTTATTCTGTCTTAACACTATAGGTACCTGTAAATTGAATAGGATTTAAAATGATTCAATGTAACTCCAATTCAGAATAATGAAAAATAGATGTAAAATTATGTAGGTATATTAAGAGGTAATCGTTTTACTATACCCACATACTCCTGTTGTAGAAATTAATTGTACTTATGCTATTATTGAATAAATCACTGTAATAATGTATGTGTTAAATTTAAATTCAATGATAAAAATAATTGCATACAAAAAAAAACTATTCTGAGCAAAGATGGCTTATCACTTATCAACTTATATTTTATGATGTATTTATATTTTTAAGTATTAAAATAATTTATTTTACGATTCGCATTGTAACGGTTAAATAAAGTTTTGCCGAAAATATTGTTTTTATTGTAATGGTAGGTATTGCTATATATTTTTAAATATTCTATATTCTGATTAACTTTTGATTCGGCATCGAATTACTGACTAGGTACTGTGTGAATATAGGTTTGTGGTATAAATATTTTATAGTTTAAAATGAATCTAAATAATCTGAAAATACCATAATGTATGTATATAAATAATAATAATATATATAAAAGTTTCAATTATCCACGAATTATACTTTTTAAATTACAATAATAATTTGGTGAAAAATCATAATTTAACAGGTGAATTATTGAAAATGTTGTCAAAATTCAAACGTTTATATAATTATAGTCAAGTTTTTTTTAATTTCAACAATAAAATAATAATTTTTTTTTTTAGTCATTTTATGAATTTATAAAAAATTAAACTTTAATACTTAAAACAATAAAATATTGTAACTATGTATTTTTGATCATTTTTAATGGGTATAAGAAAAAATTGTAAGTAGTGTTTGAAATTCTAATATATATATGCTCTTTAAAAATTTAGAAGGTTGAACATCTTAATATTTATATACCCATAGGTGGAACTACGACCTAGGCCAACTGGGCCTTGGTCCATACAAATCTCGCCCCGGACTAATATTTACAGTACAAGTAATATATTAAATAAACATAATAATATGTACTTAATATATAATAATAAATAATAATACATAATAAAATCACATATTAAACAAAAAAATATATTTAAAAATAAGTAAAAATGTTCAAATAAATATTATGATTTGTTTCTTAGTAAAACAATAATCAATTATAATTTAGTTGAAATTATTTTTAGAAGTATCTATATAAAGTTCTAAACATTGTATTCATTTTTTTTAAATGTAATATAACGTGGAATGCACAAATAATATTATATGTAGGTAGTGTTTATTTATATTTGGTTATTATTTTCGCTCATCTTAAACGGTTTCGATTATAATAGTGCAGGTACTATAGGTAGGTATACATGTTAAAACTAAACCTATTGTATCACTATAGTACAGGAATGTCTATGGGCAATTTATTACTTCCATACATTGAAAAAATACCATGGCAAAAAATATCGACGTCGATAAAGTAATCGAAAATGTTAAAAAAATGATTCCATAATATTATCATCGTTTAGTTCTATAAATATTCTCTGATATTTTTAAAGTATTCTCTTGATTTAAATAATATTAAAATGTATTAATTATATCACTTTAATAAGTATATTTTGTTTTTTGAGTTTTAGTAATTTTTAAATATAAAAATATAGAATGTTATACAATGTATAACAGTACATAAGTAATATGCTGGATAAAAAAAATTCGGATTCGAAACAAAAAAAAATATTGAACTGTAAGTACTCATATATATATATATATATATATACATTATTACTTTTATTTTTAAATAAAAGTTCGTTAATATTTAACATAAATATACAAAAGTATGTACAAATACAATCAATCAATTTTTAAAAAATATAATAATATTAAGAATTTTTCACCTCCTCCTCCCACAATTTATAAATACGTATAGGAATTGATCAAGAAAAGTGATCCAGACTGATAAAATTCTTGTAAATTTAATACAAAGCTCCATGAAAGTTATACATTTCGCATCTAATAATATAATAGCCTATAGTTGTAGTATTTTTTTATGAGCTATTTAAGTTAAAATTTCGATAGAATTTGAAAAATTATAAGAAATTCATAAAAAAAATTTTTTTTGTTATCGAAGTTTTGAAAATTGATTACAATATTTCTCATAAGTGATTCATACTGAAACTATAATTTTTTTTTTTATTATTTATTTATTTTATAGAAGTATAATCTGTTCCTTAAGGAACAATAAGAATACGTGATAACAGAATTTATTTTTTACACGAGAGCATGGTAGAAGGAGTCTCCAACAGTAATATGTACCTACTACTAATACTACATTAACTTGTTACCTATTTTATTGTTTTTATTAAATTAAAATTTTTAATAATAAACCGTAAATAAATTACGACACAAGATCTTTTTGAGTCTTATTTAAGGATTTCTAGAAATTATGAGAGTGGCAACTGACAAGGTTAAATATAAGAAGGTTGATATGAGATGGGAGTTTTTTATTTTCTTCTAACCTTGGAATGTTTGAATTTTGTCAGTATTTGATTTTTTAGCATTTCTCCAGATCTGAACTCTGAAGACCATAAGTCCTTATTGGCTTAAAAAAAAAAAAAACAGAGTGATTCATAATATACTAGTGTACTTTTTGTTGATCGTTTTAAATAAGCGGAGGAGCCCATTGAAGATAAGCCTTTTGATTTTGATATGATGTGACCAAATGAGCTGGTGGTCAATAATTAAACCTAAGTATTTAGTCGATTGAGATGTAAGAAATACCACAAGACAGAGACGAATGAAAAGATTATGTATAGTATGTAGTGTTTTAGAACGGTTGAATTTTGGAATTTGGGTGTTTTTTGACACATACTTAAATTAGTACACAATGTTTTTAAATGCTAGGGACAACTGAACAAATCATGATATCATAAAACAAACATTATAGTTAATAACGCTTTTTAAAAATATTGGTAGAGGTAGAGTTGATTTGATACCGACATTGATAGCCACGTCAAGATTTTTATTAAGAGAATCCCGAGGACGAATATTATTTGATGAAGACGTAAGCTCTAGTGCATCTTGAAATAAATCTTCAAAACGATTTGTTTTGAAAAAAAATAACTTATTTTGTTTGGAAAAAAGAAGAATAGTTTCTTTTATTTGTTGGCGGAGCCGGAGTCCAACTATCTGACGGAAGATGTTACATATCAGTATTGATTTAATACAGATCAGATCTAGCGATTACTATTGATAAAGTTATTAACTGTTTAGGTGAATATAGACTGTCTAATTGTTTTGTTACGGTGATGATTAAATTATATTTTTTGACATAGAGTATGGCGTAATATTGTTATGCAACACTAACATAAACAACCGCCAAGGCGGCATCATATGATAAGGAAGGCCAAAGCGAATTTACGTAAGATAAAGAAATAGGTGTTGACGATGTTATAATAATAAATCATAATATAATATATTTCTATAAATTATATAGCTAGAAAAAAAAAGAAAATACTATACTGATATTATATTATCATGAAATATGAATTTATACGCAATGATGACATTTTTTATTTATTCTGAGATATTATCTATTTATACTATGAACTTATTTTTAGTTTTCATTGTTTTATGGTATTTACAGAAAGATATAATTTTGAATTAAATAAACTGACATCATAATAAAGTACCTATAAATAAGCCTACAGTAATAATAATAATAAAATAAATTACTCTAGTAAAAATAACAAAAAAAATACCGTGAAATGAATTTTGATAATATAATAATATATAAGCTGACGACCATATCAGATCAGAATTGTTTTTCGTTGACGGTTGAATCCAAATTTAACTAACCCATAATAGTGGTCCACTAGACACTAAGTACAGTAGAGTGGTACCCACTTACCTACTTTTTTTGCTACAAATTTGACTTGATTCTAACTGCTCTCGAATTTATCCCTTCCTTTTGCTAATTTTTAATTTCGTCTCGGAAATATCCTCGTTGCCGAGACCAAAAGCCCGAGACCGATATGGAGATCGTCAAACTGCTGTACTCCTGTAGTTCTGTCACTCGTTATTTTGAAAATAAAAATGTTCGATGTGCTCTTGAGTTGTAAAAGAGAAAATTTTGGATTTTACCCGCGATTCGATCGTAGAAACTTTTAAAACTCTCAATAGGTAGGTATATTCGTTTCGGTTGAAAATTGCACGAGTGCATGTCGTGACATTCAAATCGATTAACATATTACGATTAATACATTATCTTACGAGTTACGACGCAGATATAAATAATATTTAAAAATAAACGTAAATACATGTTTTGATTTAATTATTATGGTATTGTAATTAAATGTAATATATTAATATATTTTGAAAAAAAAACTCCAGCTTATACTTGAGTATAAGTTAAGTAGGTACTAAATAATATGTATCAAAGCCGACGCGGTTTTAACACAAAAATTTACTTCAGTATCTACAGGTTGGTTTTTAAAAGAAAAAAACACTCACTCCTCGATAATTAATAGTGAAAACCGTGGAAAAATTTGAAAGTTTTTTTCCATTTGAATGACAAAAAATATGCAAGTCAAATTGAAATCAGATTTTAAAAATTCTCATTTAAGTAGTTGTAATAAAATAGATGTATATTTTATACGTATACGTATCACTGTAACACAAATTTTCAAGCATATGTTTTGTAATTAATTGTTTTAATTTCAATTAAAATTAATTTGAAAATTCGATTTATGTTTTCCTGTTAAATAAAAAACAAATGACGACTAAAACAATAAAATTACTACCCATACACTTAATAGTGAGTACTTACTCTCTAAGGGGTATGATCAATTTTCCTTACGCCACGTAACTAGAAATTGCTTGAATTGTTGCTCTTTAATAAAAATCCGGCCCCTGACAGGATTAACAAAGTGAGTTAATTTATTAAATAATTTTAGTATAGAAAATTTGTACTGATTTAATAAACAACAAAACAATCAAGTTTAGAATTAACTGACAAAATCTGTTTTTAAGCCACCCCTTAAATTCAATCAAATATTGAAATATCCACCAATATGTCTTCATACCTTCTTGTGTCTTAATAATAATATGATGACTGCTGTAGTGCTGTGAATTCATAAGAATTGGGAACATTTATTGGTGATGGCTGATAAGATGAAAATGTGGATTGCTGATAAGATGGTAGTGCTGAGGGTATTCATGTAGTGCTGGGGGTATTCATGGTAATAAAAATTTTTGTTATATTCCACTGATGATAAAATTTTCAAATAGAGATTAAACGTTATTTTGTTATTTTGAAATTAAACAATTAATTTCTTCAAAACTGAAAAATACTGCTATGCTGAACAATTTAAGGGTTCAAAAATACGAAATTCGAAAATCAAGTGAAAATAGAAAATAATATATCACTACTAGGTACTTAAAATTTAAGTCATTTTCTATACGTAATTAAGTATTGTAAAATATTTCGACCAATATTAAAGATATAAAATTGCTTTATAAATATTGATAATTTTTCGTTAAAAAGCTTGAATATTTATAACATCAATTTTCATATAGATAAAATGATTAACCATTGAATTATTTAAGTTCAAATTTAACACATTCATTACAGATATCTATATTTCCTACTTTGTAATAACAAGACATACTCTACATCTACTTTACAGCAGTGAATTCTCCAGTTTTATTTTGATTTTGGATTAATCGATACAACTATCTATAACTTTACCTCTATACATTTTATTTGGCTTTTAGAATTTTAATTAAAAATTTATAATAACAAGTAATACATTAAAACAGTAATATATAATGTATTTACAGTTACTAAGATATTTATACCTATAAGTAAAAAATCTCTAGAATGTATAAAATATAGGTTCGTAAGTAACTAATTTTTTTGTTGTTCTGGCATATCACAAATTAGTTTTAATTAAAACAATACTATTAATTAATAATTGAAAAATCTCCTATTCACAAAGTTTGTGATTTTATTTCAATGTTTTAGTGTTTTTATAGCAGTACCATGATGTGAGTAATAAGTAATAACATTTGTAAGAATCAAAATTATGTCTAAATAGCTATTGCATGAATAATGTATTATATGTTAGAAAACTATGACATAAATGTTTATTGCGTCATTAGTTTTTTTATAAGTTTATAATTTTTTTTAGTTCATGACCCAACAGGTGATTAAAACGATAAGTACGGAATAACTATAATATAATAAGAATATCTCATAAATTACAGTTAATGTTCTGGAGTTACACTGTTTGTCAACTTATTTATCGTACAACGTCCACTTTAGTTTAAAGTTAAAATTTTTTATAAGTATTTAATTACTATAAGAAATTCAACAACATGCCAACTTTTAGTATAGTTACTAACGTACCAAAACACAAAATTCCATCAACTTTTTTAGCTGATGCATCAAAATTTGTCAGTGAAGTACTTCAAACACCAGAACTAGTAAGTTAAATGTATGTTGTTATATCTCCTACCAACATTGAAAATTGAACCAATAAATTATTAATAGAGCAAGTCGAGGAAAGAATTTCATGTATTTGCAAATTTTTCTGGTTAATTTTATTGTATACTTAATAAATACGCGCAATAAATTTCATAACGCTTGTAATCAAATACTCAAAGTTCTTATTGCATATTTTGAGATTTTCAGGTATAGGTAAATGATATATTTTTTACTATAAAAGTATATATTTTAAGTTTTAGTACATATTTTGATAGTTTATCGAAAATTAAGCACTTCTAGTAAATAAATGTATGAACAAAGGTCTACAATTATATTAAAATACGAATTTGTCATAAAGACGATAGAGACTAATTTTTATCTTAATGGCCAATGGGTAGATTGGATTAAATCTATATTGGATAAATTATTGTTTTTTATACATAAATAAGTACATAAAAAAATTAATAAAATAATTCAAATTAATTCAAATAAGTGAAATATTTAAAGAAAAACGTAATATTTTAGTACAATACGGGCATATTGAGCATAATGGGTTTTGTTTCTTTAGGGTAAATTTTTAACTTTTTGATGCAAAAATCTTTTTTTGTAAAGATATCTTTTTAAATGCATATTTAATGATTTTTAGTGCATAAAAGTTCTTGCTCTAATTGTTAACATTTTTAAGATATTTTTATTTTTAATTTATACCTATTCTCTATAAAACTAAATTTAAAACTTAGGGTCAAATTAGATTTTGTTTTCCTAGATTTAACCTTGTTTTGTCACACTTAATTGTTAACATTTATTTAATTTAAAATATTTTGCCCATTAACAACCTTAATTGTAAATAATTCAATTTTGTACAACTTTACAAGCTAGGTACAAACACAGCACAAAAATAAAATAAAACTTGAGTGTACCAATATTTAATTTTGAATATTCCTATATACTTATTTTTTAATCTCTTTAAAGGTACTGTTCAACTTTATTTTGAAATTTGAATAGTTAATTACGATACTTAACAGTATATTTTTGAAAGTACTATTATTTCTTTCCTTTTAATGATTCTTGGTACTCTTTTGAAGTCAATATTTTTCCTAATACATTTAAATATCCTTATAGTTTGAAAAAATATATATATATATGTATAATGCGTTTATATAATTTGCCTAAATGTTAATTACTGATTTAAAAAAAATATTTTTTGTAAATAAATGTATTTAATGTTTATTGAGATATAAATACATAATCTATAACCTATTATACGTTATATTATTATTAAATTAGTGTAGTTATTATTTATTATACCTATTGGCTATGTATTACCTATATATATCAATTATTAAATTATTTTAACTATAATTTTATTACTGATTGATCATATTTTAATTTTCAATTATTTTAGTACATTGCTGTGAAAATCAAGGCAGGACAACAGATGAATTGGTTTTCTACAAAAGTACCAAATGAAGAACCATGTGCATTAGGAAGCATAGCCGGAACTCTAAAATTGGGACTCGATGAAAATAATAAATATGCTCCTTTATTACAGGGTTATATTGAAAAACACATTGGCGTACCTACAAATAGGTAAATTCAATATTAAATCAATTAATTTCCTGTTTACAATAGTGTTATAATTAGATTAATAATTAATTACCTATTTTATTATTTTTTAATAAAATAACCATTATTAATAAAAATAATTTATTAACTAAGTCATAATAATTCAATTTAAAAAAAGACAAGGATGAATACTAAACATTTTTATCTCCCGTATATTTTTACTAGATATTATAGTTTACATTAAATTGCTTCAATAAAAATAAGTTTTAAATACATTTTTAATATTGATAATAATCTTTTAAAACAAAAAAAAAAAAATGTTATAATAATTTAAAATTTAAATAATTCTTTGTTTTGTTAATAAACACAATATTGTAATTATAAGCTAAGGCCTAAGAAAAATGTTACAAAATATGCAAAATTATAAAATTATAAATATTTAAAAATAAATCAAATTATCTTCAGACTATAGAGTCCAGGTATCAATATTATCTGTTAACCCGGGGCGTATTTGGTGCTGCTCTCATACGAGGACTACAAATGTATGCGGTCTACCATCATAAATGTAAATCGCATATCATAGTAGAAAAAAATAATTATTTAATATATACGTACATCCACTAAAATATATAATAAAATTAGCCAGTAAAATATTTTGATATAGGTATGTCATATCTTGTATTTTCCAACTATTATGTTTATTGTTATTAAAAATAAAATTGTTGATATAACTAACTTACCTACAACTACTATGCGATATTATAACGAATTTAATAAGTTTGTTAGTTACGTAGGTATTAGTCGTCGATTGTGTTGTACTTCGATTATATTTGTGTCCGTTTTATATATCGTGTGCATTATGCAATTAAAAGATTTTTATTTGACTGTCGCAAAAAGTGAAGAGAATGCCACTGCGTTTTTAAGAAAGCACGGTTTATTAGATACCGCCGAAGAAACATCGCCAAGTCATAAGTTTGGTTCTGAAATGGTTAATGCTAGAAAACGAGATCGAGGAGGTGACTTTCGTCATGTTCTTCAGAGCAAAAAAAAGGATATCAGTCGTCATACCACGCGTAGTATACGACAGACCGACAGGGGAACAAGTTTTTTCGCTATGAGGACTTGAACAATAGGTTTAATTGTAATCTCAAACTTAGCGAAATTTTAGAATTGGTGGCGAAGTGAGGCAATGGCCCTTGGGTGCTAAATTGTAAAGGGGGCATTGCGCTAGAAAAATAAAATATTATTGGGCTAAGCTTTTTTTATCTGATGACCTTTTTTTTTTTGGTAAACCACCTATGTGTAAAAATTGATCAGTCCCCTCTATGACGATTTTTTTTGGGGGGAAAAAAAGGGTGCTAAAATCATTAATACACCTCTGCTACCGACTAAATAATAAATATTATTTACAGTTATAAATATTCTGATTAATTTAATCTAATCCTATATGGTTATATTCCTAAAATAATATATTTCTTAATTATTCTTAAGTATGTTTTTTTTTTGAATATAACACTGTATGTTTCATAATTTAAACTCGTGCAAAATTGTAACAATATATTACCAATAATCAATAAAAATAATATCTGTTTTTAACT
Source organism: Melanaphis sacchari (assembly GCF_002803265.2). Taxonomy (NCBI): domain Eukaryota; kingdom Metazoa; phylum Arthropoda; class Insecta; order Hemiptera; family Aphididae; genus Melanaphis; species Melanaphis sacchari. Next base: position 1,874,121 of record NW_020271193.1, on the reverse strand, counting down.
AAAATAAGTATTTATAGCAATATATTTAATATTTTTTTATTATTTTTAAATTTTTAAAAGAAATTTATAACTTGTACCTCAGGGCACAATAAGTAAATGTGATACAGAAAAAATATGTTCAAAAAAAAGTATTAAAAACATAAAATTTCATTAGTTTACAATAAACTACATTATATTTAAACTAAGTAATACAAAAATTTATATTTTGTTGTAGATGTTATTTATCATTTTCGGAACAAAAACCAAGCAATATTGGAGTTAAAGGCACAACTTTAGAAGAGATCATTCAATAGATTAGGTATCAGAAATTCAATAATTATGTGACGATAAAATTTTTGTTTTTTTTTTTTGACTTTAATCTATTATGTTATAATATTAATACTAATAAATAATTTGTTTTCATTCTGTGTACTTTTTTTTTGAGTCTATACAAATTGTTGTCAATTATTATAGAGATAACTGATACATTTTTCGTAATTTAATAGTATGACAAATTAATTTTTAAATACCTAGCCAGGCTAGCCACTTTATGTTAGATATTTTAAATTTTAAAAAGTTAAAAATATTCCAAAATTATATACTTACTATACATTGTTTATTTTTTTTTGTGAATTGTGACCTCAAAATAGTCAATCGTCCTCATAAATTGAAATATTATATGCAGCAATAGCACTGAGTAAGCATTTAAAGTGGTATATTTTAACCATCTAAAGCAATGTTTCTTAAGACTTTTTTACTCTACGTATCCCTCTTTATGTTCAAAAATCTTACAATCTCCTCCTAATTAATATTTTAAAATAACTTTTATCTGGTCTGCATGATGTCTTTTAATTGCAGTTTTTCCTGAACGTTTGTCCAAAAAATACACAGGTCTTAAGTTTATAATGATAAATTAATTTATTGTATATTATATTTAAGGGCATAATTAAAGGGGGCGAGGAGAGTTGACCCCTCCCCCTCCGAGCCTTATTTCAATAATATTTTGCAATATTTATAATTTAATAGTAATTCAACTATAATATTTAAATAAATAAATAAATATTATAAATAATTGTGTACAAATGGAGTTTAAGATTTTTTTTTTTTAGAAATGATATAATTTTTACTAAAAATGTAATCCTCTCCAAGCCAAATTACTAATTACACCACTGGTTATATTAGTATATGTAAATAAAATATAAATTATAAATACGATTTATTTTATCCTAATGAACTAAAGGCGACTGACGTCTCCACCAACAGTGCATCCGAATTGCATAGGTACCAAAAAAAAAAAAAAAATAATAACGCGGTGATCGATGATTAATTATTTATTTTGAACCAGAATTTTCACAGTAAATTAATATTTTAGAATGTGGAAAATTTTTACAGTTATCTATTATGAAATTTATTTACATTTTACGCACAATTAAAAAGATATTCAAATTGAATAATGAAAACACAATTTCATAAGTAAAAAATAAAAATATAAACTAATATTATTAAACTGTAGCCGGCGAGTTGATAAATTTGTACTGTTCGTAGAAATTTTCACGTCGCTGTTGCGTGCGTAACACAATAGTACATATACATTGCCCCGCACCTGTCACGCCTCTTTTTATGATATTATTGTCTATAAAACATTTATTTTTAGAATATTTTGTTATAATTTAATACGTTTAGTAAATAATATATATTTTAAATACCTATCTCTACACGTGAAATAAATATCTGTAATTTACTAATTTATTACTAGAGCGCGGATTTCTATGCCATTGCATATTTTTTTCCTTTTAATATTTTTGGATTTTTGTCAGTTATCTCCACGAATTATCATAATTTGAAGCTAATGGTGAAATTTTTTTTTGCATATTTCTGCATATTTGAAGGTTATTGCATATTTTTGCATATTTTGACAAAATTCAAAATTTATTGCATATTGAAGCGAAAATTTAAAAAAATGTATAGGATAATATTTTGTCAAGTAGAATGATTTAAAATTTATATCTATTCATTTGGCATTTTTAGTGATAAAAATAGTCATAAAAAAAACGGGAAACTCGAAATATGATTTTATATCTAAGCTTTTCAATAATTGACGAAACGAAAGAAAAAATGCATTCTATTCCTGGATTGAAAGGTGTAACACTTACAACAAAATTAAACGAGCTTTCCAATAAAAATGAAGGTCTGAAAATTCTACGAAAAATTAATTCAGTGTTATTAAGTGAAAACGTTCATCTTGAAGATCTTTATCAAGATCCGACAATACTAAGTTGCTTCAAATATGCCCCAATAACTTCGGTTGACGTCAAACGTTCGTTCTCAGTCTTTAAAAATATGTTAATCGATAAATGATACAACTTCACAGAAGAAAAACTTGAAATGCATATGATTATTAATTTTAATAATAAATACAATTTTAAAAATAAATTAAGTTTAGAAAATTTCCTAAATTATTTATTATTAAGTATTTAAGTAATTAATTATTATAAGTTTTATTGTAAATTTTAAATAAATAAAAAATTCTTGTATATTTTTGCATATTTTCATAATTTTGACTGCATATTTTCATTATTTTTACTGCATATTATATGCTATATTTCGATACTTTTAAGTGCATAAAAATCCGCGCTTTATTTATTACACATGAATTGAATTCACGTTCAAATTCATGAGATATACTAGGTACTTTTATTCGTCTAAACTCTAAAGTTTAAACGAACTTCATCTCCAATTGACAGTTAATTTCATTCCAAACAATCTAAACGTTTAATATATTATATTTAAATTGTTGTCCATCAATAATATTATTGAAATTAATATTATATTAATTATTATGTAGGTACCTACTATCATTATTATTATTTTTTTAAGATAGACTTTAGTTAATTCCTACATTTCAAGAGGTGCTACACAGTCTCTGTCTTACATATAGCAAATTTACGTTCAGTAGATAAGGTTTAGCTTCGTTAGTTTAAAAATTAGAATGAATTGACTTAAAATGGAACTTGATGGTAAGAAGATCATCTGTATTTGTATTTGGGTTTTTTACGATAGTTCAATTTTTTAGCGAGTTTTGCATACCTATGTAAAATATAGTAAATTAATGCTCATTACTCACTTAAAAAATTGAATAATCGTAAAAAACCACAGATAAACACAGAAAATGTTCTTACCATCAAGTTTCATTATAAGTCGATTCACTCTAATTTTTAAGCTAACGAAGCTAAACCTAATCTACACTCAGCAGTTATTCACATTTAGTTTCATTAGTTTTAATATCAGAGTGAAATGAATCAACTTATTATAAAACCTATTGGTAAGAACTTTAACTATGTTTGTATGTACCTGTTATGTTTCACGATAATTCAATTTGTTTTCGAGTTATATGTATAGGTATATAAAATGGTGTTGTTTAAAAATGCTCATAAAGTCATAACTCACTCACAAATAGAATTATCGTAAAAATCCTACATATCATTGTGATTAAATTCTTACCTTTAAGTTTTTTAAAAGATAGGATTCACTTTAATATTGAATCCAACAGAGCTAAACGTGAACTGCTGAGTGTAGATTTGCTATGCAACGCACTGTAAGATGAAGACAATAAATGTGGATATAAGTAGCGTCTGCTTAACTCTTAATCAATAGTATTTATGAACTACCTACCTTACAAGTAGGTAGACTGTTGATACTTGATAACACTAAAATTATTTCATAACTATTAAATATTTAAAATTTTTTGATGAAAAAATAAATAACAAATACCTACAAACCTTCTTGTAGGTATCACTTTGTATTAAGTCATTACAAGGCATAAGGAATAGTATTGATTTCATATGTTGAAGCATTTTTTTTTCTTTTTTCAAATTTGTTATGTAATTGTGTAGATATAGAAAAAAACATTTTGTTACACAATTATATGTTATAATAAAAATAAATGAAGGTACTTTGTACAGTCTCACCTATAGATATGCACAAAAACATAACTATATAGTAGTTTAATTTTTTTATAACCTCACCACTTTATTATGTGATCTGTTTACAAGCATTAAAATCATAAAATAAAACGCATCCACTTAATATAACAGTGGATTAGTATATATTCTAATGTAATTCTACCTAGCTTGTGATAATTGTAAATACATTTTTTATTATTTCAAACACGAAACTAAAATGCCAATTTTGCAAATTGATACTAGCTTGTCGATGACTTCTGTGCCATTAGAGTTTGCAGTCCAGACATGTGAACTAATGGCACATATATTTAAATCGCCATTAAACGTAAGATAATAAAATATTTAAATAAATATTTTAATGTACTTTTAAATGTTCATACTTATGTACATTGTCAATTTACAGCATATATGTACATGGTAATTTTTATACAAAACAATATGTAAAATGTTAATCATATAATTATTATTGTTTAATAACTTGATATTAATTATTACTTATTTTAATTTATAGTTTTGTGTTGTGCATATAAATACTGATCAAAAGATACATTGGTATGGATTAGATAGTCCATGTGTCTTAGGAACATTAAAAATAGTAGGTGGTTCTGGAATAATCAATCCTGAACAAAATATTGGACATGCTGAAAAACTTGTAAAACACATTTGTGATAATTTGAAATTATCCAATAAGAAGTATAAATATTTAAAATCATTATTTATAAAAAATAAAATGTTTAACAAAATTTTTATTTCAGTATATCAATATCAATTGTGGAACAAGATGCAGCTAATGTTACAATCTTTAATACAACTGTATCAAATTTTTTACAAAATAAAAATTAAATATATATTATAAAATACAAACATGACTTATGTAATTGAAATTTTAAAAGAAATCTACAGCTCTTGAACGTTTGGAAACATTAATATTCAATAAATTATCAGTAAGGTTTTTAGGTACTTCGTATGGTTTTTTCTGATGGGTAGGTGTAGATTTCTTAATGTTGCCTTTTAATCCAGAAATTGATGGTGACCCAGATGGAGTTGTACGTGGTGACGGACTATAGGATGCTCTTAAAGCAGTATCTCTACTTCTATCACTACTTATACGGTTACATATAAGTCTTTGAGCTGCTGGTGACATAGAATTTAATCGATCCAATGGACTATTCATTAAGTTAGATGGCGATGGTCTGAAATTATAAAATGAAAACAAATTTAAATTTAAATAATTGTACAAAAAAAAATAAATAAATATATTCTTACGTAGATAACTGTTTTCGGGCTGTTTCCAATGCTTTAATTTTTTTATTTCTATGACTTTCACTAGCTTTTTCAGCAAGTGCATGTGCTAATCTTTCACGTTTAGGCTGTTCAGGTATTTTGAAAATAGGACCAGAATTATGAGGAGTCAGTGGGGTGTCACTACCATCTAAACGGAATGGAGTACCTTCAATTTCTCCCCAAGTCATCAGTGGGCTTTGATTAACACCAGGAGCAGGAGATGGAGTTTTGACAAAACCATATCCATTAATTTTAGGTGTAGAAGAAGTTAGTTCTTTGCCATCAACTCCAATTTTGCCATCTAACTGTCTTGTCTGCATGTGTGCTAAACTGCACAGTTGTTGTTTGTTATGTCTTTCGTCAAATGGGTTTAATTTGAGTCTCGTGTTAGAATGGTCAATTTTTTGTCTTTTAGATGCCATATTGATAAGTTCTTCTTTTGTTAATTTTACTCCATCAGGAATATACATGATATAGTTTTTGTTTTTAAATGCCCATGAATCTAAATTAAATGCACGCTCTGTATTAGACGCTTGACTTTCTATTGAAGGTACTTCAAGTTTATCAACCATTTCTAATGCTTTTTTTTCGCCCTCAAATAACCATGCATTCTACAATAATAAAAAAAAAAATCATAAAAATGTTATTATATATTTAATTTGATAAGAAATATTTATAAATCAAAACCTTTTTTTTATATTGGATTTCAGCTTCTTTAATGATTTCATCAAAACTATGATTATCTTCACTTGTATTATTGCTTAAAAATTTGTCCAATCCAATAATTTCTGAAAAATGAATTAAACAATACTATGTATATAGACTACATATAAAACATTTTATTAGAACTTGTTATAGATCAAAAATTAATAGTCACTAGATTAAAATGGTTTTTTTAGGTTAGTATAACTTCTTTAATTTTTAAACAATTCTAATACAAATTATTCCCAACTGCCACAATATTAAAATGTGTTCTATATTATGATTAATATCTTAAATTGTGTTCTATTTAATTCTGTTTTCATGTTCATATAGCAAAAGGTTATAGGGTTTAAACCAAAAATTTAGTTTTGCCTTAAATTCTGTGATGACACTTTTCAACTCAAAAACTGTACTTATTGTATTTATGATATTATAATAATCATGATAAACTGTGTGAGTAATGTAGTCTTGGCAACTAAAGTTCGATTTTGTGATAGTCGTGATAATTCAGAAGTATCAATTAAATTTATTTAAAAATGTTTTAATCTACTAACCATTGTCTTTTGATTTAGAATCATCAGGTTTTCCATCATCTAAACCTGTAGGATCAACAGTTCTATTACTCATTGACCCTTTGGTTGGCTGTGGTGTTTCAAATGTATCTGGGCTTGCATCTGTGAACAAAAATAAAAAATATAGTATACTAATATTACAGGTAAATGATAATAAATAATACTGATATTATTGGTAGTTAATAAGTTATACAAAAAATATGGAAAATATTAGTAAGCAATTGATTTTTTATCTCTTGAATGTATTTAAAATAACACAATCAAAATTGTTTAAATTTTTTTTTTTTTTGTGTTAAAGTATTTAAAAAAAAAAAAATATATAGTTAGGCATGATAATAACAATCTAACAAATATTTTTTGAATGGATCAATCAGATTTTCAGTTCTAAATCTTTAATAAGACACTAAATCTTCATTTTTTTATTTTTGAAATTAATTAATAAATTGTAAAATTACCAGGTTGTTCAATAAGCAATCGTTTACTTAAACTATACTTTTCATATATTTCTCTTAATTTCTTTGTATCATTTTGTTGAACTGCATCTAAATAATCTTTTTGGGCTTTCCATTTTTCTAAATCTGGAAAGAAATCTCTTTCTATTATTTTACCAATACTCTGAAACAAACAAATAAAAATAATTAATTAAAATGTGGTATTTGGAATAAATCACAAGTAGAAATGAATATCTCTGAAAAAAAGAAAATTGTAAAACATAAATTTTAAGCCATTATATTAAAATATTAAGCTTGTCACTATTAAATGAATGGTTTATTTTATATTAATAATCATTCTACTGACTTTATTGTTTATTTTTGTATATTATATAAAAACAATATCATCAGAAGTATTATTCCTTATGGATAATGTGAAAATGCTAATGATAATTGATTATTATTCATTAAGTTGATCTAAAAGTCTTCAGGTAACACAAATTTTATGTTTTTGAGGAATAATCCATATAATTATAAAAGTAATAACACTAATAATCATAACAATATATAGCAATAATATGTTTGCAAAAAAATATTGTCAAACCAGTTGTCCCCCATAACACCACATAATTATTCATTAACAAAACAATTATATCTAAATTCTTTAACCAGTACCAATTAATAATCAAGACAAATAGATATAATTCATATACATATAGTAATAGTAAACTTTAAAATAATATATGTACTTGTAATATTCACATGGAAATTACAATTGATTTTTAAATTTATTATTAGTTCACTAGTCACTACTCAGTACTTAAACATAATAAGTTAAACATAATAGCTACCTATTTTTATAGTACCATATAAGTATAACGAGATGACATAAACACATATCATTTTTAATTTATTGACATTGATACT